>NC_091778.1:45352272-45655303 GCF_029378745.1 Bos indicus | reverse complement strand
GAAAGCTTGTTAGTTGACCTGGCTGTACCAATTCATTATATTTATTTCCCTACCTCACACTGCAATTCGGGAGACCCGGGTTCGATTCCTGGGTCGGGAAGATCCCCTGGAGAAGGAAATGGTAATCCACTCCAGTACTCTCGCCTGGAAAATCCCATGGACGGAGGAGCCTGATTAGGCTACAGTCCATGGGGTCGCAAAGAGTCGGACACGATTGAGCAACTTCACTTCACTTCACCTCACCCTGAAAGTTGCTAACCTGGAGTTTACTCCCTCCTTACACTTAGAGCATAGTGTTTTGTCTCTCTCCCATAACACCCAGAATGATTTTGCAAAACTATGAATCCTCTTATGTATCTTTTTATTGTAATAAGATATACATAAGATTTGCCATTTTAAGCATCTTCCAATGTATAATTCAATGACATTATACTCAAGTATTATGCAACCATCACCACTATCCATATCTAGAAATATTTCATTATCCCAAACAGAAATTTTGTACCCAATAAAAGAAATAACTCCCATTTCCCCTTCCTTCCACTCTCTGGGAACCTCTATTCTACTTCATGTTACTGTGAACTCACCTATTCTAGGTACTTCATGTAAGTGGAATCATACAATATTGGTCCTTTCGCGACTTGTTCATTAGCATAATGTCAAGATTCATGTTGTGCATGTCAGAACTTCATTTTATGGCTGAATAATATTAATCAGTTGATGGACACTTGGCTTGTATTCACCTTTTCTTTGTAATGAAGAATGGTGTAATGAGCATTAGTGTACAAATGTCTATTTGATTTCCCTTTTCAATTATTTTGGATATATGTTTAAGAGTGGAATTGCTGTCATATAGTAATTCTGTTCAACATTTTCTACACCAAACTATCCCACTGAAGCTGCACCATTTTGCATCCCCATAGCAATACACCAGGGTTCCAGTTTATTCACATCCTTGCCAACAGTTGTTATTTTTCTTTCCTTTTTTTTTAAAATAGCCTTTCAAGAAGTTGTGATATGGTATATCACTGTGGTTTTGATTTTCATTTCCCTTATGACTAATAATGTTAAGCATTTTTTCATGTGCTTATTGACCATTTGTGTATATTCTTTGGAAAAATATTTATTTAAATCCTTTGTTCATTTTTTTGAGATTGTATTATCTTGTTTAGTATTGATATGGTTTATTTTGGAAATGAAGGTTACAGGAAAATGGAACACCCCATTGAACTCAAGTGAATACATTAGAAAAGGGATCATTTTGGTTATGGAATAAAAACAAGTATTTAGTATAATTAGTTCTTTCTTTCATCTCTTGCATTTCTTTTTTGGAAGATCTCATTCTGAATGGGTATGTTGAGAGGTAGATGGGATTGTTTTCACAACTGCCTAAAGATAGATATAAACCTCAGACTACAGTAAGAAGTTAGAAATACTCAAATAATTGTTTTATGACTTCTCTGCTTTCACAGTTTGTTGTGGTCCACACAGTCAAAGGCTTTGGTGTAGTCAATACAGCAGATGTAGATGTTTTTCTGGAACATGGAAAATCCCAAATTTGAGGAATCCCCAGATACAGAATGAAGGATCTCTTGACACCAAAGGACTGGAAAACAGCTGCTTCTTTTTCTTTTTTTAATTGAGATCCGCAGTTTTAATTTAGACCACAGAGTTTGAGAACTTTAAAAAGATTCGTTGTTTCTGCCTTTTCCCTTTCAGTTAGATAGGGTTCCAGGTCATTCTCTCTTAATCTGGGCATTTAAAGATCCATTAAAGCTTTGTGTTGTGGTATACTGCTGCCAGCAAGCTTCCTTCCAAAAGGTAAAAAATTAAAGAACATTCCTGAAAGACGTGGTTTTCAAATTGGATGATTATGTACCGTTTAGGTGGGAAATAGATTCTGAATATATAGAATATTCCTGAAAACACACAGCCCACCTCCTTGTTGCAATTTTTCAGGAGCTGAATTTCCTATATTATTTTATCTGTCTTGCTTTCTATTTGTGCAGTCTAAAATACCATGAGAGGATATACTTACTGACAGGTCAACCTGAAAGCTGGATGTTTTGCGAACCATTGTATTAAATAACGAAGTTGAGGGTCCTTATCAAAATCTGTCAGAGCCTGGAAATATTCAATAGTTGTTTTATTGCAAAAGCTTTTAAATTCTGCTCAGGTTCTGAACTGATCCCTAAGTAGGTACAGTTCTCCAGCCTGTCCTTTCCTAGGGCACCTACAAAATTAAAACCTAGAAAAGCTACTTCCTTGACTCCTGCTTTGGAGGGCAGAGTAAGGGAGGTTCCCCACTTGTAAGGCTCTACCTCTGTTTCAAGGATTTTACCTCTGATCTGGAGTCCCACTGCTTGTCTGGCTTGATGATTTGATTCTCTCTCTTCCTCTCTCTTTTTAATAGACATTAAATGTAGATGTTATTTTTTAAAGTTTTATTTATTTATTTATTGGCTGTGCTGGGTTTTCATTGCTGCACACAGGCTTTTCTCTATGTGTGGCAAGTGGGGGGCATTCTCTAGTTTTGCAGTACTCTGGCTTCTCATGGAAGCTTCTCTTGTTGCTCTAGGGCCCTTGAATTCAGTAGCTGTGGTGCCTGGGCTTAGTTGCCCTGCCGCATGTGGGATCTTCTGGGACTGGAGATCAAACCTGTGCCCCCTGCACTGACAGGCAGATTCTTAACCACTGGACCACCAGGGAGGTCCTAGACATTATTTTTTAAAAAACTGTTTGAAAAAATAATAATAATAATAAAAAAATAGAAAACTGTTTGAGGTTCACAGCAAAATTGCATGTGAAGTATAGAGAGTTCCCAAATATTCCCTGCCCCCATACATGCACAATGTTCTCCCTATCAGCATCCATACCAAAGTGGAACATTTGTTACAATCAATGAGCCTACACTGGACACATCATTGTCAACCAAAGTCCACAGTTTACATGAGGGTTCATCCTTGGTGTTGTGCATCCTATGGGTTTTGACAAATGTATAATGCCATGTATCTCCCTCTTTCTGTGTATGTCTCTCTCTCACTCGTCCTTCATTCCTTTTTTCTTTGCTCTACAGATTACACCTACAACTGTTTAACTTTCCAATATGAGCTAGTTTGTAAGCAAGCTCCCTGGACATTGTAATGAAGTGAATATCAATGACTAAAAGGGGCCTCACTGAGAGGTATTGCTCCCCATTTCAACCACAGGTCATTGTCAAAGTTAAGAAGGGGTCTTGTATCCTTTGTTCACTTAAGAACTCTCTCAGGACTTCTGTGGTGGTTCAATGATTAAGACTTTGCCTTCCAGTGCAGGGGATGCAGTTTTATCCCTGGTCAAGGAGCTAAGATTCCATGTGCCTTGGGGGAAAAAAAAAAACCAAAATATAAATCAGAAGCAATATCATAATAAATTTAATAAAGACTTTTTAAAAAATGGTCCACATCTAAAAAAATATTTTAAGGAAAAAAAAAAAAAGAACTCTCTCTTCTAGACAAGTGTCTTAGATTCTGTAGTTGAGCTGAATTGAGGCCCTTGGATATGGATAACAAGAGGTAGGAATCATTTCCCATATTCAGTTCAGTTCAGTTCAGTCACTCAGTTGTGTCTGACTCTTTGTGACCGCATGAACCGCAGTAGGCCAGGCCTCCCTGTCCATCACCAACTCCCGGAGTCCACCCAAACCCATGTCCATTGTGTCAGTGATGCCATCCAACCATCTCATCCTCTGTTGTCCCCTTCTCCTCCTGCCCTCAATCTTTCCCGGCATCAGGGTCTTTTCAAATGAGTCAGCTGTTCACATCAGGTGGCCAAAGTACTGGAGTTTCAACTTCAACATCAGTCCTTCCAATGAACACCCAGGACTGATCTCCTTTAGGATGGACTGGTTGGATCTCCTTGCAGTCCAAGGGACTCTCAAGAGTCTTCTCCAACACCACAGTTCAAAAGCACCAATTCTTCTGCGCTCAGCTTTCTTTATAGTCCAACTCTCACATCCATACATGACCACTGGAAAAACCATAGCCTTGACTAGAAAAACCTTTGTTGGCAAAGTAATGTCTCTGCTTTTGAATATGCTATCGAGGTTGGTCATAGCTTTCCTTCCAAGGAGCAAGCAAGCGTCTTTTAATTTCATGGCTGCAGTCACCATCTGCAGTGATTTTGGAGCCCAGGAAAATAAAATCAGCCACTGTTTCCCCATCTATTTGCCATGAAGTGATGGGACCGGATGCCATGATCTTAGTTATCTGAATGTTGAGCTTTAAGCCAACTTTTTCACTCTCCTCTTTCACTTTCCTCAAGATGCTCTTTAGTTCTTCACTTTCTGCCATCAGGGTGGTGTCATCTGCATATCTGTGGTTATTGATATTTCTCCCGGCAATCTTGATTCCAGCTTGTGCTTCTTCCAGCCCAGCATTTCTCATGATGTACACTGCATATAAGTTAAATAAGCAGGGTGACAATATACAGCCTTGACGTACTCCTTTTCCTATTTGGAACCAGTCTGTTGTTCCACGTCCAGTTCTAACTGTTGCTTCCTGACCTGTATACAGGTTTCTCAAGAGGCAGGTCAGGTGGTCTGGTATTCCCATCTCTTTCAGAATTTTCCACTGTTTATTGTGTTGGCATGGTCAATAAAGCAGAAATAGATGTTTTTCTGGAACTCTCTTGCTTTCTCTATGATCCAGCAGATGTTGGCAATTTGATCTCTGGTTTCTCTGCCTTTTCTAAAACTAGCTTGAACATCTGGAAGTTCACGGTTCACGTATTGCTGAAGCCTGGCTTGGAGAATTTTGAGCATTACTTTATTAGCATGTGAGATAAACCCTAAAAAAACCTGGCTTTTCTTATCTAACTCATCTGAAATATTGGGCATGAAGAGGGAAATCTATCAAGGGTTTCTGTTGGAAAATAAGCTGGGGGATCAAGTGGTCTAGTGTTTGATTTTATCTATTTATTTATTATTTATCTGGCTGTGTCTGGTCTTAGGTGTGGGACTTGGGATCTTTCGTTGTGGTGCATGGATTCTTTAGTTGTGGCGCTTGGACTTAGTTGCTCCACAATATGTGGGATGTTAGTTTCCTGACAAAGGATGGAACCCACATCCCCTGCATGGCAAAGTGGATTCTTAACTACCAGATCACCAGAGAAGTTCCTAGTCTAGTGTTTTATTCCAGCTCTTGTCCAAGATGATCACCAAATTTCTGGCTTTTACTTTTCTTGGTTTCACTTTTCTCATCTATAAAATAAAGGATCTAGTTAGATAACCTTTAAACTTCCTTCCAACTCTTGAGTTATCCTGACTCCACATCCCCCTCTTTAACCTAGAAACAATAATCTCTGTCCTTGTCATTCAAAGATTGAGTAATGTTAATGAACTGCCAGAAATAAAAACTTGTTGAATTCCCCAGGAGAGATTCATTTAATCAGAGTGAGTAGGTAATGGAGTATTACACTAATTTTCCATATGGTAGTTAAATGGAAATAGTTATATACCATTTATGCATTAGCAAATATTTATGCAATTAGAATGCCCAACAATGGAATTACGATAACCATAAAATTAGGTTTTGGTTTGCCCTCTTATAATGCCTTCAGAATAGATTCCAAATTCTTATAATCATTGTACAACACTGGAGTTATAGATAAGACTGGGGAGAGTTAAGAATATATAATTAAAATTACTACTTGAAAGCTTTGTTAACAATTTTTATTTTTCATAAAATTAGAATATGGAACAATTCAAGTTACTAGAACCATAGAATCACAGAATTTTAGATCTGTAAGGGCCCTTGAAGATCATTTCACTAAATCCTCAAATGTACAGGTTGTTCAGTCACTCAGTCGTGTCCAACTTTTTGCCACCCCATGGACTGCAGCACACCAGGCTTCCCTGTCCATCACCAACTCCAGGAGCCTGCACAAATTCATGTCCATTGAGTCGGTGATGTCAACCAACCATCTCGTCCTCTGTCTTCCCCTTCCACTCCTGCCTTCAAACTTTCCCAACATCAGGGTATTTTCCAATAAGTTGGCTCTTCACATCAGGTGGCCAAAGTATTGGAGCTTCAGCTTCAGCTTCAGTCCTTCCAATGAATGTTCAGGGTTGATTTCCTTTAGAATTGACTGGTTTGATATCCTTACAGTCCAGGGGACTCTCAAGAGTCTTCTCCAGCAGCAAATGTATGGGTGAGAAGTCCAAATCACAGAGCGAGTGGTACCCAAGCTGCCTCTAGAGCTCACGTTTATTTGAACTTCCCTGGTGGTATACCGGTTAAGATGCCACACTTCTGCAGCAGAGGCATGCATATGATCCTTGGTCAGGGTAAAATCCCACATGTGTGGTGGGTGTAGGGTGGAGGGGGACAAAAAAAACCCAAAAGACAAAACTCATGTTTCCCACAAAGATTGCCTCCTGGAAAAAGGGATGTTTATATGATCACAGTCACTTTGTTTTTAACTCTGTCTGTAGTTAAGCCTCTTAATAATCTCATAATTATCTATTCATGTAATCATCATCATCGATCCCTGAGATAATTTCCTACTATGCAGCGTAGTTTTCCTCTAAAGGAAATCAGTCCTGAATATTCATTGGAAGGACTGATGTTGAAGCTGAGACTCCAATACTTTGGTCACCTGATGCAAAGAACTGACTCATTTGAAAAGACCCTGGTACTGGCAAAGATTGAAGGTGGGAGGAGAAGCGGATGACAGAGGATGAGATGGTTGGATGGCATCACCGACTCAATGGACATGAGTTTGAGTGAACTCTGGGAGTTGGTGATGGACAGGGAGGCCTGGCGTGCTGCAATCCCTGGGGTCGCAGAGAGCTACTGAACTGAACTGATGAAGCAGAGTGCTGCTATCTTTTTGGAAGTGATCAGTAAAATGTGGGTCAGATGGGACTACATTAGTACAGTTTTTTTGTTGTTGTTATTTTTATTTTTTGAAATGTATTTATTTATTTGACTGTGGCTCAAGGATTGCAAGATCTCACTTCCCTGACCAGACAGAAGTTGAATCCGGGCCACGGGAGTGAAAGCCCAGAACCTTAATCACTAGACCACCAGGGAATTCACAGTACTTTTTTTTTAAGATATAAATTTTAAGTTTTTGAAACCAAAATTTTAAAACATATATAGTACCAAATATTTCATTTGCATACAATTTCATCTTTTACCTAGATGTTCTAGCATCATGTAGATCCCTTTCCATTATGGTTTATCCCAGGATATTGAATATAGTTCCCCATGCTATATAGTAGGACTTTATTGTTTATTCATTCTATATGCAAAAGTTTGCATCTATTAACCTCAAATTCCCAATCCATCCCTACCATTCTCCCACAATCAAAAGTCTGTTTCTGTATCATAGATAAGTTCATTTGGGTCATATTTTATTTATTTTCTTTATTATTTATTTATTTATTAGCCACACTGATAGCGTACGGGATCTAAGTTCCCTGCCCAGGGATGGAACCTGTGTCCTCTGCAGTGGAAGCATGGAGTCTTAACCACTGGCCCGCCAGGGAAGTCCCTGGGTAATATTTTAGATTTCACATATAAATGATATCATATGGTATTTGTTTTTCTCTGTCTGACTTACTTCCCTTAGTGTGATAATCTCTAGGTCCATCCATGTTGCTGCCAATGGCATTATTTTGTTCTCTTTTATGGCTGAGAAATATTTCATGGTACATATGCACCACATCCTCTTTATCCATTCATCTCTTGATGGACATTTGGGTTGTTTCCACAACTTGGCTATTGTGAATAGTGTTGCTATGAACATAGGGGTACATTTCTGCACCCCCCGCCCCCCGCCCCCCGCTCAGGAGTGGGATTGCTGGATCATATGGTAGTTCTTTTTTTAGTTTTCTGAGAAGCCGCCATACTGTTTTCCATAGTGGCTGCACCAACTTACATTCCCACCAACAGTGTAAAAGAGTTCCGTTTTCTCTACAGATGGGATGTATTTGATTGCTGTTATTTTTGCTCCCTGTAAGCTAGATCAAGAAGAATTTCGCCATCCTATTATCACAGTAAACACTACCTCAGCTGAGAACAGGGCTTCCCAGAGCTTTGGACAGGGAATTTTGAGACCACAAAAGATATTATTCTCCTCTTATTCCAAGGCTCAGAGAGGTGATTTGCTTTGTCCATGACCACATAGCTGTTAACAGCAGTCCCAGATCCAGAACTTTGACCTCCAGCCTCCCAATGCTTTCCATGACAATGAAATCAACATGATTTGCTAGTGACTGTATCCTTCTTGCTCTTAGAACAATCTTCTCAGCAAAAGTCTGCTTGATTTCAAACGATGGATATTCTTCAGTGTTCATTTGGCTGAGAGGACTAGAGCTTTCCCTTAATGTCAATGCTCTTCAACTTCAACGTGTCCTCTTAATGCCAGCCAGCTGTTTTTCAAATATTTTCGAAGTGTTAGTAGATGAGAGAATGCGGACATAGCAATGCAAGTCTATCTACACTTTTAGAAAACAAGCGTCTATTGCACTAAACACTATCATCATATACAAAAGGCTAACCATTATGCGATTTTACCTCTTCTGGTCTAAGGATGAAAAACTAGGAAATATCCTGATGGAAGTTGCTCACCTAATAGTTGAGATAATTATGACTTTGATCCCACCACAGGTTTCACTTCAGTTTTGCAGGATTCTTTTCTTTTTTTTTTGCAGGATTCTTAATTGAAAACAAAACCCCATACTTCTTAGCTTCTGCATCTTAAAGACAGACAAGCCTGGCTTCCTGCAACCTTTCAAGTAAGAGGGAGAGATAATGGCCATTCTCACAGTAGTCATGGTAACTATATAAACAGAAACTTAACTAACTCATAATAACTGTGCTGTGAAATAAATGTTTTAGCAGCCCTTTCTGAAATTTCTCCACTCCTGAAAAGAGATGGCATAGCTTTGAGGCTGCATGAAACTGGGTGTGGAATAAGGATGGAAAGTAAAGACTTCATATGTGGAGACAATGTGGTTAAGAATGAAATCTTCCATGAGTTTTTTTTTTCCTTAAAGATTTGCTGGAGGGACTTCCAAATCACTGGTCGTCCAGTGATTATGACTCCTTGCTCCCAGTGCAGGGGGCCTGCGTTCGATCCATGATCAGGGAACTAGATCCCACTTGCCACAACTGCAACTAAGACCTGGTACAGCCAAATAAACAAATAAAAATAATTTAAAAAACAATATCTGGACTTCCCTGGTGGTACCAAGGATAAGAGTCTGCCTACTAAGATGGAGGACACGGGTTTGGTCCCTGATCCAAGAGGATTCCACATGCTGCAGGCAACTAAAGTCCATGGGCCACAACTGCTGAGCCTGTGCTCTAGGGCCTGCGAGCCAAAATTAGTGAATCCCTGGGAGGTAACTGCTGAGCCCAGTACTCCCTGGAGCCTGTGCTCCACACCAGGAGATGCTACCACAGTGAGAAACCTGTGCACTGCAGCGAAGAGGAGCCCCCAACTAGCCCCAGCTGGAGAGGGCCCACGAACAGCTACCTAATATATGTAAGGGAAAGTGTGAGTGTAAAGTCACTTCAGTTGTGTCTGACTGTTTTCGACCCTCTGGACTGTAGCCCATCAGGCTCCTCTGTCCATGTGATTCTCCAGGCAAGAATACTGGAGTGGATTGCCATGACCTCCTCCAGGGAATCTTCCCAACACAGGGATCAAACCCATGTCTCATGCATCTCCTGCTTTGGCAGGCAGATTCTTTACTACTAGTACCACCTGGGAAGTCCCAGATAAATGAATAAATTATTTAAAAAAAAGATTTGCTGAAGATCATAATTTTTAATGTGGTACAGATCAATGGTGGGGATTTTACATCAATGCTCACAAGAGCCAGTTGCAATTGCTAACATAAGTATGACTTTGAGACAATAATTTTTCCTGCAAACTATATTTTTAGGGAGCTTTTTTGCCCACTAAATTAATGTGCATACAATATAAAAACAGCTGATTGATTTAGGAAACCTAGTTATAGTTACTAGAAGAAAAGAGAAGTAATGATCTCTTGAACTGAAAATAAAGTCAATTATTTGGTATTATGTAGAGTAAATCAAGACTCTGGTATAAAAGATTTCCAACTTAAAAATTTTTTCCATCTTAAAAAAAAAAAATCAAGACTATGGTAAAATAAATTTCTACCTTAGGGACTTCCTTAGTGGTCGAGTGGTTAAGAATCTGTTTTGCAATGCAGGAAACACAAGTTCAATCCCTGGTCAGAGAACTAAGATCCCACATGCCTCAGAGCAGCTAAGCCTGTGTGCCACAACTTGAGTCGATGCGCTAGCAAAAGAAGACCCTGCGTGCCGCAACTAAGACTCGACACAGCCAAATAAATGTTAAATTAAAAAAAAAAAATTCTCTCTTTCCCTCTGTCCATTGTTCCTGAAAATTGCCCATGGAAATGGATCATCTTGATATTTTACTTACTAACTTTATGCCTAACTAACTTTATTTTTGTGAGCGGAATAAATTCCACCAATTTTGGTGCAGTTTTGGTGTACAGATAAAATCCTCAAATAAACAGGACTTGGGTGGGACTTGCCCACGTATGATGTGGTTTTGTCTGGTCATCTGTTCTGATTTAGGAGAAAGGAGGGCTCCTGGTGATTAGCCCCGGTGGGAAGTTATTTTCTGTACTAGTGAGCGCTGCTCAATGATCTTCAAAGGGAATTAAGGGGATTGTGGTGATGTGGTTTGCAGGTCACCCCCACTGGATATTAAGATCAAACTGCGCCTGGAGAGTTCAACTGCTTTTGTTTACCCAGTACTCCCAGCCTCACATACCCCCCACCTTGATTATTTATTTTTGTTTGTTGAGCTTTCTTTTTGGCTCTAGGGAAATATCAAACACTGGGCAGGGAGAAGGGAGTTGTATGGATCATGACCTTGATGTATTGTTTGACCAGTGCACTACTAGAAAACATTTTCAGGAATTACCCATGCTGGGAGTAGTTACTAAAAAAACTGAAGAAATATATACATTTTACCTTAATTTTCACTTCTTTCTTAAAAATGTTTATTTTTGGTTTACAAAGATAACACTGCTTGGTGTAAAGAAGTTAGACAAATAGGTTAAAGAAAAAGGAAAAATATCCCTAGAAATTCCATCATACTATCAAAGCCGTCAATTTCTCTCTTCTATGCATATGTGTACACATACACACACACACACACACACACACACACACACACACACACAAGCATGTATGCTAATTTTCTTCCTCAGATCACAAAAATAGAAACACTGGGACAAATTTGAAAATGGTAGTGGTACTATCTCCATGAGATGGTGCTTAAAGATTATTTTTATTTTTAGTTTCTGTCCTGACAATTGTGAAATTACAATTCACAATTTATGTAGGCGAGTTCATATGCTATCACATTCATGTACATCTTTGTGTACATGTGTTTTATTAGATTCAGAATTTATAAAAATTTTATCCTCCCTTTGGGGATTTTGGTTACTACATTGTTTCTTCGAAAAATATAGGAGATCGGAACACACTATGATCTAAATGACAACCCACTTCAGTATTCTTGCCTGGAAAATCTCATGGACAGAGGAGCCTGGTGGGCTATAATCTGTGGGATCACAAAGAGTCAGACACGACTTAGTGACTGAGCATGCATCCCACTTTCACCAGACAATAATTTATGGATATCTTTCTATCTATAGACTTAGAAGGATATCTATCTTCCTATGTCTCTATCTAGCTACCTGTAGAGATCTATAGTCCTTTGAAGCATTCCTTACACAAATGTTCTATAATTTATAATTAACCCTCAAATTTGTTTGTTTATAAAAGTAAAACATTTTGAGACACTACAGAAATATACAAGGTAAGTTTCTTCCCCACTCCCTTCCAGGAGTATCCACTGTTAATAGTTTGGTATGTATCCTTCCAGACTTTTTTACTTCTGATACAAAAAAAAAAAAGCAAGCAATATACAGTTTTTAATTTATTTTTACAAAAATAAGGCCATTGTAAGGTGTAAGATGATTCTGCAGCTTACTTTTTCCAGCCAATATCATGGTACAACTTATATCAGGGTACATAGTCTTTTTAAATGACTTCGTAGTATTCCAGTAGTATGAGTCAGCCTTCTATTGATTTAACATTTAGGTTTTCCCTCCAATTTTCACATTTTATTTTTGTTCACTTCACTTATTAACTCAATGATAAAGTCATAATAGTGGAATTTCTGGGTTGAAGAGCAACGTCATTTAATATACTGATAAACAAGCCAAAATGCCCTCTAGGAAAGTTCTATATACTATTTCACATCTTTACAAAAATGCAGAGGATCTATTGTCTGGGAATATTTTTTTTCTTCATCAGTTTAGTCAGCAATAAATATACTTTCCTTATTGATTTTATTTCTATTTCTGTGATTACTAATAAGGTTAAACATATTCTCATATGTCGTGACCATTCAGTTTTTCTTACACTCATTTCAATAGAAATGATTTGCTTTATCTTATTAACTTGTAAAAGTTTTTTCTATATCGGAGAAATTAGTTACCTATCATATGAGCTGCAAATGTTCTTCCAATTTGTCATTTGTCTTTCAAACTTGTTTAATTTTTGCCATATAGAACATACAGAAATTGCCTTCATTTCTATGTTTTTTTTTGTGTTTGGTCAAATTGATCAATCGTTTTTTGTTGTTGTTGTTCCAGGGTTTCATGTCGAGCCTATAAAAAGAGACCCCTCACCCCAGGATTATACAAAGTGCTACCATATTTTCCTTCCAGAACTCTCACACTTCCATTCTTCTGCATTTACTCTTTTAATCCATCTGGAATTCATTTTGCTATAAACTGTGAGGTATGAGTCTAGCTTTAATTTTTTTCCCAAATGGTTAGCACTTGTCCTGACAACATTTATTGAACAGTTGAATAATCCATATTTTCTGCCCTGATTTTTATTGTCTTATTTAGCAAATACTAATTTCCCAAATAGGCTTCGCTGGTGGCTTAAATAGTAAAGAATCTGCCTGCAAAATAGGAGACCCAGTTTTGATCCCTGGGTTGGGAAGATCCCCTGGAGAAGGAAATGGCAACCCACTCCAGTATTATTGAGTGGAGAATTGCATGGACAGGGGAGCCATTTGAGTCTACTTTGGACTCCATTCTGTTCCCTTGTTTTATCTACTGTTTAATTCCTGTGCCAATAACACACTGTTTTAATTTCTGTAGCTTAAAAATATTTTCTAGGGGATTTCCAGGCAGTCCAGTGGTTAGGTCTCCAGGCTTCCACTTCCAGGAGCATAGGTTCAGTCCGTGGTAGGGGGAATAAGTTGTCACAAGCTATGTGGTGTGGCAAAAAAAAAATCCAGCATCTGGTAGGGCTACTCCTTTAAAAATACTAGTTTTTATTTCCACAAGCTTTTAAAAATTTATTTTATATTGGAGTATAGTTGATTAACAATGTTGTATTAGTTTTAGATGTACAGCAGAGTGATTCAGCTATATATATATATATACATATATACATATATATACACACACACACATGTATCTATTCTTCAAATTCTTTTCCCATTTAGGTTATAACTCCATAAGTTTTAAATTGAAGTGAAATTCATATGACATAAAATTAACCAATTTAAAGTGAAAAATTCAGTGGCATTAGTAGAGTCCCATTGTTGAGTAAACAACACTTCTAAATAGTTCCCAAACATTTTCATCACCCTAAAAGGAAACCCCATCCTACTAAGCAGTTTTCCCTCCTTCCCCCATCCATAAATTCTTAACACAAAAAATTGATCGTTTATTATACAACCTCAGATTTCCTGTCTACTGTGTATTGCTGCTGTTGCTAAGTCACTGCAGTCGTGTCCGACTCTGTGCAACCCCATAGATGGAAGCCCACCAAGCTCCTCCATCCCTTGGGATTCTCCAGGCAAGAACACTGGAGTGGGTTGCCATTTCCTTCTCCAATGCGTGAAAGTGAAAAGTGAAAGTGAAGTCGCTCAGTCGTGTTCGACTCTTAGCGACCCCATGGACTGTAGCCTACCAGGCTCCTCCAACCATGGGATTTTCCAGGCAAGAGTACTGGAGTGGGGTGCCATTGCCTTCTCCGCTACTGTGTATTAAGGAAGCTTAAAATTTAAGCCCAAGTTCAGGATCATGGAGAAGACTCCCCTGATTAAGGCCTTACTCCAGCATGCCTCTGCATTCCCCCAGCTTGCTTCTTCATCCCCAGCCTCCCAAACTCAACTTGGATTCTGTTGATCTGTTAAACTGCTTTGTGATTTTTCTAAAGCATCTGTGACATCTTTCTCAAGCCACTCCTCAATAACCTTGTAAACACACTTTTTTTCTCTTTTCCAGTCCGGAGCATGATTTAAATGAGAATTAAGAGGGAATTAAACATACAGTCTTTTATTTTCAGATAATATGAAACAATCAGCTGCCATATATAAGTGCCTATTTACTCTCCTGTCATACACATTGTCTCATTTAATCCTTACAACAATGTGCAGTGGGGGTTTACTGATGATATATATCCACAGAGGTAAAGTAACTTACCTAAAGTCCCTGAGCTGAATGTCAGATTCAAGCTTGGATGTCAGGTTCCCCTGACTATCTAGCACTTTCTAGCATGCTGTATTGTCCCCACAAATCAACCCTCCTTCAGGGCAATGGCTACCCATCCCAGTTCACTTCCACTGTTATAGTCAAGTTTGCTTAGAGGAAACATCTAAGCACTCCTCCTGAGGTATATGATTAGGACAGCCAAGGAGTAGCAAAGAAACACCCCTTTCCTCATACAGCACTTTACTTCACGCCCTGGCTAAGCTATCAGGGATCAATGTCACCCTTGCTTCGTAATATTCTGTGTTCTGAATGGAGTCCCATGCTGGCTGACCCAGCTGTTTTTTGTTTGCTTGCTTCGTTTTCTATTTATTTGGCTGTGCTGGGTCTTGGTTGTGGCATGGGGGACCTTGGTTACAGCATGTGGGATCTACTTCCCTCACCAGGGTTGGAATTCAGGCCCCTGCATTGGGAGCACAGAGTCTTAGCCACTGCACCACCGGAAAGTCCCTGGCCCAGCTGTTTTAACTGTCTCCTTGGCTAGAGCTGAAGCTGCTATCTGCAGCTGAAGCCTCAACTGCAAGCCTGGGAGACATCATTAGCCTAAGGGGACGTTTTGAGTGCCATCTCTTCTCAATCTGCTCACCCAGCACCCTCTAGGAAAGGTGTGATGCTCAGGGATGTCAGAGAGCACTATTTGGAGACATTGCTACTGCTGCTGCTAAGTCACTTCAGTCGTGTCCAACTCTGTGCGACCCCATAGATGGAAGCCCACCAGGCTCCCCCATCCCTGGGATTCTCCAGGCAAGAACACTGGAGTGGGTTGCCATTTCCTTCTCCAATGCATGAAAGTGAAAAGTGAAAGTGAAGTCACTCAGTGGTGTCCGACTCTTCGCGACCCCATGGACTGCAGCCTACCGGGCTTCTCCGTCCATGGGATTTTCCAGGCAAGAGTACTGGAGTGGGGTGCCATTGCCTTCTCCAATTTGGAGACATTAAGTGTAAACAAATCAGAAACATGTGGACTGGCTTCCCTCAGAAGAAATTCACATTTTAAAGTGGAAAGAAAAATAAATGGGACAACAATCAGCTGGGCTTGGAGTATTGCAAGGCAGGGTTATAGTACATCAGCAAATCCTAATCACACAGCCCCGGCCCCCCACCCCCACAGGTGCAGAAAGACAGCCCACCTCTGGGCTGGTGTGGTCCTGGGTCTGTGTTCTCAGGAGACAGAGGCCCCAGATGTGGAAGCAGGAGGCGTGGGTTCATGGTGCAGCAACACCACTTAGCACCCCATGTGACCTTTGTGACCTGCAATACACCTGGTCCTAGTACATTTCCTCGTCTGTTAAACAAAGAGGAGGTTTACGATGATAGGATCTTTCTTACCTGATGAAGTTTTTTATGACATCATGGTTACAGTTTAGTTCCGTTTAGTTGCTCAGCCGTGTCAGAGCTCAGTCGTGTCAGTTGCTCAGAGCTTAGTGGCTCAGTCGTGCCACCCCATGGACTGCAGCACACCAGGCTTCCCTGTCCATCACCAAATACTGGAGCTTGCTCAAACGCATGTCCATTGCATCGGTGATGCCATCCAGCCATCTCATCCTCTGTCATCCCCTTCTCCTTCTGCCTCAGTCTTTCCCAGGATCAGGGTCTACTCCAGTGAGTCAGTTGTTCGAATCAGGTGGCCAAAGTATTGGAGTTTCAGCTTCAGCATCAGTCCTTCCAACTGATTTCCTTTAGGATTGACTGGTTTGATCTTCTTGCAGTCCCAGGGACTCTCAAGAGACTTCTCCAACACTACAGTTCAAAAACATCAATTCTTCAGCGCTCAGCTTTCTTTATAGACCAGCTCTCACATCCATACATGACCACTGGAAAACCATAGCTTTGACTATGTCATAACTTTGTCAGTAAAGGTTATAGTTTGCTGTAAATTATTGTCATTATTATTTAGCTGCATGATAAAGACTTTGGAGAGATAATGAGTAATGATAATGACCAAATTTGGTCAAATGCACTGACAATTTGAGGCTTCCCTGATGGTCCATTGGTTAAGACACCAATCACGCTTCCACTGCAGAGAGCAGGGATTCAATCCCTAGTTAGGGAAGCAGCATGGCCAAAAAATAAGAAAAAAATGTGCTGACAATTTGTAAAATGGCTATAAGATTTTTCCTTCATGAAGAATTTAGATAAACACTAATTTCAATAACTATTTTTATTAGATTACCCTTCATCATACTGGCCTCCTAGGTGACATACTCCGTCAATAATAACAAGAACCCAATCCTGGGGGCTATGTATGAGTGTATTTGGTGGGTGGGAGTATGTGTGTAGTATTGGGAGTAGTAATGAGCTAAAAGATCTTAATACTGGAAGGAAGATAAAAAACCATTAAGTCCAATTTTCTTATTTTCCAGGTCAGAAAAATGAAGCCCAGAGAGACAGTAATTTGCCTGAGGTCATACAGCATATGGCTGGAGTAGGGTTCAGATTCAGCTTTTCATTCTTTTCGCACACTTGTTATTGTTCAGTTGCTAAGTTACATCTGACTCTTTTTCGACCCCATGGACTATAGCCTGCCAGACTCCTCTGACCCTGGGATTTCCCAGGCAAGAATACTGGAGTGGGTTGTCCTTTCCTTCTCCAGGGGATCTTCCCAACCCAGGGATCAAACCTTCATCTCCTGCATTGGCAGGCAGATTCTTTACCACCGAGCCACAAGGGAAGCCCCATACACTTGTTAGCAGTTTCCCAAACCGCAAGTTACAACCCATTAGTGAGTTGTAGAATCAGTTAGAGGTGTAATCAGCGCTGAAAAAGAATAGGTTCTACACACGTCCTCCTACCTGCTTCCTCCTCTCTTCCTTGCCATCCTACGTGTGGTTGCATTTGCTCCTCACCATGTCTTCTCACAAGACGTTCAGCATCAAGTGATTCCTGGCCAGGAAATAAAAGCAGAGTCGTTGCTTTCCCCAATGAATTGGAATCAAAACTGGTAACAGAATCAGGTACAACTCCAAGGGAGGACACTGGAGAAGAACCAAGCTGTGTCTCTAAGGAGCCTTGCACATGAGGTGGCACACGTATTTATGCTTGCGTCAAGGTCACTTGGGGCTTCCCAGGTGGCACTAGTGGTAAAGAATCTGCCTGCCTATGCAGGAGAGGTAAGAGATGTGGGTTTGATCCCTGGGTTGGGAGGATCTCCTGGAGGAGGACATGGGAACCCACTCCAGTATTCTTGCCTGGGAAATCCCATGGACAGAGGAGCCTGGTGGGCTACAGTCCATAGGGCTGCAAAGAGTCGGACACGACTGAGTGTCTGAGCACACACACAGGGTCACTTAGATCTTACCATATTACTCTGAGAACATCACTACTTTCTGAACAGCTGGACATGTTTTATTGGGAAAATGATTTTTCTCTTTGTGTTAGTATTTCTGCACTAGTGCTTTGGCTCAGTCATAAATATGTGAGATCTTTTGTTGGGAAAAAAAATAGAAGAGAATCAAATAGGAAAGATCAGAGTGCATAACCAGTAGGGAGAGTAAGTACATATTGCCTTGAGAAACTTTTGACGCACTTATATAAACAGTAAAAACTGTCTCAGCCACCAGGGAAGCCCAATGCACTTATATACTTTTATAAATATATGTTACCTGGGACATACAAAAGATATATTTCTTGCTGTGGGTTACGGATTTTGTTTATCCGTTTTATTTATTTATTTTTTGCCTTGCCATGCAGCATGTGGGATCTTAGTTCTCCAACCAGCAATTGAACCCACACCCCCTGCAATGGAAGCATGGAGTCTTAACCACTGGCCTGTCAGGGAAGTCCTGGTTATGGTTTTCAAAAGTCTAAAAAACTGACACTCTAAAGGGACATGGTTCTGCCCTCAGGTTCTTATAGTCTAGTAATTCAAAGAAAGAATAAATGAATATGAACTAATTCCTATCTACATTTCACACGCACATGCATGCACACACACACACGTTTTACTTGCTGTTTGATGCTGCTGCTGCTAAGTTGCTTCAGTCGTGTCCGACTCTGTGCGACCCCATAGATGGAAGCCCACCAGGCTCCCCCATCCCTGGGATTCTCCAGGCAAGAACACTGGAGTGGGTTGCCATTTCCTTCTCCAATGCATGAAAGTGAAAAGTGAAAGTGAAGTCACTCAGTCGTGTCCGACTCTTCACAACCCCATGGACTGCAGCCTACCAGGCTCCTCCATCCATGGGATTTTTCAGGCAAGAGTACTGGAGTGGGGTGCCATCGCCTTCTCCGTTACTTGCTGTTTAACTATGTGCTAATGATGACGTCTACATCCCTCTAACAAACATTTTGCTTACTAGCTAATTATCTATCCTTAAAACATCTTAAGATATTTCACTCGTATTTTACATACTACACACTTATCTTTCATAACAGGATTGAACAGTCTCAAAGTAAATTGACATTATAGCCTTCTCTTGGCCCACATTCCTGTAAACCCCAATCTATCCCCTGCTGCCCCAAATCTCCTCCTCCTTCAGTCTTCTTCCATCTCAGAAATGACATTTCCTGTCAACCTTGACAACATGTTCTCCTTACCCTTCACATAGCCAATTCGTCATCAAGACTGACCTCACGCTGCTACTCCTAAGAAACACTTCTGTGTGCTTTCGTGCTAAGTCAATTTGGTTGTATCTGATTCTGTGCAACCCCATGGACTGCAGCCCGCCCAGCTCCTCTGTCCATGTTGATTCTCCATGCAGAAATAGTAGAATGGGCTGTCATGCCCTCCTCCAGGGAAGGCACACTTCCAGCCCCATCCAAATCATCACTAGCCTTCTAAGACAATTGCAATTTGCTCCATCCTGGTCACTTTAACCCTGTTCCATACAACATCCCAGAATGAATTTTCTGAGAAATCAGCTGAATCATATAACTCCCCTGCTTAAACTGGCTTCTCCTTAAGTTAGGATCAAGCTCCAGTTCTGAACGTGATATACAAGGGTGTGATGGCAGGGTTGTTCTGCTTCTCCAACCTCATCTTGACACCCTCTGGCTCCCTCACGTGATCTTACGTTTCTTCCTTAGGGCCTGGGTGCTTTCAATTTTACCTGGAATGCCCCCTCCCCGCCCTTGGTCAAGACTCTGTCTCCCTCATACATACACCAATCTTTGATTCTTTTTCAAAAAATTAACAATAAAAATATTTATTTGGCTGCACAAGGTCTTAGTTGGAGCATGTAAGATCTTTTTTAGTTGTGGCATGCAAGATCTTTAGTTCTCTGACCAGGGATCAAAGGCAGGCCCCCCTGCATTGGGAGAGTGGAGTCGTAGCCACTGGACCACCAGAAAGTCCCTTGATATTTTCTAACTTTTATCTCTTTATGTGGATTTTGTGGTCAGGGTTCTGACTTTGAGTGTTGATTCTTCCATATACTAAGGGTGACCATTAGCAAGTGATGTTATTGTTGATTCTCAGCATTTCTCATTTATGAAACGAGACAGATGAGTACCTCACAAGTTGCTGTGAGAATCCAGCATGATTAGATCCAGGAAAGCCCCTGGCTTGGCAACTGACATGGAGCAGATGCTCAGGAAACACTTACTTCCGCTCATTGCTTGCCTGTCCCTCACCTTACCCTGCTCTCCTCCATCTGGGTCGTCCCACCTCCTTCTCCACTTGTCTAGGTCCCTCAAGGTCTCCCTTACGTGTCTTCAGGGAGCCCCCTTCAGCGGCCCCGCCCATGGTGGAGGCTGCTCCTTTCCAGTCTTTGAAATGTACGATGCTGACAGTTTTTCTGTTTTGTTTTAAAATCTTTTATGCATCTGTCCTGTTTCTCCAACTGGACTCTAAGCTCTTTGGCCGAAAAGTTCCTACCTCAGGCTTCTTGCGCACCTCACAGCGCCTGGCTCAGTCTCCTGCATAGAGTTGCTCAACTCGAATACAGCTAACACCTGTGAGTACCCACAGGCTACCAGACACTGTGAGTGGCTTTCATGTTCATTATTGCCTGATTTAATATTTTAAGAATTAATTTTGTTGAGGTATAGTTGATTTACAATGGTGTATTAATTTCTGCTGTACAGCACAGTGATTCAGCTATACGTATATACGCATTCTTTTTCACAATCTTTTCCATTCTGGTCTATCTCAGGATATTGAATAGAGTTCCTATACAGTTGTTGTTTTTGTTGTTCAGTAGCTAAGTCATGTCTGACTCTTTGCAAGCCCAGGAGCTGCAGCACGCCTTTCTTCCTGTACAGCAGGACCTTGTTGTGTATCCACTGATATGTAATAGTTTGCATCTGCTTATTCCAACTCCCAATCCATCCCTCCCTCACCTCCTCTCCACTTTGGCAACCACAAGTCTGCTCTCTATGTCTATGAGTCTGTTTCTGTTTTGTAGATAAGTTCACTTGTGTCGTATTTTAAATTCCCCATGAGTGATATCATATGCTATTTATCTTTCTCTTTCTGACTTACTTCACTTAGTATAATAATCTTTACTTCCATTTATGTTGTTGCAAATGGTACTATCTCATCCTTTTTATGACTGAGTAGTATTCCATTGTATTATATATGTACCACATTTTCTTTATCCCTTCATCTGTTGATGGACATTTAGGTGTTTCCATGCCTTGGCTTTTGTGAATAGTGCTGTTATGAACATAGGGGTGCAAGTAATTTTTTGAGTTATAATTTTGTCTGGATATGTGCCCAGGAGTGAGACTGCTGGATCATATAGAACTCTATTTTTTGTCAGCTTCATTTTTCATGAGAATCCTGCCAGTCAAGTCATGATGCCTGTTGTGAGAACAGAGGCTCAGAAAGCTTAATAATCTGCCTAAGGGCACCCAGGTAGCAAACAGCAGTCTTTTTTCTCTCTGGTTGATAGCATGGCAGAGTAGATGAGGAACAAATACTTGTTAGTGCTCTTTTTACTACATCGTGTTGCCTTTCTCTGAAATACTTATTCCCAGTGAGGATGATTATCATCATGTTCTCAGTCCCCACCCCACCCCCAGGAACTTAGCTTAAAATCCCTCATCCTTGATCCTCTCCTCTGAAGTTCTTCCAGTTCTGTACTCCTGATTCCACTCGGTTTCCTATTAGTGCTACGTCTCTTTGCTGAATTCTTACCGACCCTGCCACAACATGTCCCTGGGTCTCCCCACAAGTCCTCCTCTCTTCCACATTTTCCTCCCACTAAAGCTTCTCTTCTTCACTGTCCCCCCAACCTCCATCCCCTCTCCAGTCTGGCTCTAACTCAGGTTGCTGGGATTAAATACAGCCCCACCTGAAAATGCCCTCTAAACTAGAGTACTTATGGCTGGAAGGTTCTGGAATCATTACTATTCATTAGTTGAGCAGCTTGGGCAAGTCACGTCCCCTCTCCAAGCCTCAGGCTCTTCGCATAAGAAATGGTAAGTAAGCCAGAAGGAAAAACACCAATACAGTATACTAATGCATATATATGGAATTTAGAAAGATGGTAACAATAACCCTGTGTACGAGACAGCAAAAGAGACAGTGATGTATAGAACAGTCTTATGGACTCTGTGGGAGAGGGAGAGGGTGGGAAGATTTAGGAGAATGGCATTGAAACATGTAAAATATCATGTATGAAACGAGATGCCAGTCCAGGTTCGATGCACGATACTGGATGCTTGCGGCTAGTGCACTGGGACGACCCAGAGGGATGGTATGGGGAGGGAGGAGGGAGGAGGGTTCAGGATGGGGAACACATGTATACCTGTGGTGGATTCATTTTGATATTTGGCAAAACTAATACAATTATGTAAAGTTTAAAAATTAAATAAAATTAAAAAAAAAAAAAAAGAAATGGTAAGACTAGCTAACATTTATAAAGCACCTACATAAATTACGTGGGCTTCCCTGGTGGCTCAATGGTAAAGAATCCGCCTGCCAATGCGGGAGACACAGGCTCAATTCCTGGGTGGGGAAGATTCCCCTGGAGGAGGAAATGGCAACCCACTCCAGTATTCTTGCCTGAAAATGTCATGGACAGAGGAGACTGGTGGGCTAGAGTCCATGGGGTCACAAAGGAGTCGAACACAACTTAGCGACTATAAACGACAACTGAAAGCATATAAGCACTGTATATATTATCAGAAATCAGTAACAGCGGACACTTAACTAGCACTTACTGTGTGCCAGGCTTGATACCAAATGAAACACCTATTCACTTAATTGTCACAACAACCATCCAAAAATGTTATTCTAACACTATTTCGCAGATGGAAAAACAGGAGGTCTTCAAAGTTAGTAATTTATCCTAGATCATCCCAGTTGGGGGATGGTGGAGCTGGGCTTACAACTCAGGCAGTTCTAGCTCCAGAGTCCTTTGTCTTGACCACTGGCCTAAACTGCCTCTATTTTCTCATAAAACGAATAGGGCTAATTAAATATAATCCCTTAGCATTTTTATAGCACTTCTCCAATTCTAAACCTCTGCTCACATTCCGTACCTATTTGATCTTCACAATAACCCTAGGGGTAGACATTATTAGCCCAATTTATGGGGCAAGAGCTAAGACTTCTTAAATAGGTCGCGTGTCCCAGGGCACACAGCCAGTGAGGGCAGATTCAGGACTAGAACCCAGTACTGCTCATTCCCACTGCTCCTCCTATTATACATCAGATGCCAAAGAGCATAGCCTGTCCTTTCTCACCTCCTGCAGCCTCAACATCGTACTCTATTCTTTCTTCTTTGTTCTCTAAAGAGGTCTCTTGAGAAACCTGTATGCAGGTCAGGAAGCAACAGTTAGAACTGGACATGGAACAACAGACTGGTTCCAAATAGGAAAAGGAGTACGTCAAGGCTGTGTATTGTCACCCTGCTTATTTAACTTATATGCAGAGTACATCATGAGAAATGCTGGGCTGGAAGAAGCACAAGCTGGAATCAAGATTGCCACGAGAAATATCAATAACCTCAGATATGCAGATGACACCACTCTTATGGCAGAAAGTGAAGAGGAAATAAAAAGCCTCTTGATGAAAGTGAAAGAGGAGAGTGAAAAAGTTGGCTTAAAGCTCAACATTCAGAAGACTAAGTTCATGGCATCTGGTTCCATCACTTCATGGCAAATAGATGGGGAAACAGTGGAAACAGTGTCAGACTTTATGTTTTTGGGCTCCAAAATCACTGCAGATGGTGATTACAGCCATGAAATTAAAAGACACTTGCTCCTTGGAAGGAAAGTTATGACCAACCTAGATAGACCAACCTAGATATTAAAAAACAGAGACATTACTTTGCCAAGAAAGGTTCGTCTAGTCAAGGCTATAGTTTTTCCGGTGGTCATGTATGGATGTGAGAGTTGGACTGTGAAGAAAGCTGAGCACCGAAGAATTGATGCTTTTGAACTGTGGTGTTGAAGACTCTTGAGAGTCCCTTGGACTGCAAGGAGGTCCAACCAGTCTGTCCTAAAGGAGATCAGTCCTGGGTGTTCATTGGAAGGCCTGATGCTAAAAGCTGAAACTCCAATACTTTGGCCACGTGATGCTAAGAGTTGACTCATTGGAAAAGACCCTGATGCTGGGAAGGATTGGGGGCAGGAGGAGAAGGGGACGACAGAGGGTAAGATGGCTGGATGGTATCACCGACTCGATGGACATGAGTTTGAGTAAACTTCGGGAGTTGGTGATAGACAGGGAGGCCTGGCGTGCTGCGATTCATGGGGTCGCAATGAGTCGGACACGACTGAGCGACTGAACTAACTGACTGACTGACTGAAAGAGGTCTCAGTGTTCCCTCAGAATTCCCTGCGGGTCATCCCCACACCCACTTTGCATTATTTACAAACAGCAGCAGGGGGCGCTGTAGACCAACTCACAGGGACGGTGCTGCCCGGGGAGACCCTGTTGAAGGAAACAGCCACAAGCCTCCCTCTCTTCTTTTTAATTTGTTTGTATTAAAAATGTTTTCGTAAGTACTACTTGCACATAGAATAAAATTTTAAAGGTACAAATGAGTATGTGTACGGTGTATCTGCTCCCCAGCTACCCAGATCACCAGGCTGGAGGCAAACTAAGGAAGTTTTCTCCTGTTCCTTTTTCAAAGTATTCTATATTTATATAACCAAATATGTATTTTTCTTTCCACACAAATGAGAGCATACAAATATACACACATTGATTTTTTATTGTTCACACGAATGTTACCCTACTACATCTGCTATTCATTCTCTAGTTTTTTGCAGTAATTTATCTTGCAAATCAGTCCATATCATAAGTCACAGTATTTAATTGGATAGGTAAGCCATCATCAGTTTTATCAGCTCTTTATTATTTTTTATCTTCTGCAATTAGAAGCAACTGTACACAGATCACTTTGCACACTTTGTATGTCTGCAGGATAAATCTCCAGAAGTGAAATTGCTTGCTTGCAAATTACACACATTTGTGATGTTGATCTATATTGTTAGCTCGCCTCGCACAGTAACTACCCATTTACAGCTGCATGGGCGGGCCATGCGAAGGTCTGTTTCCAACACTCTTACTAACACAGGATCTTCTCTAGCTTTCTGATCTTTGCCTGTCCCATAGGTGAAAGATGGTTTCTCACTGCAATTTAATTGCATTTCTCTGAAAATGAGTGCCTTCTGACTTCTGAGATTCATTCATGCAATCCATAAATAATCAGCCTCCTGTGTGGTAGGTACCGAGTTGGAGCATCCTCCTCCAGCTCTCCCTGGTCCGACTTCCACTGTATTCTCCTGCCTGCCCTGCACTGGCCTGCCTTACCATATCCTCCAAGAAGCTATTTTCCTTGCTTGGCCATCCTCACCAGGTCAAGCAGGGGCGACCTCGCTTGACCTCTTCTTTAGAGGCTTAGGAGTGAGGAGAATGTAGTTTCTCTGTTTCTCGTGACTAATTCCTGTAACCCAATTAAGCAAAGCTGAGAGGTGGGGGACATGTGTCTTGAGGTCAAAGTTAACCCTGAGTCCTTGGGCTTCTCAGACCCACCCAGTCTAGTGGGTTAGTCAATGCCTAACACTTTGGGGTGTTAGAAAGGAAGACAGAGAGCAGGTACCTGAACACTTGTCTGTGTTCTGGACACTTGTCTGTGTTCGTTCAGCAGATGTTATTTGCTTCCTGACTCAGACTACAGCTGCTGCTGCTAAGTCGCTTTAGTCGTGTCTGACTCTGTGCAGCCCCATAGATGGCAGCCCACCAGGCTCCCCCGTCCCTGGGATTCTCCAGGAAAGAACACTGGAGTGGGTTGCCATTTCCTTCCCCAGTGCATAAAAGTGAAAAGTGAAAGTGAAGTCGCTCAGTCGTGTCCGACTCTTAGCGACCCCATGGACTGCAGCATACCAGGCTTCTCCATCCATGGGATTTTCCAGGCAAGAGTACTGGAGTGGATGCCATTGCCTTCTCCAGACTCAGATTAGGTGCCCCTTAAATGTAAAATATGTTTAGGAGCAGGACCATTTAGTTACTTATTTTTATAATTTTATTTATTTATTTTTGGCTATGCTGGGTCTTTATTGCTGCTCATGGGTTTCTCTTGTTGTGGCAAGTGGGGCTACTCTCTAGTTGTGTGCACAGGCTTCTCATTGTGGTGGCTTCTCTTGTTGCAGAGCTCGGGCTCTAGGGCCCATGGGCTTCAATAGTTTCGGCACATGGGCTTAGTAGTTGGGGCTCCCGGGGTCCAGAGCACAGGCTCAGTGGTTGTGTCTCACAGGCTTAGTTGCTCCACGGCATGTGGGATCTTCTTGGACCAAGGATGGAACCCATGTCTCCTGTACTGACAAGTGGATTCTTTATCATTGAGTCACAAGGGAAGCCCAGGAATAGGACTATTTAGATTAAAGTGGGAAGATAAGACATTAGGATCACTGTTCTCTTCTTGGAGAGAAACCTCTGAACTGTTTCCCACATCCTCCTTCTATTGGGGTCCCAGCACACTTGACCTCATCGCAGGGTAACTGCTCCTTTGCCGGCTTTCTCCACAAGGCTAGGAATCAACTGGAGTCTGTGTCTGTGTTCATCTTTGTATCTCTCGTTAGAATAAAGGCAGAATCATCACATAGGCATTTAAAATGAATATCTTCCGGCCTTCTGGTTCCCAAGAACAGCAACCTCACAAAAACCTGAATCATTCTCTAGTAACTTAACGAGAGAGACCTCCAGAGACATTCAGCTGCCAGAGTTTTCCTCCCAAACCATTCTCTAAGCCAGTCACTTGCAGGGGTTCCCTATGGCCTACTAAATGAAATGCAAATTCCTTAGCTTGGAATTTAAGGGCCTCTGTTTTGATACGGCTCCAGTCTACCTTTCCAGTCCTTTTTTCCACTACCTCATGCTCCAATCAAGCAGAATTACTCAATGTTTCTCAAGTGTGCGCACATTCCACCGCATTGCCTGTGCCCTTGGCAGTCTTCCTCTGCCTGGAACACCCTCCTCTTTGTTTTCCTGCCATCACTGATGCCCTCTTCTCTCTCTGTTCGCACTCCACCCTTTGTTTAAAAAGTATAAGTCATCATTACCAAAATTCCAATGGCATTTTTTACAGAACTAGAACAAATAATTCTCAGATTTGTATGGAACCACAAAGGATCCCAAATGGCCATGGTAATCTTGAGAAAGAAGAAGAAAGCTGGAGGTATCACTCCCTGATTTCAAACTATACTACAAAGCTATAGTCATCAAAATAGTATAGTACTGGTATTAAAAATAGACATATAGATCAATGGAAATGAACAGAGAGCCCAGAAAGAAACCCATGCATATATGATCAATGAATTTATAATGAAAGAGCAAAGAATGTACTATTGAGAAAGGAGTCTCTTTAATTAATGATGTTGGGGAAACTGGACAGACATATGCAAAAGAATAAAACTAGACCACTATCTTACACCATACACAAAAATCAACTCAACATGGATTAAAAACTTGAATGTAAGACCTGAAACCATAAAATTCCTAGAAGAAAACAGAAGTGGAGCTTCTTGATGTTGATCTTAGCAATATATTCATGGATCTGACTACAAAGGCAAGGCGAAACATAAAGTTAAATAACTGGACCACATTGAAGTAAAAACTGTGCAGTAAAGGAAATCATTAAAAAAGCAGAAGGAAGCCTACTGAATGGTAGAATATATTTGCAAATCATATATCTGATAAAGGATTACTATCCAACATATATAAAGAACTCATACATCTCAACAATAGCAAAAAAAAAGAAAAGAAACCCAAACAACGTGATTTTAAAAATGGGCAGAGGATCTGAATAAACATTTTTCCAAAGAAGAAATATAGATAGCCAACAAAATGCATGAAAATATCCTTAATTATGAATTATTAGAGAAATGCAAATCAAAACCATAGTGAGATATCACCTCACACTTGTCAGAATGACTGTTATTTAAAAAAGACAAGAAATGCCATGTTTTTGTGAGGATGTAGAGAAAAGAGAACCTTTATGCACTGTTGGTTGAATTATAAATTGGTGCAGCAACTATGGAAAACAGCATGGAGATTCCTTGCTGCTGCTGCTACGTCACTTCAGTGGTGTCCGACTCTGTGCGACCCCATAGCCGGAAGCCCACCAGGCTCCCCTGTCCCTGGGATTCTCCAGGCAAGAACACTGGAGTGGGTTGCCATTTCCTTCTCCAATGCATGAAAGTGAAAAGTGAAAGGGAAGTCGCTCAGTCATGTCTGACTCTTAGTGACCCCATGGACTGCAGTCTACCAGGCTCCTCCATCCATGAGATTTTCCAGGCAAGAGTACTGGAGTGGGGTGCCATTGCCTTCTCCGATGGAGATTCCTTAAAAAATTATAATTAGAGATAGAACTACTATATGATCTAGTATTTGACTTCTGGGTATTCATCCAAAGAGCACAAAAACACTAATTTGAAAAGACCTATGCACCCCTATGTTCATTGTAGCACTATTTACAATAGCCAAGATATAGAAACAACCAAAGTGTCTATGGATGGATGAATAGATAAAGAGGTTGTCACACATATACACACACAATGGAATACTACTTGGCCATAAAAAAGAACAGAATCCTGCCATTTGTGAAAACATGGATGGACCTTGAGGGTATTATGTTAAGTGAGGCATGTCAGAGGAAGAGAGACAAATTCAAAATGATTTCACTCCTACGAGGAATCTGAAAAAACAAAACAAATGAACAGGAAATTCTCTGGTGGTCCAGGGGTTAGGACTCCACTCTTCCAATCCAAAGGGCAGGTGTTCAGTCGTTGGTTGGGGGACTAAGATCCCATGTCTGCAGTGTGGCCAAAGCAAAACCCCAAAAGCAAACAAACAAAAACCCAAATGCACAAAAAACAAAAACATCAAAGTCAGAGATACAAAAGTAGATTGGTAGTTGCCCAAGGGGAATGGAGCTGGGGGAGGATGAAATGAGTGAAGCAGATCAACTGCATGATGGCGGTGTGGGGAGGGGTAGCTAGACCTTCGGCGTTGATTGCTTTGTAGTGCATACTGATGGCAAATTGCGTGTGTTGCACACCTGTGGGGCTTCCCTGGTGGCTCAGACAGTAAAGAATCTGCCTGCAATGAGGAAAACCAGTGTGTTTTCTCCTTGCATTGGGAGGATCCCCTGGAGAAGGGAATGGCGACCCACTCCAATATTATTGCCTACAGAGGAACCTGGTGGGTTACAGTCCATGGGGTCACAAAGAGTTGGACACAACTGAGCGACTTTCACTTTCACACCTGAAGCTTGTATAATGTTACATATCAATTTTACCTCAATAAAATAAAAAGAAAGAATATTTTAAAACTTAAATGAACAAACAAAAAGTAGGAGTTATCAAGGTTAAAAAGTTGAAAGAAAATAAAGCTTACATAACCACCCAGTTCCCTCTCAGATGTAACTGCCCACAAAGACTCCTGTTCAAATCTGTAATAAGCTACTCCCTCCTTCACTCAGCTCCCCAGTCAAACTGTTTATGTGTCTGATGATGCTCTATCTTGCACCCTCATTCCCACCCCACCTCAGAGCAAGTGCTGGAAAGCAGAGCTGGGTGTGGCCTTTTTGTGAACCGCCAAGTATGTTGAGTCCGGCTGAAATGGGAGGAGCCCCTTCTCGAGGCTGCGGGTTCTCTTTTCCACTTTTGAGTATGGGAAGAGTTTGGCTCCTGTCCTGGTGATCTTCACAGTCATTCCTTCAGCCCCTGTTCTAAAAGGGGTCTCAGGACTTCCCTGGTGGTCCAAAGGCTAAGATTCTGTGCTCCCAGTGCAAGGTGCCTGGGTTCAACACCTGGTCAGGAAACTAGATCCCACATGCCACATCTTGTGTGCCCCAAGGATGGGAGATCCAGCATGTCTAAACTAAAAGACTCCACTCAGGACTTCCCTGGTAGTCTGGTGGATTAAGAATCCGCCTGCCAATGTGGGGGTCAAGGGTTTGATCCCAGGTCTGGGAACTGAGATCCCACATGCCCTGAGGCAACTAAGCCGGTGCACCAGCTGGAGAAATCCCATGTGCCACAGGGAGACCCAGCACAGTGAAAAGTAAATAAGTCAATATTTTAAAATGCAAGCTTCCCCTCCAAACAAAGACACAACTCAGCCAAATAAATATTTAAATAAATAAATGAATAATAAATAAATAAAGGCTGCTATGTCAAAAATAAAAAAAAAATTTTAAATAGGAAAGGTCTCCTTTTGGGTCAGAGTTGCCCCACTGGTGTCAGGAGATAATGTCATACCATATCTTCCAAAATGAACTCCAAACAGAACACCGGGCACCTATGCCTGGGACTTGGGGAAAAAACTGTCCTGTCTGCCCTTGTCCTGAGGGATGGTACAGTGGTTACATGTGTAAATGACTGAAAGGAGGAGCATCTATTCACTTCAAGTTCGTGGAAGGGATGAGGCCAGGAAAAGGAATTGGAAAGTCATCTTCCCCTTTCCCTTCAGCCCTGGCCTCCCCCACTGAGCAGATGGGCTGGGGCACTTTTCTGTTAAAAGTCCTGCCAGTGTGCCTGGGAGGAGGTGTGTGCCTTGGCCAGGCTGGAGGAAGACAACCTGGGCCTTCTCCTGGGCTTGCTTCTGGTGCCTTCCACAGAAGAAAGAGTGGTACCTTGGAGTTCCAAGACCCCAGTTTTAGCTCTCATTCCACATCTAATAGCCAGATGCCCCTGACCAAGTCTCTTCATTTCTCTTAACCTGAAAATAGAAATAGCTTTACTTTCTCTATTAATGCCTTCCACCTAAGCTATTCTCAACCCTAAAACAGAAAATGTACCTGAGGGTGTTTTGAAAATTGTACTTTTAAAAATGTTATGTATGCTCTGCCTTGTTGGGGGTAATGGATTTCCAAGAGGCTTAAGAGATACAGAGGGGACTTCCCTGGTGGCCTAGTGCTTGGGACTCTGTGCTCTCAGGGCCTGGGTTCCATACCTGGTCAGGGAACTAAAACTCCCACCAGCATGCAGTGCTGTCAAAAATAAATAATTTTTTTTAATGATACAGAAGATGTAAGCTAGCATCAATTAAAAGTGAGAATAAAGCAGAAGAAAAAAAAGTAATAACATAATGAGCCCCAAACGAGGTAAAAGGCACCCCTTATTTGCTACAGGTGGATCTCAAGGTTTGCTGGGAAACTAAAGTGTTATCTGAGTCTGTGGAAGGGGTCCCTGAGGTGGTGGTGTTTCAGGGTGTTTGGCGTGGAGACTGAAGGCTCATAGCAGGGCTGACACGTTCTGGATGGGCCCTGGATCCCTGTGGGCAGGGACTGGTCCCAACTATCCCCTTGGCACAGATGCTATTGCTTTAGTCCAGCCCAGATCCGCTTGAAGCTGGAGGCAGCCACGTCCTCCTAACCTTCTTGTCCATTTCCCCCACCACCACCTACCCTGCACAGACAGAATTACCTCCTTCTGGAGACAGACTCACCTGCCTCCCACTCAGACACTCCGGAAACAACAACAAACCAGCTTTGTTGATGTATGTAATAGATTGATACATACCATGAGTTCACCCTTTTCAAGTGTACCGTTCAGTGGGCTTTGGTATACAAAATACTCAACCTCTCATTGGGCCTTCTTTGCCACCCAGACTAACTCCGTTCCTTTTCCTTTGCACTCCCCTCACCCTAATTCTTCTTCTTCTTCTTCTTTTTTTTTTTTTTTTTTGAGTATGATTGCTCTACAGTGCTGTGAGTTTCTGCTACCCAGCAACGTGAATCAGCTGTACGTACACATAGATCCCCTCGCTCTTGGACCGGCCTCCACACTGCATCGCACCCGCACCGGGCTGAGCTCCCTGTGCTACACTGCAGCTTCCCACTAGCCTTAAGAGAAAACGTTTACCATTTTATACATGGTAGTGTATACGTCAATTCCAGTCTCCCAATTTGCCCCACCCTCCGCGCGCCCCTCTGTGTCCCCAAGTCCATTGTCTACATCTGCATCTCTATTCCTGCCCTTCAAACAGGTTCATGGGCAGCATTTTTCTAGATTCCATATATAGGCATTAATCTATGATGTTGATTTTTCTCTTTCTGACTTACTTCACTCTGTATGACAGACTCTAGGTCCATCACCCTAATTCTTAACTCCCTAAGAGTCTGGACTCAAATTCTGGAAAAGTTGCCCCATATTTCCAGCATTTTCCACCTCTGACCCATCTCTTTGGCTGGTGTCCCCGTCAGATGGGCTCTCTGGAAAGTAATAACTGGAGCTGGGATGGGGGAGGGTGGGGGGCACAGAAAAGCCAAGGCACGATCTCTGAGTTTTTCAGACTGAGGAACGCCCAGGGAGGATCCGGGCGGCGGGAGGCTGTGGGTACAAGCAGCCCAGGGAGCTGCAGCACTTGACAGATCACATTGTTAGACCGTGACTCACTCCCGCCGCCAGAGTCTGGAAAGCTGAACCTCTCGGCCCAGCCTTCAAAGGAGGGCCGCTCGGACTGTGGGTGGACCCCCTGAGCCAGCCTCGGAGGGCCAGGCTGGGCCGGCAGGGTTGGGATCTCCTCATTCCTGAGCTGGACTATTTTACGCCCCTTGACCCTACATGTTCAAAGGTCACGTGCTGGGAGCCTGCAGGAGGCGAGGAAAGGTGTCCTCTTTGTGCTTCTCAGGAGCGGAGGGGGACTTATCTGAGCTCCTGACCCCTCCTCCCCCAAAGATTTGGGCTCTGTTGCCTGGCTCGGGGGACCCAAACCCCAGCTCTGGAGTTAGTGAGAATCAAACAGCTCCGCCCCAACCCCCCAGGGACGCTTTCATCATTTTCTTCTCCATGTTCAAGACTGTTCCTTGACCTTGTGGTGCTCACATACCTTTCTTCTCACTCCTCTCTTTACCCCCCACATTCTCTTTCCCATTATCCGACTGTTTCTTAAACACTAAATCAGCCCATTAGATTGTTCACGATATACAGAAGAGAGGGGAGAAAGAAAGTGAAAGTCACTCAGTCATGTCTGACTCTTTGTGACCCTGTGGACTGTAGCCCACCAGGCTCCTCTGTCCATGGGATTCTTCAGGTAAGAATACTGGAGTGGGTTGCCATGCCCTCCTCCAGGGGATCTTCCCAACCCAGAGATCAAACTCAGGTCTCCCACATTGTGGGCAGATTCTTTAACTGCTGAGCCACAAGGGAAGCCCAAGAATACTGGAGTGGGTAGCCTATCCTTTTGCCAAGGGATCTTCCCAACCCAGGTATCAAACCAGGGTCTCCTGCATTTCAGGTGGATTCTTTACCAGCTGAGCTACCAGGGAAGATTGTTCACGATATAAAGAAGAGAGGTGAGAAAAGTCTTCCTTCTATACCTTACTCTATTGGTTTCAATTCCCTCTATTTGAGCACCCGTTGGAGTCTGGGTCTCTAACAAGATTGTCCCATCCCAGGGGCCCGGGGTGGGGCCGTGGAAACATTTCCCTCTGCAAGTCTAGCATATCACACATCCACTCTCCTGGCATGCTTGGAGTGTTGAGAAGGTGACCCAGAACTCCCTGTCTGGTGGAGAAACTTAGATGAAAACAATGAAATCGTATTTCCCAGAGCTGCTGCTGCTGCTAAGTCACTTCAGTCACGTCGAACTCTGCAACCCCATAGATGGCAGCCTACCAGGCTCCCTCGTTCCTGGGATTCTCCAGGCAAGAACACTGGAGTGGGTTGCCATTTCCTTCTCCAATGCATGAAAGTGAAAAGTGAAAGTGAAGTCGCTCAGTCGTGTCCAACTCTTAGCAACCCCATGGGCTGCAGCCTACCAGGCTCCTCCATCCATGGAATTTTCCAGGCAAGAGTACTGGAGTGGGGTGCCATTGCATGTTTAAATCCTACAAAGCAATATAAATCCTACAAAGCCCTGAAGTTCCAGAGAGTGGGTTGGATGGTGGCAAGAGTCCTTCAAAAGTTCCTTCCTGGGACTTCCCTGGTGACCCAGTGGTTAAGACTCTGTGCTCTCAATGCGGGGGGCCTGGGTTCGATCCCTGGTCAGGCAACTAGATCCCACATGCTGAAACTAAGAGTTTGCATGCCAAAACGAAAGATCCCGTACACTGCACCTAAGACCTGGCACAACCAGATAAACAAACAAATAATTTCAGAAGTTCCTTCCCAAGCCATTGCAGGAACTATCACCTTTAGGTAGTCATGATTTCTAACCCTCCCCTAAGCAAAGCCAGGTAGAGTGTCCATTATTTGGGGAAATTAACCCTGGGCTGAAATAGGCGAAGGCACTGCTGGACTCTGCTCAGTCGTGTCCAGATCTTTGTGACTCCATGGACTGTAGCCTGCCAACCTCCTCTGTCCATGGGGATTCTCCAGGTAAGAACACTGGAGTGGGTTGCCATGCCCTCCTCCAGGGGCCCTTAGATTGCTAAGTCGTTTCAGTCGTGTCCGACTCTGTGGGACCCCATAGACGGCAGCCCACCGGGCTCCCCCATCCCTGGGATTCTCCAGGCAAGAACACTGGAGTGGGTTGCCATTTCCTTCTCCAATGCATGAAAGTGAAAAGTGAAAGTGAAGCCACTCAGTCGTGTCCGACTCTTCTCGACCCCATGGACTGCAGCCCACCAAGCTCCTCGGTCCATGAGATTTTCCAGGCAAGAGTACTGGAGTGGGGTGCCATTGCCTTCTCCGGCCCCTAGATTAGGTGTCTTTAAAAACAAGATATCCAAATCCAGTGGGGTGGGTTGTGCAGTCAAGTAAGAAAGTTGCAAGATGGGGAGACTAATAAGGGAAGAGACATAAAGAAGCTGATCCGGGTTTTTTTTTTAATATTTAATCTTATCTATTTGACTGCAGCAAGTGGAATCTTAGATTTTTGTTGCAGCATTCGGAATCTTTCACTGCAGCATGCAAAGTCTTAGTTGCAGCATGTGGGATCTAGTTCCCTCAACAGGGATAGAACTTGGGCCCCTGCATTGGGAGCACAGAGTCTTAGCCACTGGACCACCAGGGAAGTCTTAATCTTTGGTTTCTTGAAACCGTATTTTCTCTTCTGTGGGAATAGCCAAATGTATCTGGAGGAGACAAGGACAGCTTTCTATTTGGGGAGGAGATGCCACTCACACAGGTTGGGGCATCATCTCATAGCCAACAGCTACGCAAGCACTTGGACCAGCTCACTGATTGCTCACAACCACCCCGTAAGGCATGCCGCTGTCTTACTCCCATTTTCTAAGTGAGATTCTGAGGCGTGAAGTCACTGGCAGCTGGCTCACTGCAGATCTGGGACTCGAGCCCAGGTCTTCTGATTGGAAGTCTACTGGTTGTCGAGCTCTTGTGCTGGTCACTCCATGAGGCTAGTGCCTGGGGTCATTGCTGATTCCGAGGTCCTCATTGTAGACCCTTATCCTTGACCCAAGCAACTTCCCTGTTCAGTGTTTTGGGGGAAGTTGGAAAGGCTCTTGTTCAGAGCTCAGAGACCCCTGGCCACTCTCCCAGGCTGTTCTTTCCCAAGAGGTTCTTAGGCTCAGTTTTACACCCTCCCTCCCACCCACATGCACACCCTTCTAGCCCCAGCTGCCTTGGAAGCAGGGAGAAGGAGGCAAGACCAGAAGGCTTTTGTTTTCCAAAGATGGAGAAATGGCTGAAATCCCGGCATCTCCCCCAGAAGACAGAGGCAGCTCTGGATTTCCTGTTGCTCCCAACACGGGCCAGATAATTGGAGACAGATTTTTGGGCTTGGGTTGGGAGGTGAAGCTTGAAGTACAGTCATCGGGCCTCCTGTAAGTCTGTGTGTGTGTGTGTGTGTGTGCGTGTGTATGCGCTGCTTTTTGGAGATTCTTTGTTAGTAGTGAATGTATGTGTGTAGGCGTGTGTTTGAGACAGTGTGTGCACATATCTAAGCGTGTGTGCCTGTGTATTTGTGTGGCACGCCCATGTTCCCTGTAGTTTCTTGTTTTCGTGTATAGGACTCTGTGTATGTGTGTGTGAGAGAGAAAGTGTGTAAGCACGTGTCTGGCTCTCTGTGAGTGGCTCCCTTGTTTTGTTTTGTTCCTTTGCGAGAGTCAATCCAGCCTGGGGATATCTCACTGGCTCTTTAGGATCCTATTACTCAAGACTTGGTGATTAAATGTAAAACAATAATTAAGATTAAAAAAAAAAAAAGACAGGAAGGCAGATGGCCTTCAGGGAGAGGATATGAGGGAGAGAAACAGCCAGAGTAGAGTCAGAGAGGAGACCAGAGGGAGACCATCTTACAGAGCAGAGGGTCTCATTTAAGGGGCACAGATGAAACCCCAGCCCCTCCCCCTCACCTCTCTAATAGAGAAAGTCACCACACAAGTCCAGAAAGGTTCAGCTTTCTCCACGTTTCCACGGTTGGGCAGGGGAGGGAGCTACTACTGCCTTCCTGCTGGAATCACCACCCTGGAAAGATTTTCAGCCCCAGTCTTCTGAGCCCTTCTGCGCAGATTCACAAATGTAGGTTCTTTTGGCTACAAATGAGACACAGACCGGTAGGGAAGTAACCTAAATTATGAACCATTTACACCCCGCCATTGTGTACCTGCTGCATGTTAGACTCTGGGCTGCACATTCTACATAGTTCTTGTATCAATAGTATGTCTGTCTGTATGTATATGGATGTGTGTGTGTGCATGTATGGTTTCATAAAACCACTTATGAGCTGGGTAATACCTCTTGGCAGAGGACGCTGAAGCGTATGATAGAACCAGGACTTTAACCCTCTGTGGTTCCCCCAAGGGATTGTTCATTTGTTCATTCAACAAACAGGGACTGAACCCCTCTCTTTTCTTAGGCATGGGGGACACAGAGATGAACCAGATGCAGTTTCTGCCCTCCAGGGGATTGCTGATGGTCCAAGGATTGAACTGCCAACTCTTTGGGATTTGACTTACCTCAGTGCCAGAGCCACGTGGCTGTTATGGAATCAGGGACTTTTCAGACTGGGACAAGATTTGTTCCTGGAATCAGTTGTTCCTTATAAAGACATTTAAGATAAGGACTGGCTGAGGAGGAGAGGATGCGGGGAAGTGGAGGGCAGTGACTGTGTGTGCTGGGGCTGGAGGGGGAAGAGGGGAGGACTTCAAGGGGTCAGCTTCACAGCACAGCATTTGCTGGGTGGAGATGATGTTCTTAAATGGTCCAGCCCCTCAGGCAGAAGGAAGGAGGGAAGATGGGAGACAGCACACACCCTCGCCTTTCTGCACTGGTCTCTGAGGTTCCAGGGTGGCTGGTTGGGGGTGGGGAGGGTAGAGTCCTCTACTAGCTCCTGGCGACCTGACTCAAAACCCTAATGCTGCCGCCTCAGAGCTGCCGCCAGCATTCTCTGGCCTAAATCGCTTCCAGTTTGTTTAGTCAAAACCCTTGGCCCCAACATCAAAGCCCCTTTGGAGTTTCTGGGGGTTGTTGTTCTTATATGGTGTTTATTTCAGAGATGGTTCTTCTGTTACTGGCTGTGTGGGGTGGCACAGGAGGGGTTGCTGGGGCTCTTGATTATAGAGACAGCAGGTTGGCCTGGGTGGAGGGCTACTGGACAGTGTCCACAACAACTGTTCCCCAGACGCTATCCCCCCCGTACGCCTGCCTGCCTCTGCCTGGGGAGAGCACAAAGGCAAGCTGCCTTCTCACCTGCCTAGGCCCCACAGAGAAGCCTCCATTCCCTTCAAATTTATGCCAGACATTTGAGTCTGGCCTTCTAGGGGTCAAGTCTATGCCACCTCCCACAACCCCCATCCCAGCCCTGCCCTCACCTCAGGACCCAGACTCTCTCCAAGCCAACAGTTCTCCACCCTGTGCCTCCCTGTCTTAGTCCTTCTGGGCCTGGGCCTGGGCCTGGACCCCAGCTCCCTGTACACCTCCTTGCCATCTTCTAAAGAATCTCTCTGATTTTTCTTTTAATCTGATTGGTTGAATGTGTGCTCAGCAGTTTGACTGACTCTTGGCTCTATTTGGCTCTGGAATCTGCACCTTCCTTACTTCTGTAGGACCCCTCCTTCCTGGGGTCCATTCTCCAGTGCCTGGCATGGTGTGTGCACACAGAGAAGAGGGATGCTCTGTCTGGGTGGTGGATGGAGGCGCTGCCTTCAGGGAAGCTGATAGCAAAGGATGCAAGGCTGGTGGCTGGGAGAGAGGTAGAGCTCCGAGGACTTGCCCTGCAAGAAAATCTGCACTGAGTGAAGAGGAAGCCAACTCCAGGCCTTAGCTGTTCGCTAGAGTATGAACAAAGAAGAGAGAGAGAGAGGAAGAGAAGAGGACAGATGGTAAGAGGGCCGGTGTTTGGTAAGCAGTTGTTGAACATAAAAGTTTCCAACCAGGGGCATTCCCTGGCAGGCCCAATGGTTAGGGTTCTGAGCTCTCACTTTGGAGGGCTTGGGTTCAATCCTCAGTTGGGGACCTAAGATCCCACATCCCACAGGAAAAAGAGAGAGAGAAGTAAGATGTTTTCGTAGCAAAAAAAAAAAAAAAAAAAAACTACCTCTATTAAAAAAAATTTAAAACCATGAGCTACAGGGACAGTCCTCTCTGAGTCAAATACCTTCTTCCTAGGGAGTTCCAAAGAGCCAGAGGCATCTCCATACCCTCCTTAACCTGTCTACTCTCCTTCCACCACCTCATTGACTTCTGTTTTTTTCTCCTTTCATCAACCCAGGCTATGCCTTTCTTGCCTTCTTAACTTCCTCTCTGCTGTCTCAAAAGGATCTATCTTGAGGGCACCAATGGTCACCTTTAGACACCACCACCACCACCACCCCACCCTCACACACCATCCCCACCCCCACCCCTCCCCCACACACACCCTCACCCCCACATTGGACAAATTCTTTACCATCACAATCACATGCTAAAAATGGGATCCCAGTCTGGGAGGGGTGGAGGTAAGACTAGGAGTGGACTAGGATCCCCGTCATGCTGCTGCTGCTGCTGCTGCTGCTGGACAACGGCAAAGTCTCTGGGTCTGAATCTCCTGCATTCTGACACACTTGTGAGCCAAGAGCTAGGTCTTTACAGGGGCCCCAGTTAAGAACTTGGCTGACACAGGTGAGCGCCCTGCCCTGTGGACTCTCCCACAGGGAGCCTAATTCGTGGTTCCCCCAAGATGTGGTAATACAGAATGCCTGGAGATAGGCACCCCATCCCCAAACCAGTGTCTTTAATGTCCTAAGGAGCTGGTCTTCTGACTGGGGTGGGGGCGCGGAATTCCATTTTGAGCCACTCTCTTCCAGGGTGGCCCCTTGGCTCAGCCATCTAGCAGGTGTCTCCCTCTCCACCCCACTCTCTGCCCACCCCGCCTTGCAGACTTCTCATTAGTAAGTAATGTTAATGTGGCTGCAGTTAGTGATTAAAACCATTGGTTGGACTGAGGGTTAGCGATCAACATCCCTGGCATAGTTGCTAATTCCTTGGAAATATGTTTTTAATAATCACAGGGGAGGAGGTCAGGGTGGGTGGTCCTGGGAGCTGGGATCCAACGTCTCCTGCTCCCCTCAGCCCTTGGTTCCTGCGGTTACTCCTAGGCAGGCTCTCTGGGGTATGTTGGGGCAGAGGACTCACTTGGGAAGACTGGCCAACTCTGTGGCAGATGGAGGTGGTGCCTGGTACTCAGCTGCCTCTGCTAACAGGGCAGGAACAGGCTTGTGCCAAGGGTGTGGCTTGTGTAACTAAATGAAGTGTGGGGTCAAGAGGCGTTAGCCACGTGGAAGGATTAATCCTGAGCCCTGGATGCCTCACTTCTATGCCAGATGCCCAGAGAGGAATCATGGGTCCCAAGGATCCCCTTACCAAAGGAGCCCAGTTCCAGATGACATCCTCAGTCTCTCCCAGGCAGAAAAGCCTCAAGTTAGAAGAGCTCCATTTCTGTTCCCTTAGGTTTCTTGCGTCTCCTGATCGTCCCATTCAGTCATCTAGTTTATGTAAGGTCTTTAATAATATATCGTTATAATTGTCCTATGAACAATATAATAGCAGGCATATAATACATGTAAACTATATAATAATATATTAAGTGTAATAGTATAATTATTATGGTTAACGTTTTATTGACTGCTTACTTTATCAGGCCCTTTATATAGATTACTTCTTGTATTCATAACACCCTGCCAAGCAAGTTTTATTATCCTGTTTTTTATATGGAGAAATCTGAGACTCAGGAAGGTTAACTTGCTCAAGGTCATATAGCTAATAAGGGGTAAGGCCAGCATCAACCCTAGGTCTCTGGTTGATTCCAAACTCATTCTTTCCAAAGCTTAACACTGTAGGGAACTTAAACAGTAAAACAGTACATTGTCAGCACCATTAAAACACTGATAACCCAGGACATCATACACACACACGTACACTAACAGATGGCAGCACAAAATAGCTTCTCGGGGACTGATATCAGGACTGATATCAGGCAGGATGGGCAAGGAGGACTCAGGGAGTGGTATGAGGAGGAAATAACACAGTTGGGAGGAGGGAGAAGCCACCAAGGACAGCAGGAATCGCTGAAGACTTTGCAGAGGGAGGAGAGGGATTTGAAGGGTGGGTAGGAGTTGGTGGTGGGAAGGACAGGAGTAAAGGTACACAGGTGGGCATTGAGCAGAAGTGAGATCAGGCTGGTCTACTCCATCCTGATAACTTTTGTCTGCCCACTCGCCCTCCCTGTAAGCAGGCCTGCCCTTAACATCTGTGGGGCTTAGGGCAAGAGAACCAATAAAAAGCCAAGAGCAGGGGCTTCCCGCATGGCTCAGTGGTAAAGAGTCTGCCTGCCAGTGCAGGAGACACGGGTTTGATCCCTGATCCGGGAGGATCCCACATGCAGCGGAGCAACTCAGCAGGTGCACCACTGCTCCTGAGCCCGGGAACCACAACTACTGAGCCCGTGTGCCCTAGAGCCCCTGCTCTGCAACAAGGGAAGCTGCCCAAACGAGAAGCCCATGCACCACAGCTAGAGCATTGCCCTGCGCACCGCAACTAGAGAAAAGCCCAAACAGTAACAAAGACCCAGCAAGCCAAAAATAAATAAATAAATATTTTTTAAAAAGCCGTGAACAAAAAATTTCTAAATATTTAAAAGTTATAATGAGGACCCACTGCAAAGCACAGGGAACTCTGCTCAATATTATGTAACCGAAATAAAAGAACTGGAAAAAGAATAGATATATGTACTTGTGTAACTGAAGCACTTTGCTGTACACCTGAAACTAACACATTATAAATTATGTAATTATAATTTACATTATATATATATATAATTATATATAATTATAGTAGCTCAACTCTCATAAAACTAAGATCATGGCATCCGGTCCCATCACTTTATGGCAAATAGATGGGGAAACAGTGGAAACTGTGGCTGACTTTGTTTTTTGGGCTCCAAAATCACTGCAGATGGTGACTGCAGCCATGAAATTAAAAGATACTCCTTGGAAGGAAATTTATGACCAACCTAGACAGCATATTAAAAAGCAGAGACATTGCTTTGTCAACAAAGATCCATCTAATCAAGGCTATGGTTTTTCCAGTAGTCATGTATGGTTGTGAGAGTTGGACTGTAAAGAAAGCTAAGCGCCAAAGAATTGATGTTTTTGAACTGTGGTGTTGGAGAAGACTCTTGAGAGTCCCTTGGACTGCAAGGAGATCCAATCACTCCATACTAAAGGAGATCAGTCCTGGGTGTTCATTGGAAGGACTAATGTTGAAGTTGAAACTCCAATATTTTGGCCACCTCATGCGATAGTATCAGATCAGATCAGTCGCTCAGTCGTGTCCGACTCTTTGAGACCCCATGAATCGCAGCACGCCAGGCCTCCCTGTCCATCACCAACTCCCAGAGTTCACCCAGACTCACGTCCATCGAGTCAGTGATGCCATCCAGCCATCTCACCCTCTGTCGTCCCCTTCTCCTCCTGCCCCCAATCCCTCCCAACATCAGAGTCTTTTCCAACGAGTCAACTCTTCGCATGAGGTGGCCAAAGTACTGGAGTTTCAGCTTTAGCATCATTCCTTCCAAAGAAATCCCAGGGCTGATCTCCTTCAGAATGGACTGGTTGGATCTCCTTGCAGTCCAAGGGATGCTCAAGAGTCTTCTCCAACACCACAGTTCAAAAGCATCAATTCTTCGGCGCTCAGCCTTCTTCACAGTCCAACTCTCACATCCATACATGACCACAGGAAAAACCACAGCCTTGACTAGACGAACCTTTGTTGGCAAAGTAATGTCTCTGCTTTTTAATATGCTATCTAGGTTGGTCATAACTTTCCTTCCAAGGAGTAAGTGTCTTTTAATTTCATGGCTGTAATCACCATCTGCAGTGATTTTGGAGCCCAGAAAAATAAAGTTTGACACTGTTTCCACTGTTTCCCCATCTATTTCCCATGAAGTGGTGGGACCGGATGCCATGATCTTCGTTTTCTGAATGTTGAGCTTTAAGCCAACTTTTTCACCCTCCACTTTCACTTTCATTAACAGGCTTTTGAGTTCCTCTTCACTTTCTGCCATAAGGGTGGTGTCATCTGCATATCTGAGGTTATTGATATTTCTCCCGGCAATCTTGATTCCAGTTTGTGTTTCTTCCAGTCCAGCATTTCTCATGATGTACTCTGCATATAAGTTAAATAAACAGAGTGACAATATACAGCCTTGATGAACTGGTAGTATATATCATTATAATTATATAATTATAAATTAACTAAATAAAATTAATAAAGAAATAAATTAATTAAATAAAAAATAATAAATAAATAAAAGTTATACATCAAATGTTTAAAAAGATCTATCTCTTTGACAAATCTGCTTTCAAAATTACTGGAGTTTAGGGCTGGAATGTGGTGGCACCATCCCCTCCCCATCTACCCACTTTCTCTTCCCACCAGCAGTTCCTTTCTGCTCCACTCAGGTGAGGACACCTCCCCAGTCCCCATGTGCAAACCCTGTCCACTCCCAAAGCCAGCCTGCCCTTGACCACTGTCAGCCCTGAGCGTATGGGCACTTGCACTTGGCCTGTCCTCAGTGGGTAGGATGGATGGAGAAAGAGGTCCACAGGCTTTGGAAACAGTCTGGGGTCACTTAGATAGGAAATTCTGAGGATCAGCGAGGCCCTCAGCTCAGGTACAAAATTTAAGGGATGCCATAAAACTCATTAATAATTATAAATAATATTTTAATATGGACTCCCTTGCTGGTGCAGTGGATAAGAATCCACCTGCCAATGCAGGGAACACAGGTTCAATACCCGATCTGGGAAGATTCCACATGCTGCGGAGCAACTAAGCCTGTGCACACAACTACTGAGCCTGTGTGCTACAACCACTGAACCCCGTGCGCCCAGAGCCTGTGCTCTGCAAGAAGAGAAACCACCACAATTAGAAGCCCTGTTCACCTTAAGGAGAGTAGCCCCCACTCACCGCAACTAGGGAAAGCCCATGTGCAGCAATGAAGACCCAGCACAGCCAAAAATTAAGAAGTAAAATTATAAAAGGGAAGCCCCTGAGGATGCATTTTAAAAATATTTTACAGCAATATTTTTAAAAAATATAAACGACCCATAATAAACAAAATATCAAAAATTTTAGTAAAGATGGGTTCAGTATTGCTGATTTCTTTTTGACTCAGATTTCAATATGGTTCCACACTGTGTTTGGCTAGGACAAACACAGTTTGTTTGTCTTCTAGTTTGTGTTTGTCTTCTAGTTTGTGTTTGTTTTGGCTTCTAGACCAGAGAATGGTCTAGAAGAGAGGGTAGAGGGGGCCGTGTAGACTCTGGGTATGTGCATCTCATGGACTCTGCTCTGTGGAGTGTAAAGCACCTGGAGGCTCCCAGAACAAAGGACCCTCTTGTCCAGAGCTGAAGAGTGACGCATACTAACTGTGAGCTCCTTGAAGGGCATGCAGCATCTAGCAGATGATCTGGCATGTAGCAGGTGCTCAATAAATATTTCTTGAATAAGCAGATGAATAGCACTGACTTCCACAGTCATCACAGTCAGACTCATCACAAGGTTCCTGGGACAGAGGCTCTCAGTGCAGGCCCAGCACCCTTGTCATCATCACCTGTGGGTCAGGGCCATGAGTCGAGGCACAAAGGCAGGGAACATGTCGAGAGTTAGAGAGGAGACTGAGTCAGGGTCCTGGACCGGTTGAGGGCAGAAGGAGGTCAGGCCGTGTTTGAAGAGCGGGTGAGGGAGATCCAGGTGAGATGGACAGGGGTCTCAGAGGCTCAAGCAGAGCAGGGTGTGGAAGAGAGGAAGGGGGAGGGGATCCCAGCTTAGAGTAGTGGGAGATGGGGAAGGGAGGTGGAGCTAGTTCTGGGAGGACCAACGGGCAGGCCAGGGATGGGATTCAGGGAAGGGAGCTACAGAGCCTGGCAGGACGGGCACAGGTTCCGGACGGAGTGATGGGTGTGTGAGTTTCTGCTCACTAAGAGTAGAGGCCTGGAGAAAGGGAGGGAAAGCCTCCAATGGGAATCCCAGGAGCCAAGAACAGGTCCCTTCCTCCAGAAAGGTTCTGAGCGGACCCCTCCCCACCGACTCGAGTTACACACTGGTGTTTCCTATTTCAGGCCCTAAGCCCTAGGCGATTCCGGGCCTCCACCCCCTCCTCCCTCCCTCTTGCTTCCACCTTCCCCAGGGAGGGACAAACACACTTGATATATGAAGTGTTTCCACCTCGAAGCTTGGGAATCCCACAAAGGCTTCAGTGTGTGGCGGCCCCTCCTCCCCTCCCCACAGCCCCTCCCCTTCCTCCTTCTGTCTGAGAATCTGGGAATGCCTCCTTTTCCTGGGGGTGTCAGAGAGAAGGTGGACTGGCTGTGGGTGGGGAGGTTCCCTGCCCTCTCTAGCTGTGTCCCCCCACCCCATGGAGGCTGGGTAGGTGTGGATGAGTGCTGGGGCCGTGGGATGGTGATCATTGGTTTCTTTGGGGACCTTCCTGGTGGACCAGTGGTTAAGACTCTGCACTTCCAATCCAAAGGCTGCAGGTTCGATCCCTAGTCAGGGAACCAAGATCCCACATTCGGCAGGGTGCAGTCAATAAAACAAAAACAAAAACCTGGTTTCTTTAGCTTCCCACGACAGCCAGGTTCCAGAGCTCAGAGAGGTGGGTGGGAGGACTTTGCTTCTAATGTACCTCTTTACTTACTCTGTCCACCTCACACCTTGCTGCCAAAGTCCCCTCCCACAGGTCAGGGGAGTGTTTCATGTCCCCCTTTCCTCCAAATAGGAACCCAAAGGAGAAAGAAAACTGAGTTTTCAAGTGCCAGGCAGTGTGCTAGCCCATTTTACAGAAGTCATCTCAGTTCCTTCCTGAAAAGCCTTTGAAGTAGGTATTTCTCAGCCAAAGACAGGGTGAGGCAAGCAAAGTTGGAGGCAGTATGGCCCAGGGTTCAAGACCAGGGATTTGGGTGGCAGACAGACCTGGGAACAATCCCTGCTCTTGGCCTCCTGAGCTGTAATGAAGGGGTCAAGACTTTTATCCCCCGAAACCTCAGTTTCCCATCCCTATAGGAAGAAGATAAGACTCTTCATGGGCTTTTGGAAGTATTAAATGAGATATGATGCATGAAATATTAATAGCTGGCAAGTGGGATGTAGTAGATGCTGAGGTTATTTTTGCAACGTCCTATATCTGGTAGAGGGCAGAGCAATCCCTCAGCTTTCCACTCCTGGAAAAGGCTCTTCTAAGATGCCAGGAGCCCTGGGGCTAGGTGCCCAGAGAAGGAGGGGAGAATGAGGCTAGGGAGAGGCAGCAGTAAGTGTGTGTATGTGTGTGTGTGCACACACACACACACACACACACACTGAAGAGAGAACTCCCTTCCAATCCCCAGGGACCTTCTATGGAAGTACAGATGGTGTAAGGACACCAAAAGAGCCTGAAGTCAGGGAACTCTGAGGACACAAACATCCCCCCTCCCACCCACAGGCAGAGGAAGGACCCATGCCAGCACAGTGGGTGGTCTCTTGGGCCAGCTCCTCCTGTGACTCAGGGAGAGGCAGCAGCTGGCCCCGGGCCACACCAGCCACTCATGCCGCCAGCCACACCACATGTGTCCATCACTCTAACTCTTCTCACCAGCAATAGTACAGCAAAGAGTGGAAATGGCACACTGGGTATCTGGGCTAACATTTCCCTGGTGGCTCAGTAGTAAAGAATCTGCGTGCAATACAGGAGTTGCAGCAAACACAGGTTTGATCCCTGGGTCAGGAAGATCCCCTGGAGGAGGGCATGGCAACCCACTCCTTTTCTTGCCTGGAGAATCCCATGGACAGAGGAGCCTGGTGGGCTACAGTCCATGGGGTCGTGAAGAGTCAGACATGACTGAAATGACTGAGGATGCACGCACACATGCACGAGTGAGGTTACAAGCTGAGCATGCAAACACAGATATCAGGCACCCATGCAGGGGATATGCTTTGGGTTTATGTACATTACTTCTTACTTATATGCGAGAGGGTGCCTGTGTGCATACACATTTGTGGTCACACAACTTCCAGACTTACCCTGGGGTCCCTGGGTGCCTGTGCTTACCGTGTGCCAGGATATATGTGTGTGTCCACGTGTGTGACTGCATGTCAGACAAACTCCCCGGAGCTGAAACTCTGTAGGAAGGGTCAGATGGCAGTCTGAGACACTTTTCATGTGTCAGGAAAACTAGGCTCCCCTTTCAGGAAGCCTTCCCAAGCAAAATAAACTAGCCCAGCTCCTGGGGCAAAGGGGGAGGGAGCAGGGGATGAGGAAAGAGAGAGGGTGACTGAACAGGGTGGAGGAGGTCACAGAGCCCGGCAGTCAAACGACACTCCTTTGACCCCACCTCATGACCCCATCCTGATCTCTGGAAATTCTGTTCCTTTCACTTTGTCCTAAGAGGGCTTTGTCCTCTTGCTTTTCTTCAGATCTTTTTTCTCCTTTCCATCTCTCTCCTCTCCCCTCTCTGCCCTTCTCCCTCCAATTTCCTCTTTTCTTCCAACTCCTACTACTCTGGCTGCCGGCCAATCACCTCTGCTATTCTCTCACCTCCACTGCAGGAGTCAGGACCAGGGTCCACCTATGAGAACAGGTGGTCAGAAAATCCTGATAAGGAGCAGTACCGGTGTGCCAGTTGTTTTTAAGAAGCCCCTGGCTGGTGCCTCCAGCAATAGTGAAGTGAAGTTGCTCAGTCGTGTCCGACTCTTTGCGACCCCATGGACTGTAGCCTACCAGGCTCCTCTGTCCATGGGATTTTCCAGGCAGTAGTACTGGAGTGGATTGCCATTTCCTTCTCCAGTGGATTTTCCCGATCCAGGGATAGAACCCAGGTCTCCCGAATTGTAGACAGACGCTTTACCATCTGAGCCACCAGGGAAGTCCATGCCTCCAGCCGTGGAGGGGCTTTTTATCTGTTGATAACTCACTACATCACTTATCAGATGCTTATTAAACACCTGGTTCAAGCCAGGTACCACGGTTGGCTCTAGGACTACAATAAACAGGCTCTGCCTCATGAAAATTTCAGACTGATAGGTGAGTTAGAAATTAATCAAAATCACACACATAATGTAAAATTAAAACAAGGGAGTTCCCTGGTGGTCCAGTCATTTGCCCTTGGTGTTTTCACTGCCGAGGCCCAGGTCCAGTTCCTGGTAGGAGAACTGAGATCCTACAAGCCACATGGCAAAAAAAGAAAAACATCGTTGAGGGCTTCAGACAAAGGAATATACATACATATGGTGAAAGCCTCTGATGGGGGAATTAGCTTGGTCGGTGATGGGAAAGATTCACTAAGAAAGTGATTAGTCTAGGTTTGAGGGAAAAGTAAGAGTTAACCAGACCAAGGAGCAGAGGGAGTGGGTATGACGCAAGACATTATTGTATTGTTGTAGGCAAAGGGAACAGAGTAAGCAAAGGCCCTGGGGCCAGAGGGAAGGAGGTCCTTTCCTATAATTGAAGAAACTCTTGAGTGGTGAGGAGAGAGAGGGAACTTAGATGAGGCTGGAGCAAGCCACACATGCTCTCCTAGGCTGTGTTAAGAATCATTCATCTTGACAAAATGCCAATATGGTTTATAAATATGAATACTTTTTTAAAATTTAAGAAAACAAAAATTCATTAAGACTCTTAAATGATTTTATGTTTTTTCACCACGACAGCAACCACACATATTTGAAGAACAATAGTGCATGAATTTGCCAACAAAGGTCCGTCTAGTCAAAGCTATGGTTTTTCCAGTAGTCATGTATGGATGTGAGAGTTGGACCATAAAGAAAGCTGAGCGCCAAAGAATTGATGCTTTTGAACTGTGGTGTTGGAGAAGACTCTTGAGCATCCATTGGACTGCAAAGAGATCCAACCAGTCCGTCCTAAAGGAAATCAGTCCTGAATACTCATTGGAAGGGCTGATGCTGAAGCTGAAACTCCAATACTTTGGCCACCTGATGCAAAGAACTGACTCATTTGAAAAGACCTTGATGCTGGGAAAGATTGAAGGCAGGAGGGACAACAGAGGATGAGATGGTTGGATGGCATCACCGACTCAGTGGACATGAGTTTGAGTAAACTCTGGGAGTTGGTGATGGACAGGGAGGCCTGGAGTGCTGCAGTCCATGGGGTCGCAGAGAGCCGGACACGACTGAGCAACTGAACTGAACTGAGTACGTGGATCTGGGAGACAGTGGAAACTGTGCAATCTAGAGGTGATGTTTGGTCCAGGGCCCCCACAGGTGGAGGGTCACTGTGCTGGGGAAGAGCAGAAAGGAGGGGATACAGAATCCCCTCTGTGTGTTGCTAGGGTCTGGGTCAGAAGGAAAAGGCCAGGCTGAGCTCAGCTCTGTACACTCTCCTCCTGCAAGATCTGACTCTGGCCCTCTGCCACCCAGCCATGTGCTTAGCCCCTAACAGCTGGGATGGCTTGTGCAGGGAGTGGGCAGGGCCAGCCGGCAGGGCTGGGAAAGGGATGAGACAGCTGGGGGGCAGGAGTGGCGGGTGGGAGAAGAAGCAACAGAGTGCTACTCAAAGCAGGGCCCAGGGGCTTGTTGGAAATTCCCAGCCCCCACCCTTGACCTCCTGACCTCATGAATCAAAATCTTGAAGTGAGGTGGCCTCTACAGCATCATGTTTTGTTTTGTTTTTAATATTCATTTATTTGGCTGCCCCAGGTCTTAGTTGAGGCATTCAAACTCTTAGTTGTGGCACGCCAGATCTAGATCCCTGACCAGGGATTGAACCCCAGGCCCCTTGAATTGAGAGTATGTAGTTTCAGCCACTGGTTCACCAGGGAATGACCACTATGGCCTTGTATTTTAACAGGCCCACCAGGTGACACTCAGGCTAAAGTTTAGGAACCAGCGGTGTAGAGAGGCAGGAAGTGAGGAGTTGAATCCTCATTTGACCATCCAGTCAGCCATCCAGCCATCACCTACGGCTAGGTACTCTTTTCACGGAAGCTTTCTGAAGGAAAGGCACAGAGATGGAAATAGCATGGCTGTTGTAGGCCCAACGCTACCCCCAATCTCTCCCCAGCCCCTGTCTGGCCTCTTGTTCTGGGTGGGGGCCCCATCCCAGTCCATGTTGGGGTGGGGTGGGGGAGGGGAAGTGTATCAAGAGGGGGGTGGGGTGGGGGAGGGGAAGTGTCTCAGGAGGGGTGTCAGGCAGGGCTTCCTGGCAGACCCAGCTGTCCTTTCCAATCCACACGGCACCCCCACACCCCAGCTCCCTCACAGCAAGCACACCCAGCAGCTGCAGAACGCCCAGCCTGGCCCAACTCTCAGAACCCTCCCCCAGCTCCGGGGAAGTGGAGTTCAACCTGTTCTTCCCCCGATGATGCTCCCGGACCTACCACAGCCTGGACCCATGACATCTCCCAAAACCCTCCTCTCCTTCCCCACAGACCTCCCCTTCTTGAGGGTATTGGGGAAAACTGTCAGGAGCCACGTCCTCGCCTGCTGTGCCTCCAGCCTGAGCCCTAGACCCAGCTGTCAGCCCCTCAGGTCACAGCCCACCCCCACTGAACGCCACCCCACACTGTGGGTGGGACCGCATCTCCACACAGGCCAAGCAGCTGGCTGGGCCACCTGCCTCAGGAGAGACCAAATGGAAGGCGGGAAGGAAGGGCAGGGGCGGGGGAGGCTCTGAGGGAGAGGAAGCTGGGGTGAGAGGGCTGGGGTCAGGAAGCCTAGGCTGTTAGAGCTGGAAGGGATCTCAGGGATCAACCGGTTTAGTCTGGACAATTTACAACCTTCTCCAAGAAGCAGAGAGAGTACGGGCATCCGTGCATCGAAAAGTGCCATCCCCTAAGCAACCCAAGGGAACTTCATTCCGCGGGGTCTTCCTTGAATTAATGGCACATTTCTTCTCCCCCATCACTCATTCTACTACTCCTAACTGCCCACGAATGATGCAAAGTTCATTAGGTCATCTCCTATTTACTCCATGTTTATAACTTTTTGTGTCTGAGGAGTGTGTGTGTGTGTGTGTGTATGTGTGTGCTCAGTCGTGTCCGATGCTGCAACCCCATGGACTGTAGCCTGCCTTGCTCCTCTGTCTATGGAATTTTCCAGGCAATATATATATAAAAACTGCCTCCACCATCAGACTGGGGGCTTCCCAAGGACAGATGATCTGTCTCTACCATCGGTCTAGGCGTTCCTAGGGGACAAATGATGTCTCCCTTTCACGAGAATAGAAGTTCCCCAAGGGGAGGGGCCATCTCCCCTATTAGACTGGGGTTTCCTGAAAGCAGGAAATGATTCTCCAGAATTTTGTGGGCCTCCTTTCACCTTCATGATTCTCTTCAGCAGACACAGCCTGCTATTAGTCCCTTAGCTATGTGGTCTGGGACCTAAGAGCACAGAGGCCCTTGAACAAGGAGCACTCAGTTTGGAGACTATCTCTGCCCAGAATGGCTAGTGGCATTTGGAGTCACTGGGCCATGGCTTTGGGACTCAGGAATTTTGACAGCTGTTTCCACTCCTTGCCCATCCCCAGATTCCAAATTTTTGTCACTCTCATAAACCAGCCTTGATGTTAGGTGGTTCCTGTCCCACCGGCCCTCCAGAGAAATTCTCTGTTTTGAAGGGAGCTCTCCCTCCCTACGGAGAAGGCAATGGCACCCCACTCCAGTACTCTTGCCTGGAAAATCCCACGGACAGAGGAGCCTGGTGGGCTTCCGTCTATGGGGTCGAACAGAGTCGGACACGACTGAGCGACTTCACTTTCACTTTTCACTTTCATGCATTGGAGAAGGAAATGGCAGCCCACTCCAGTGTTCTTACCTGGAGAATCCCAGGGACAGGGGAGCCTGGTGGGCTTCCGTCTATGGGGTCGCACAGAGTCGGACACGACCGAAGCGACTTAGCAACAGCCGCAGCTCCCTCTCTAAGCTGCAGACCCTGTGAACTGAGCAAGTCCTATGGGGAAGAAGAGGGAGAGGAGAGGCCTACCTTCCTCCCTTGGCCAAGGCCCGGGAATGGCTAAGGCATCCCCTTTGGGGATGACCCTTCCCCAAAGCTCCCCAGGCCCCCATCCCCCAGTGACCTTCCCTCACTCATCTGTCCCAGCCCCTCCCCACCATCTCCCATGACAAGTTGCAATGATGGTTTGGCTAAGACATCAAAGCTAACCCACCCTCTAAGAAATCCATCATGGAAACTTCCTCTCTGCTTGCTAAAGAGGGTGCTGAAATTTTTGTCACAGCTCCCAACCTACCAAAGTTCGAGTAGAGTTCCGGAATCTTTCTGGTATTATCATCCTGCGCATCTAATGACCCCAAGCCCCCAGCCAGCGATGTGGCGGGATCTGAGTGACAGCAGTCAATACAGGATACCTCGGTCCTCTGGCAGAGGATCCTCCCACAGTCTCTTCCCACACTGTGCTGGGCCTCACAGTGTACCGGGCACCCCCACAGATGTCATCCTGAGAACATACAGGTGACAGGCTGGCTAGCAGTGCTTCCTCCTCCACTCCCTTCTGCACAGAGTTAGAGCACTGTCCACATTCACACTGTGTGTGTGTGTGTGTGTGTGTGTGTGCGACTAACCCCACCCCACTCCATACTATCAAGGATGAGCTTTTTAAAATCCTTTCATTTCTAATTTTTAAAAAATACTTATTTATTTATTGGTCGTGCTGGGTCTTCAGTGCTGTAAAGACTTTTCTCTAGTTGTGGGGAGCAGGGACTATTCTCTAGTAGCAGTGTGCTCGGGCTTCTCATTGAGGTGACTTCTCTTATTGCAGAGCATAGACTCTAGGGCTCTCGGGCTTTAGTAGTTACGGCACGAGGGCTCAGTAGTTGCAGCTCCCGGGCTCTAAAGCACAGCATAAGTAGTTGTGGAGTGGCGCACAGGCTTACCCCATAGCGTGTGCAATCTTCCCAGATCAAGGATTGAACCTGTGCCTCCTGCATTGGCAGGCAAATTCTTTACCACTGAGCCACTGAGAAGCCCCAAGGATGAGCTCCTAATGGTCAGGGTCCTTATTCATTTTTGTGGCCCTGGTAACCAGCAGAGCACGTGACATATAGTAGTCATCAAGTCTGTGGGATGTATGGATGGATACACAGACAAGTAAAGGAACATGACTTATATAGATAACCCTACAAGGTGCTTGAGGGCTTCCCTGGTGGCTCAGTGGTAAAGAATCCACCTCCCAATACAGGAGACTTGTGTTCGATTCCTGGGTGGGGAAGACCCCCTGGAGAAGGAGATGGCAACCCACTCCAGTATTCTTGCCTGGGAAATCCCGTGGTTAGAGGAGCCTGGCAGGCCACAGTCCATGCCGTCTCAGAGTCAGACATGACTTAGTGACTAAGCAACAATAATAACAAGGTTTTTAGGACAGACCCTATCCCAACTTGAGCGTAAAGAAAGGAAGGCTGAGAGAGGTAAGAAATGCATCCAAGGCCTCACAGCTAAGCAGTGGAGATGGAACACTGTGCCAGGTCTTTGGGGTACTGTATCCTATAGCAGTGCTAGATAATCAAAACCAGGGCCCAGGATCCCTACACGCTGGGCACCACACGTGGCCGAGCAGGTCACACAGGGCCAAGCCCCTCCCTCCGGACATCTGTCTCCTTGGTAGATGGCATGCCCTGGAGTTGTGGCAGGTTGTGACCCATGCGGCGGCCTCCACACTCTCACCTCAGCCCGCTCTGTGCACACATTCAAGCAGTTGGGGCAACAGCAATTCATCCACTCCTACTCCTCCTCTCTCATTGCCAGGGTGCCAGCCAGAAGGAGTTCCTGCAGGGCTGTGTGAGGATCCCTGAGGAGGACAGAGCACCCCATCCCAGGACCCCTGGGTGCCTCCCACCTCCCCAGGTAGGAGCACTTCTGTCAAACCTCACCATGGCCCCCAAGGGTCCCCCTCTAAGTGCCCACACTCATCCACACAGGCATATGGACACCTCGCAAGGGAGGTCCAAATGTCCAAGCTCCTGTCTGAGACTCAACTGGAGCAGGGGGCTGAGGCCTGGGGGCTGGCCTAGGCCCACCCCCCACCCCTTCTTGTAGCAGAGCCTCTTACCCCTCCACTCGTGTGCGGGGGCCCTGGCCCCTCCCGGGGAACAAGGCTGGGATTAATAAGCGGCCCAGCTCCCTCCCCTAATGGGCTCCAGCTGCACAAACATTCCCAGAATTCAGAGCCGGCTCTGTCTGGGGCCGACCAGGCCTCAGCCCCAGCATTCCTGGCCCCCTCCCCCCCAAGTCTGGGACAGCTGCTCCGGAACTCCAGCAACTGGCTGGGGATCGAATCCCAATTCGGCTTTTCCAGAGGTGGGGGGCATTGGAATGGCTGGGGTGGGGCGGGCCGGCAGGGGTGGGGGCGGGGGTTGAGGAGAGGAGTGTTAAGGCGGAGAGAAGGAAAGAGGTGAACAAACTCTGAAGGGACACCTCAGGAGTTCCTGCCCTACCTGCCCCTTACCCCTCCCGCTCTGCTGCCCACCGCCCCCCACCCCCAACCCCACAACAGCGCTCACATTCTGAGTCCTGGGTTCCAGGGGCCCCAACTCTGTCTTACCTGATTCGTCTCACCAGGCAGTGCCCTTGGCTGGCAGTACCCTGGAGGAGGTGACCCGGCAGGGTGGAGAGGAAACATAAACATTTCCCCTTGTGTTTTAAGAGATCCAGCCGTGTCCTGGCAGGCGCTTCACTCAGATTCTTATCAAGAAGTGGGAGGCGGTGGCAAAAGCAGCAGGAAGAAGGAGGAAAGTGGGGGCTTACTCTCTCATTGCCCGCTCAGGGAGGAACATTCAGGGACCCAGTGGCAGGAGTCCTGGGTGGACAAAGCTGTGCCTGTACTGATGATCGCCGTGCACCTGTCTCTCTTCTTGATCCCACCCCTGGTTCTGGGGCCCCGGCTGGTCATTCAGCTGTCCTGGCTCAGGCGCCACCAGTTAGGCCAGTTTGGGGGACACCGAGGGCTGAGGCCAGGTGAGGAGCCTTGTGACTTGTGTTTGTGCTAGGGTTTGTGTGCATGAAGGGGTGACTGCGGAGAGCACAGGCGACCCCCGTGGAAACAGATGTATGCCTTTCTGGGTGTGCACAGTGCGTGAACAGCTGTGTTAAGTGGCACCACTTGACGGTGTTTGCAGGTGGAGGAGTGCGTGTGCCTGTGCACGTCCACATCTCGGTGTGCAGAAGTGGGCTTTGTGAGTTCCTCACTGATTAGGAAAGACTGCCTGCTGGCCAACCCTCCCCTGGGGGAAGTGCTCTTACCCTGGGCCATGGGCTGGAGAGAAGCAGAGAAGAGAGAACCGTAAAGAGAAAGGGGAGAGACTTAATGGCTAAGACTTCACATCCCCAGTGCAGGGGGCCTAGGTTCCATCCTTGGTCAAGGAACTAGATCCCACATGCTGCAACTAAGCATTCACATGCTAGCAACGACGATCCCACATGCCACAACTAAGACCTGGTGCAGTCAAGTAAATAATTATACATGTATTTTTTAAAAAAACAGCTCGGTGTCATGAGACCCTCAATTGCACATGTTTTAAAAAGAAAAGGGAACTCAGAGACGGCAGAGCTGGAGGCCAAGAGCACCAGCCTGGGAGTTTAGAAATTTGGCTTCTGGCCTCAGCTCTTCCATGAACCAGCTGGAAATTTTGGACAAGTGACTTCCCTGAGCTGGGACTTTGTTTCCTTATCTTGAATATGAGAAGGTTGGACTATTCTCTTCTGAGTCCCTGCTTAGATTCCATGGTGACTAGAGCTGAGTTTAGGGGCACAGGAAGAAGCTCCATCTCCATGAGGCTTGGAGAAATGGGCTGTAGGCAGGCCACAGAGAAGAATCAACAGGGACCTCATGGAGGATCCACAGGAGGGGCAATTCAGAGGAAGGAGGTAGTCCCTGCCCCGGGAACCACTAAACACATCTAATCCACTAGACAGGGAGGCAGATAATGGCAGACACTCTCCCAGCAGGCTGAGTTCTTGGTGGCAGTCCTGTGTTAGAAGAGAAGAGGGTCACTGAGACAGAAAGCCTGCGGTCAGTCATGGACATGCAGCAAACACATATGCCCTCCTCACCCAGCCCCTGCTGAGGAATGCAGACAGACCTCTCAGGTCTTTGTCCCCATCAATCACCTGCCCACATCACATCACCTGCTTCCTTGTAGCCCCTGCCACAAGGAAGAAATGTCTTCTTGGAGGCAGAGAGGGGACAGTATCTGAGCCATTTAACTCTTCCTTACTCATCTCCACCTCCAGCTCCTTCCTGAGATGGAGAGAGAGAGATGAGACCTTCCTCCTGGTATTAAAAGAGAAACTGGAGAGTTTAAGTTGAGGACTGAAACTCAGGAATTGGACCTCATTTAGGATGCTCTCCAGGCTTCCCTGGTGACTCAGATGGTAAAGAATCAGCCTGCAATGCAGGAGACTTGGGTTTGATCCCTGGGTCAGGAAGATCCCCTAGAGAAGGGTGTATCAACCCACTCCAGTATTCTTGCCTGGAGAATTCCATGGACAGAGGAGACTGGTGGGCTACAGTCCATGGCATGGCAAAGAGTCAGACACAACTGAGCAACTAACACACATGTATACACAGTATGCTCTCCTACTAAACCTCATTAGCCATTCATTTAGCATTGAGAGAACAGCCACTTTGTATTCAGGCCTGCATTAGAAAATGAAGAATACAAAGAAATCACATTTCCCCCAGGGGTATGATATCAGAAAAAAAATTCCTTCCCTCAAATCAAAGGTGGAGTTGGAACCAATCCTAGGTTGACTTAAGGAAACAGTTATCAATCCACAATGGATGTCAGAGCTCTTGGTGTGGACAGGGGAGAAACAAGAGTCCAGGACACCTGAACCTCCTAGATCAAGTCTCCAGACTATGAAGCTGCAGGTAAACTAGCAGAGATATTGGGGATTTTAACAATGAAAAGAAGGAAGCGGCTGACTATGGTAATGAAACTCTAAGGTAGAGGTTCAAAATTGGTTCAAAGTTAGGAAAGGAGTATGACAAGACTGTATATTGTCACCCTGCTTATTTAACTTATATGCAGAGTACATCATGTGAAATGCTGGGCTGGATGAATCACAAACTGGAATCAAGACTGTTGGGAGAAATATCAACAACCTCAGATATACAGATGAAATCACTCTAATGGCAGAAAGTGAAGAGGAACTAAAGAGCCTCTTGATGAGGGTGAAAGAGGAGAGTGAATAAAGCTAACTTAAAATTCAACATTCAAAAAACTAAGATCATGGTATCCAGTCCCATTAATTCGTGGCAAACTGAAGGGGAAAAAGTGGAAGCAGTGACAGATTTTGTTATCTTGGGCTCCAGAATCACTGCAAACACTGACTGCAGCCACGAAATTAAAAGACGCTTGCTCCTTGGAAAAAGGAGCTCCTTGGAAAAAGGAGCTCCTTGGAAGACGCTTGCTTCCTTGGAAGGAAAGCTATGACAAGCTAGACAGCATATTAAAAAGCAGTGACATCACTTTGGTGACAAAGGTCCATATAGTCAAAGCTATGGTTTGTCCAGTAGTTATGTACAGATGTGAAAGCTGGACCATAAGGAAGGCTGAGCACTGAAGAATTGATGCTTTCAAACTATGGTGCTAGAGAAGACTCCTGAGAGTCCCCTAGACTACAAGGAGATCAAACCAGTTAATCTTAAAGGAAATCAACCCTAAATTCTCCTTGGAAGGACTGGTGCTGAAGCTGAAGCTCCAATACTTTGGCCACCTGATGTAGAGAGCCAACTTATTGGAAAAGACTCTGATGCTTTGGAAAGATTGAAGGCAAAAGAAGAAGGGGACTGCAAAGGATGAGATAGTTGAATGGGATCACCAATTCAATGAATATGAATCTAAGCAAACTCTGGGAGATAGTTTGGCATGTTGCAGTCCAGGGGTTGCAAAGATTTAGACATGGCTTAGCAACTGAACAACAACAGCAAGAAGAACAGGTAAGAGCTCATATTCTCTCTCTCTCCCACCCCTTTCTACCTCTTTCAACTGTCTATTGAGTAGCAATACACCCCAAAACTGACTGGCTTAAAACAAGAGCAATCTTTTATTTGCCCACAACTCTGCAGTTTGGGCAGGATTTGGTGTGGACAGCTCATCTCGGCTCCACGCGGTATTGACTGCAGCCTGGGCTTGCTGTGGCTGGAAGACATGCAGGCAGGCTGGACCTCCCTCTTTCTTTTCATTGTTTCTCATCCTCCAAAGGGTGTCTCTCTCCCTCTCTTTCTATGTAACCTCTCTCTGTTCTGCAGGGTATTTGGACTTCTTGACGTGGTGACCGGCTTCCAAGAAAGCAAAAGAGGAAGCTGTGCCAAGCCTTTTTAAGACTTAGACCTGAACTGTCTGGGCATCAGTTTTGCTACATCCTGTTGGTCAAAGAAAGTCACAAGGCCACACAGATTCAGGAGAAAGAAACACAGATGAAAGTACAGGAAAGGCATTTCTGGTGGCCATTTTGCAGACTATCTGCCACATTCCCTTAACTGTACCCCTTTGGTTCCCCCTTGACTCACTGAAGGGCATTCTCCTCCTCCCTGACATGTCATCTTTAACCCTTCCCTCTTTCATACCCCATGTCTAATCAATGCCTACGTTCTGTTGTTTTTGCTTCCTCAGAGTCTCTAATCATTCCCATGGTTGCTATCATCCTCTCTTACCTGGAATGCTCAATAGCTTCCTAAAAAATCTCCTGTTTTCACTCTTGCTTTGTTGCTGTGTTGCTTAGCACACTGCAGCCAGAACAATCATTCTGAAAGCCACATCTATGGGGAGCAGGGCAAGTCTGGGACAGGAGAGCTAGGGAGACCCGTGCTTCATCATATGCCCTTTTGGCATTTTCTCTAAAAGCAGGATTAAGACCAAGATGCCTACTCTTACCACTTTTATTTAACGTAGTATTGGAAATCCTAGCCACAGCAATCAGATAAGAAAAATAAATAAAATGAATCCAAACTGAAAAGGAAGAAGTAAAACTCATTGTTTGTAGTTACATGATACTATACAGAGAACATCCTAAAGATGTCACCAAAAAACTACACATCAATGAATTGAGTAAAGCAGCAGATACAAAATTAATATACAGAAATCTGTTGCATTTCTATACATGATATGGCCTTTTTACCATGTGTATACCTACCCTAAAATTAAAAACTAAAATACCTTTTAAAAAATGATTCACAATCAAAATCAAATTTAATAATAGATCAAATAAACCAAGCCCTCATTCACTATTCTAATGAAAGACCCTCAGTGATGGCCCAGGGCTCCCAGATAAAATTTGGACTTCTTAATGGAGCTTAGAAAGCCCCTCATGATCTGCCCCACCTGGCTTGCAGCCTTATCACCCACTTTGCACTCTGTGCTCCAGCCAAGCAAAACTAGTACTTTGAACTTCCTGTAGTTCCTTGAAAGCACCAGTTTTTCTCTTGCTTTGTAGCTTTTACGCAGGTGACTGCTCACAACACTCTAGTCATCCTTCAGGCCTCATTAGAGGTTTCCTCCGTCACGGAAGACCAAGGAAGTCTTCCGTGGTCCCTAAAGTTGGGGTTGGACGCCTATTCTATGAATATACATGGTGCCCTGGACTTGACAAGCTCTGTGCTCATCATGCTGTACTGTACTGTAATGATCTGGTGCTTCACCCTGTCCTTCCTACTAAGACACGTGCTTCCAATAGGGCAGGAACCAAGTCTGCCTTGCTCACTGTTGTTTCCTGACCACCTGTGCCAAAGGTACTTATAATACTACACATTGGTAGAAGTGGAAAAGGAAGGGAGGAAGAAAGAAAAGGAGGGAAGTGGAAGAGAAGAAAGGCAAGTGGGTTTAAAAGCTGCAGTGGTTCAGAATGTGGTCAGGAGCCCCCCATAAGGATGGATCTCATAGACATTAGATACAAAAGACAGCGTATTATATGATCCCATTTCTAGACATTCTGGATAGAAGTCAGAATAGTGGTTATCTCTAGACCAGGACTCACTGGAACATGGCAGGAGGAAAATGTCCTACATCTTGATTTAAGTTGTGTTTACATAAGGGTAGACAAACGTAAAAATTCATTAATCTCCACTTAAAATTAAAATGCAATTTATGCATTTTACTGTTATATCTCAATAAGAAAGGAAGGAAGGATGGAAGGAAGGAAGTAATTATCTGGCCAGAAATTCAGGTAAACTGCCTAGCTGGTAACAGTGATGAAACAGTTATAATCTAGGACTAAGACATAGAAATGGGATCTGGGCAGAAAAGGTGTGGTGGGGTGGGTAGTGTACACACATGTGCATGTAAGTGAGAAAGGGAGCTGGTTTATACTAAAAGGAGAACAGTAATGCAAAAACTTTTCTTCACACATCAACCTGCCTGCTCCCAGAGCCTTCCTGTTATTCTGTAACTACAGCATAGAGCCTGGGCTCCTTGAGTTGGCTTTGAAATATTTCACTATCTGTTCACTCCTTGCAGAGCTTCTCTTGTGGCTCAGATGGTAAAGTGTCTGCCTACACTGTAGGAGACCTAGGTTCGATCCCTGGGTTGGGAAGATCCTCTGGAGAAGCTGATGGCAACCCACTCCAGTACTCTTGCCTGGAAAATCCCATGGACGGAGGAACCCAGTAGGTTATAGTCCATGGGGTCGCAAAGAGTCGGACACGACTGAGCGACTTCACTTCACTTCACTTCCACTCCTTGCTCTTCTATGCTTATCTCCTTTGCCTTGTGCTCCTTCTCCTGGAATCCACCGTAGTATGCGGCTTCCACAAACTCCTTACCTTCCTAGGTCTGTCAGTCTACTGAGAGGTCAGCAATCATTGCTGTTTGCTTAAGAGACTTCTACTCACCATCACGGAATTCACTCCTCCTCCATCTTTCATTTCATGGCTATTTGTTCATAGCCAGATAGCATATAACTCGACTTCTTATAGATACAGCTATTTTTGTATGTTTCTGTTTCTGTCTAGAATGTAAGCTTTCTAGAAGGCAGGGACAATGCTAGTAAGCTCAAACCTACAGCTCAAGCTCCCAACTCTTGTCTGAGCATCAGAATCACATTTCCAATTGCCTACTGGATATCTCTTCCTTAAAGTTAATGGTGTTCAGGGACTTACCTGGTTGACCAGTGGCTAGGACTCAAAACTCTGAATGCAGGGGGCTTGGGTTCGATCCCTAGTCAGAGAACTACATCCTACATAGTGCAACTGAGGATCCTGAGTGCCACAAATAAGACCTGGCACAGCCAAATAAGTAGGTAAATAAATAAATATTTTTTAAAAAGTAAATTTGTTCAAAACTGAGTTCATTATCTCCACGTGGCTGAGATAATCATGCTCACCAGGTATCCCATATTCTCCCCTACACTTTCCAACTCTTTATAGTTAGGACAGTCCACAAGACTGGTTCTGGCAAATTAAATGTGAGGACTAGAGTAGTAAAAGAAACCCATACGTGATTTTCTAGTATCTCGCTCTTCTCTTGCCATGTAACTGAAGAGGTGTCTGAAGAAGCCATGAGTTCCAGATGGTGGAGCTACAAGATGGTGGAGCCCCTGTTAGCTTCGGTCTCTGAATGATTGCATGGAGTAGAGACCCCTGCTGACCACGTGTATCTGTAAAATGAGTGAGAAAACAAGAGACCTTTATTTTGTTAAGTCAGTGAGATTTTCAGGTTACTTGTTACTGCAGCATAATCTATCGATACCCGATCCTGACTAATAGATTCTCCACTCTCCCAGTGTTATCTTTATTCTTTTCAATGGTAAATGTCTTATCATCCCAGGTAGAAACCACCTTCAGTTCCTTGCTCCTTTCTTCTTCACCTTCCTCTTGATTTGACAGATAATGCTTGGTCTATGTCTCATCACCTTTCCCTTGGATTAGAGATGTTAGTCGCTCAGTCTACCCAACTCTTTGCAACCCCGTGGGCTGCAGCTCACCAGGTTCCTCTGTCCATGGGATTTTCCAGGCAAGGATACTGGCATGGGTTGCCATTTCCTTCTCCAGGGGATATTCCTGACCCAGGGATCGAACCTGGGTCTCCTGCACTGCAGGCAGATTCTTTACCAACTAAGCTACAAGAGAGACCCCCTCCTTGGATTAGAAGCACCATCTTACTTGACCTCTCTGACTTCATCATCCTCTCTCCAACCATCTTCCATATCTTTCAGAATTCTCTTTCTAAAACACAAATCTGATCACAACATGCATTGGCTTAAAACCTCCACCTGTTCTTCAGTTTCTATAGGACAAAAGCCAAAAAACCTAAGGCTGGTACCAAGCCCCCTGTCTGCCTGGTCAGCATCCCCTTGTCACCTAGTGGTCTAAGATCTAGCTGCATGGGATGACCTGTGAGTCCTCAAACATACTGGACTTTTTTTGCCTCTCAGTCTATGTACCTATAGCTCTTGCTATCTGGAATGCCCTTCCTCCCATTGCCCATCTGGCAAACTCTTACTCATTCTTCAAAACCCAGATCAAATGTTCCTATGAAGCTTTATTCATGTCTCCAGGCAGAATTATTTTCTTCCTCTTTTGTGTTGTCCAGGTAACTTGAACCTATCAGTATTTCTCACTAGAACTTCAATAATTCATTTACAAGATTGCTTCTCCCACTAGGCTGGAATTTCCTTAGGAGCAGAAATGGTATCATTCACTTTCATGTCCCTAGAGGCAAAGCAAGTTGAAAGAAAGAGTGAAGGAATGGATGGGTGGATTGAGGAAAGAATTCTCTTACTTAACATATATGTTATTTGTACCCCTGAGTTTCTTCAACATGTAGTGTATTATCTATTGCTATGTAGATAATCACCCCAAACTTAGTAGTTAACAACAAGCAGGAACTTCACTGGCAGTTCAGTGGTTAAAACTCTGTGCTTCCAATGCAAGGGGCAAAGGTTCTATCCCTAGTCAGGGAACTGAGATCTCACATACCAGAGGCACAGTTAAAAAATAAAGTTTAAAATAAAATAAATAACAAGCGTGTATTCTCTTGCAGTTTCTGTGGGTCACAAAGTTGGGCACAGCTTAGGTGGGTGACTTTGGTGCAACATCATGGGGTGGCACTTAAGATGCCAGCTGAGGCTGTGGTCTTACTAAAAGACTTGACTGGAACAGGGCTGGGGGATGAGAATCTGCTTTCAAGTTCACTCACTTGGAGGTGAGCAGGCCCTAGTTCCCTTTGGAAGGAGATTACACAAGGAAAGGAACCCCAGGAAGCAGACATCAATGGAACTAACTTAGAAGTTGCTCACCATGTGCGGTCATAGAGTTTTTCCATTTTAGATGACATGAGGAAAGAATGAGAAAAAAGAGGACAAGAGAAATTCCTTAATGCAGGACCTAGAGCCAGGTTAATGCCTTTGAGAAAAAAATTCCCGATCACTGAGATAGTATCAATATAAATTTTACCTTCCTCTGACGAAAGTGTGTGTGTGCACCCAGAAGTCCTGAGGAGGAGCTAGATTTTTGCACATCTACAGTCAACAGCAGAGGTTGAAACCAAGATTTTTGGTAAGGTGACCCTGGGACAAGAGGCAGTTAATATGGTCCAAAAGGAAAGGGTTTTTCATTTAAACTTATTTATTTTTAATTGGAGGGATAATTGCTTTGCAATATTGTGTTGGTTTCTGCCACGCGTGCGAGCTAAGTTGTTTCAGTCATATCCAGCTCTTTGCAACTCCATGGACTGTAGCCCTCCAAGCTCCTCTGTCCATGAGCTTCTCCAGGCAAGAATACTGGAGTGGATTGCTATGTCTTCCTCCAGGGGATCTTCCAGACCTAGGGATAAAACCTGTATCTCTCATGTTTCCTGCATTGGCAAGTGGGTTTTTTACCACTCGCAACTCCGTTATATATCAACATGAATCAGCCATAGATATGTCTCCTCCCTCTTGAAACTCGCTACCACCTCCTACCCCATCCCACCCCTCTAGGTTGTCACAGAGCACCAGATTTGGGCTCCCGTGTCATACAGCAAATTTCTACTGGCTATCTAATTTTACATATGGTAATGTATATGTTTCAATGCTACTCTCTCAATTCATCCCCGCTTCCCTTCCAGGAAGGGGGTTTAGAGATAGAAGAATGTTCCATTCTGTGTTTTCCATAAACTTGAGAGTCAGCAAACTTGGGATCTGGTCCTGACTTGGCACAAAGAGACTGCCGGGTCCCAGGGTTCTTCTTTTTTTTAATATTTATTTATTTGACTGCATCAAGTCTTAGTCATTGCGTGTGGGATCTTCATTGTATCATGCAGGATCTTTCCTTGTGGCACACAGACTCTCTAGTTGTGGCATGTAGACTTCAGTGGACGCAGCACACAGGCTTAGTTGCCCCATGGCTTATGGGATCTTTGGGCTACTCTCGTAGCTCAGTCAGTGAATAATCTGCCTGCAATGCAAGAGACCCAGGTTCGATTCCTGGGTCAGGCAGATCCCCTGGAGAAGGAAATGGCAACCCACTCCAGTATTCTTGCCTAGAGAATCCCATGGATAGAGGAGCCTGGCCGGCTACAGTCCACGGTGTTGCAAGAGTCAGACGTGACTTAGTGACTAAAGCACCACTTATGGGATCTAGTTCCCCAACTAGGAATTGAACCTGTGTTCCCTACATTGCAAGGCAAATTCTTAACCACTGGACCACCAGGGAAGTCCCCTGGGGTTCTTCTTTTAATTCTCCTGCTGCTTCATTTTTTAAATAGATAAACTGTGGCATGTTCATACAATAGAATATTATTGAGCAATAAAAAGAAATGAAGTACAGATACACAAGTCAGCATGGATGAACCTTGAAAAGATACTTTGTGAAAGAAGCCAGACACAAAAGGCATCATGTTGTATATCATTCATATGAAACATCCAGAATAGGTGCACACTACAGAGATGGAAGGCAGGTTAGTGGACTCTGAGGAGACAGTGGAATTAGGGAGTGACTGCTGATAGATACCAGGTTTCTTTTTTGCAGGGTGATGAACATGTTGTAAAATGAGATAGTGCTGATGGTTGTACAGCTCTATGAAGAAACTAAAACCATTGAATTATATGCTTAATAAGGGTGAATTTAATGGTATTCCCTTCTTTATCTGTAAAATAAAGGAGTTCAGTCACAGGATCTTTGTGCACACTAAGTCGCTTCAGTCGTGTCCAACTCTGTGTGACTCTATGGACTGTAGCCCGCCAGGCTTCTCTGTCCTTCACCATCTCCCAGAGTTTGCTAAAACTCATGTTCATTGAGTTGGTGATGGCATCCAACCATCTCATTCCCCCCGCCTCCCCTTGCCCTCAATCGTTTCCAGCATCAGGGCCTTTTCTAGTGAGTTGGCTCTTCACATCAGGTAGCCAAAGTATTGGGGCATCAGCATCAGTCTTTTCAATGAATATTCAGGGTTGATTTCATTAAGGATTGACTGGTTTGATCTCCTTGCTGTCCAAGAAATTCTCAAGAGTCTTCTCAAGCACCACATTTCAAAAGCATCAGTTCTTTGGTGCTTAGCCTTCTTTATGGTCCAGCTATCAGATCTGTACATGACTACTAGAAAAATATTTTGACTATATGAACCTTTGTCAGCAAAGTGTCTCTGCTTTTTAATATGCTGTCTAGGTTTGTCATAGCTTTTCTTCCAAGGAGTAAGTGTCTTTTAATTTCGTCACAATCCACAGTGATTTTGGATTGCCCAAGAAAACAAAATCTGTCACTGCTTCCATTTCTCCCCCATCTTTTTGCCATGAAGTGATGGGACTAGATGCCATGATCTTAGTTTTTCAATGTTGTGTTTTAAGCCAGCTTTTTTACTCTCCTCTTTCACCCTCTTCAAGAGGCTCTTTAGTTCCTCTTTTCTTTCTGCCAATAGAATGATATTATCTACATGTCTAAGGTTGTTGACATTTCTCCTGGAAATCTTGATTACAGCTTGGGATTCATTTAGCCTGGCACCTCACATGATGTACCCTGAATATAAGTTAAATGTGCAGGATGACAATATACAGCCTTGTTTAATTCCTTTCCCAATTTTGAACCAGTCCATTGTTCTATGTCCAGTTATAACTGTTGCTTCTTGACCTGCATACAGATTTCTCAGGAGATTGGTAAGGTAGTCTAGTAATCCTATCACTTTAAGAATTTTCAACAGTTTGTTGTGAAAAAGGCTTTAGCGTAGTCAATGAAGCAGAAGTAGATGTTTTTCTGGAATTCCCTCATTGTTTCTATGATCCAGTGGATGTTGGAAATTACATCTCTGGTTCCTCTGCCTTTTCTAAATCCAGCTTGTACCTCTGGAAGTTCTTGGTTCCCGTACTGCTGAAGCCTAGCTTGAAAGATTTTGAGCATTACCTTGCTAATTATCTGGTGTTGTTGTTGTTGTTGTTTTTAACCTGGGTTCAGTTCTAAGTGATCCCACTTATGAGCTATTCCCTTGAGTTAGGAATCCTCTTCTTAGAAATCAATGAGTTAATACACGTCAAATACTTAGAGCAGTGCCAGACACATAGTACGTATTTAATAAACTTAATTATTATTTCCACTTGTTTCAGTTATCTATTGCTCTATAGCAAAGTACCCCAAAACTTAGTGGCTTAAAACCACAATCATTTTATTATATCTCACCATTTAATGGATTAGGAATTTGGGCAGGGCTTGGCTGGGTGATTCTTCTGTTCCACAAAGCATCATTGAGGGTACTTGATATTCAGCTAGAAGATAGGCTGGTCTGGAGGATTCAAGATGGTTTCACCCACATGTCTGGGCTCAGCTAGAATAGGTTTTTTTAAATAATTTATTTACTTATTTATTTTTGCTTGTGCTAGATCTTCATACTGCATGCAGGCTTTCTCTAGTTGCGGCGAATGGGAGCTGCTCTTCCTTGCGGTGCACAGGCTTCTCACTGCAGCAGCTTCTCATTGCAGTGGCTTCTCTTGTTGCAGAGCATGGGATCTAGGGTGTGTGGGCTTCAGTAGTTGTGGCTCCCAGGCTCTAGAGCACAGGCTCAGTAGTTGTGGTGCATGGGCTTAGTTGCTCTGAGGCATGTCAAATCTTCCCAGACCAAGGATTGAACCCTTGTCCTCTGCATTGGCAGGAAGATTCTAATCCACTGTACTATCAGGAAAGTCCCTCAGTTAGAACTATTAAGCAGAACATCTATGTGTGGCCTCACTAGCATGGTGGCCTCAGGCCAGTCTGATTTCTTATGGTAGCTCAGGCCTCTCAAGGGGTTCCAGAGAACATGGTTGAAACTACTTGAGCTCTCCTGACCCAGACTTGGATGTCATAGAGCATCACTTCCATCATACTCGGTTGGTCCAAGTAGCCCAGATGCAAAGTAAGGAGACACAGACCTCACCTCTCATTAGGAGGAGTGTCAAATAATTTGAAATGATGTATTAAAGCCACTTCATTTTTCAAGCCTCAAAGAAATTTCCCCTGTAAATGCCAGAGGGGCATCAGTGGAACCGTCTGTCTCTCTCTGGCAAGGAATTGGAATGATATCTCCTGAGATTTTGAATGAATCCCTGCCCAATCCCAGAGGTGTACATGTGTACACTGACACATTTACATGCAAACACACACACAGAGGCACAGTCACACAATCAGATCGGTCCATACATGTAGCCAAGCCCACCCCCATCTCTAGATGAGACCCAAAAGTGAAAGAAAGTGAAATCGCTCAGTTGTGTCCAACTCTTTGCGACCCCATGGACTGTAGCCCACCAAGCTCCTCTGTCCATGGAATTTTCCAGGCAAAGTACTGGAGTGGGTTGCCATTTCCTTCTCCAGGTGATCCTTCTGACCCAGGGACTGAACCTAAGTCTCCCGCATTGCAGGCAGACACTTTACTTCCCCCACGACGGAAGCCTGATGAGACCCAAAGTCCTGCCATAAAGTTCTTTCCCTGACCATTTTTGCTCCTGAAAGTAAAAGGCACTCAGTCATGTATGATTCTTTGCAACCTCATGGACTATACAGTCCATAGAATTCTCCAGGCCAGAATGCTGGAATGGGTGGCCTTTCCCTTCTCCAGGGGATCTTCCCAACCCAGGGGTTAAACCCAGGTTTCCCGAACTGTAGGAGGATTCTTTACCAGCAGAGCCACCAGGGAATCCCATTCTTGCTCCTACTTGTGTGGAAAGGGGACACTGGTAGGAATGGTGCCAGTCATTGATGGGAGGAAGGGCATAGGTCCTAAATCCACTACCACTTGGCCCTAACATGCTCTGTTAGGGACCTCCCTGATGGTCTAAGATCATGGCATCTGGTCCCATCACTTCATGGCAAATAGATGGGAAAACAGTGGAAACTGTGGCTGACTTTATTTTTCTGGGCTCCAAAATCACTGCAGATGGTGATTGCAGCCATGAAATTAAAAGACGCTTGCTTGCTCCTTGGAAGGAAAGTTATGACCAACCTAGATAGCATATTAAAAAGCAGAGACATTACTTTGCCAACAAAGGTTCGTCTAGTCAAGGCTATGGTTTTTCCAGTGGTCATGTATGGATGTGAGAGTTGGACTGTGAAGAAAGCTGAGTGCTGAAAAATTGATGCTTTTGAACTGTGGTGTTGGAGAAGACTCTTGAGAGTCCCTTGGACTGCAAGGAGATCCAACCAGTCCATCCTAAAGGAGATCAGTCCTGGGTGTTCATTGGAAGGACTGATGTTGAAGCTGAAACTCCAATACTTTGGCCACCTGATGCAAAGAGCTGACTCACTTGAGACCCTGATGCTGGGAAAGATTGAGGGCAGGAGGAGAAGGGGAGGACAAAGGATGAGATGGCTGGATGGCATCACTGACTCAATGGACATGGGTTTGTGTGGACTCTGGGAGTTGGTGATGGACAGGGAGGCCTGGCGTGTTGCGGTTCATGGGGTCGCCAAGAGTTGAACACGACTGAGCGACTGAACTGAACTGAACTGATGGTCCAATGGCTAAGACTCCACACTGCCAATGCAGGGAGCACAGGTTCAATCCCTGACCAGGAAACTTGATCCCACAGGCTGGATCAAAGACCCCATGGGCTGCAACTAAGAGACCTGGCACAGCCAAATAAATAAATAAAAATTTTAAAAATGGTGTGTGTGTGTGTGTGTGTGTGTATAAGTGTCTCCTGATTCTAATTGGCTTCTGTGGTAAATAAATAAGATCTGGTATTGAGAGCAAGCGGAAATGGCTCAGACATGTGCTACAGGGCCAAGCCACCGTGAGATTTACATTTTGCTGGGGATCAGCCCAAATCCTCCCTTAGATGGGCCCTGCCACTCTCCTGCACATGCAGCCTGTGTCCCAGGCCCTCTCTCCTCCCTGTTCCCTGATCAGGCCATGTTCTTCCATAGCTTTGCCCGTGTTGTTCCCTCTGCACAGAATACCCTTGTCTTTTTCCTGACGATGCCAGGGTCTGCTTTTTGTATCACATGCCATTGCAATTATCTGCTTACATGTCCACTTTCCTCAAGAGCAGAGACCAATGCTCTATTCACTGCTGCGTCCCCAGTGCCTGGCACAGAACAGTTCTTAACAACACTGATTGAACCAATGATTGAACGAGCAGCTATGGCTCTCAGATTCAGCAACCACTTCTGCATGTCTATGTGCAGTCCATCCAACTCCAACCCAACTCCTCGGGTCCCTGTGAGAAGGGGCAAAGGTCTCAAAGCTTTGAGGGGAAAGTTTAGGCTGGATTCTTGAGGCCCCAGGCAGACTCTGCAGAATCTCAGAAAACAGAAAAGGACATGGTGCTGAACTGCAGACCCAAAGGCACCCACATCCCCAGTGGGAAGAACCAGAGAAGCAAGCAAGGTTTTTCCAAAGTAAGGGACGATGTCTTAAAGTCTTTGTGTGTGTGTGTGTGTGTGTGTGTGTGTGTGTGTGTGTGTGTTCAATCGCTCTGTTGTGTCCAACTCTTTGTGACCCTATAGACTATAGCCCACTAGGTTATCTGTCAGTGGGATTTTCCTGACAAGAATACTGGAGTGGGTAGCCATTTCCTACTGCAGGGAATAGTCTCCATCCAGGAATTGAACCTGCATCTCCCACATCTCCTGCATTGGTAGGCAGATTCTTTACCGCTGAGCCACTGCCATGGCTCTAAAGTCTTTATACCTCAGTTGAAATAATCCAGGGACTTGCCTGGTGGTCCAGTGGTTGAGACTCCATGCTTCCACTGCAGGAGGTACAGGTTCAATTCCTGGTCACGGAACTAAAATCCCACATGCCTTGCAGCCAATAAATAAATAATAAAGAAAGCATTGGTTTGCTAAAGTATATTATTTATAAAAAAAATAAAGAAATTGTCCATAAATACACCTGGTTTTTCTGGGTTAAGTATTAGGGTCCATGGGGAATAAGTAGAACTATACCTGAGCCAACACCTTTCTAGAAGTTGATTCTAGCTACTAAGGTGGGGGCAGGTAAAGAATTTCTTATCAAAGCAAATGAAGACTTTGAGTAAAGAGGTCTCTTGGAGCAGTGCTCCTCATACTTGAATGTGCAGACAAATCCCCTGGGAATCTTGTTAAAATGCAGCTTCCAATTCAGTAGGTATGAGGTCAGACCCAAGAGTCCTCTTTTCTAACAAGCTCCTAGGTGATGGGACTGCTCAGTGTGGGGGGAGGCTAGGGAGGGCAGAGAAGAAAGCAGATGGAATCACACTTTGAGTAGCCAAGACCTTGAAAAGTGGCACTGAGATCCAGACACTGAGGGAGGGCTCAGGGCTTAGGCCTCAAAGGAAGAGGCTGTCATCAATAATGTAAAAATATATATATATATATATATATTCAGGAGATGATATAAGAGGCAGTATAGTATAAAACCAGCCTGACAAGCATCTGGCATGCTTGCTAACCTTTACATTCCCTGATTCTGAGACCATGACAGACATCACTAGTAGATCCCAGCACTATCACCCACTGAACCAAGAGGATGCCTCAGAATCCATCTCAACATGGTACTCCAGGTAGCTGCTACCTGGAGTGGTTAATTGGTAGCCACTACCAATTAGATAAGTAACTCTATTTGCTATTTCTGGTATTGTGGTTAAGAGTCTGATTCCCTTTGCTCTGCTCTGACTAGTTCGATGTTCTCAGAATAGCTGATTCCATGAATCTCAGGTACTTTAATACGCTGTCTATAATTTGAGGTAAAGATAGTACTCATTTCATAGTTCTTTTGAACCTTAAATGCTATTATGAATGTATTGAGCTTAGCACAGTGTCTTGCATATAGAAAGTATTCAATAAATGATGACTGCTATATGGAAGGATGAATGGAGTGGCTGCACAATTAGAGGGGCTGTGAGTGGTGCGGGTGGGAAAGAGGAAGTCAAGGGAGAGAGAAGAGCTAAAGACATAAAGGTGGAGAAGAAAAGGTGGACAAGGGCTGTGCCAGCCTGGGGATGGCTGGGAGATTTCCAGCTCTCTTTGGATGGAACTGGGCTCCCTTCTGGCACTATAGCTCATTGATTGGAAGGGGTGGTGGCACTGGTTATCTTGAGGTATCTGAGTTCAGAACTTCTTATCAAAGCAAATGGAAGACTTTGAAGTGGTCAAAAATATTGCTGTACGTCCTTGAAGATTATCTCTGAGTTTTATTATTGTTCAGTTATTTTACAGCTCAAGATGACTGGTAGTAAGGGAAATGATTTTTGTCCATGCAAACTGTGTCTGTGTTACAACTTACTGTTGCCCATTGGAAGCTGCTCAGTTTTGCATTAAATGAATTTATTTCTTGATGGCCTACATTTGTTCTGTTCTTTGGATTCTAGTCTGAATGTTTCATCTTCACTAACTAAGGAGTTAAATGAAACTTCTGATGTGTTCATTGTATATTTCTATAAGTAATTACTCTTCTTGGAGAAAAAATATTTTTTAAACATTCTCATTAGCACTGAAGATTGAGCAGAAGGCTTCTAGGACCCTCTGTCCTGGGCAAGCTTCCCATGTGCTCCTAACACCAGATTACATATGTCAGGTTATTAAGGCATTGTCCCCAACTGCATTGCTTGTTTTACACACACCAAGTAGATTCATCGTGATCCCATATTTGAGCCTGCACACATTTTCAAACAATTATATAGTGAGCTTGTTTAACAAGACATGTAACAACCAAACTCACAAGTACCACACCTAATACTTATCCATTCTTTGATTCAAGAAACTGGATGGTAGGCTACATATGGGCAAGGACTGCATGTGTGCATTTCTAGAACTTAGCAAGTGCCTGGCTCCTGGTAACCACTAAATACACATCTACTGAGTCAACACAGGATGAATAAGCTTAACTAGCACTGGTTAAGCACTTACTATGTGCCAAGCACTATTTTAAGCCTTTTACTTGAATTAGTTTTCTCCAACCAGTCTTGCATGGTAAACATAACCACTATCCTCATTTACAAATAATACACAGAGAGGTTAATTAACTTGCCTAAGGTCGACAGCTAGCTGAGGCAGGATTCAAGCCCACATAGTCTGGCTCCAGAACCTGTGATCTTGGGCACTTACCATGTGCCAGGCATATTCCTAGGCTCAGGGATACAGAGATAAAAGACCAAACACAGACTCTCTCTCAAGGAGGTCACAGTCAAGAAAGGAGACAAGTAACAGTAATGTGTTATGCTGTGACAGATGAGAGCATAGTATGGGGACAGGACTGGCCTGGAATCTGGCTCTCAGCAGGAGGGCCCCCCCGACCTCAGGTAAGTTCTGAGGCTCTAGGAGTTCATCATATCCAGGGTAGGGGAAGGGAAGAGCACTTGTGTCACAGAAACAGCATGTGCAAAGTCGCAGAGCACGACTGGTCTGAGGACATGAAGGCTCTGGAGGCTGGCAATATGAGAGTGTAGGGAAGAATGAGTGGACATAAGACTGGAGATATAGCAGCCAGACCCACATCTTGGAAACCTGTATGTGCTCAGGGCAGGAGCTGGGACATTCCTTGGAGGCCTAATAGGATTGTAAGCAAGGGAGTTAGAAGCTCAGATCCCAGGACTTCCCTGGTGGTCCATTGGTTAAGACTCTGTACTCCCAACACAGAGGGCCGGGGTTCAATCCTTGGTCAGGGATTCACGTGCCACAACTAAAGATCCTGAATGTCGCAACTAAGACCTGGCGCAGCCAAATAAATAAATAAAAATGTTTTAGAAAGGGCTTCGCTGGTGGCTCAGTGGTAAAGAATCCACCTGCTAATGTAGTAGACACAAGTTCAATCCCTGATCCGGGAAGATCCCACATGCCTTGGAGCAACTAAGTCTGTGCATCACAACTGTTAAGCCTGTGCCCTAGAACCCTGGGACTGCAACTACTGAAGCCCATATGCCTAGAGTCCATGCTCTACAACAAAAGAAGCCATCGCAATGAGAAGCCCAGCTCACTGCATCTAGAGTGGCACCCCACCTTGTCGTAACTAGAGAAAAATCCATGCAGCAACAAAGACCAAGCACAACCAAAAATAAATAAATAAAATTATTTTTTTAAATATTAAAAAAAAGGAACTCTGCCTACTCCCCACCCCACAGGACACGAAGCCCAGTACACTTAATTGCCTACAAGCCACATCTCATACCAGAGTTCCCTGGGAGGCCTAGACCTGGAGGGAGAAGCTAATTGATTCTGGGACACATCCAGGGCCACCTGGAGCAGTGGCCAGGCATCCTCTCACCCTCCGTCCAGGATTCCTGCTGTCACCCCCGCTCCCCAACCACCACTGCTGTGGCCACCTTAGGTACATGCCCTCCCGTCAGTCACATGCCAGGTAAGGCCAGAGATGAGAATTAAGTATTATTCCTTCCTACATCCTTTGGCGGCCCACCCTCTAACTCCACCATCCCCATCAACCGCAGAGCCCGGCACACTCCAGGCCACAGTCAGAGGAAGGAGAATAGGGAGACCGGAGCTCCCTGGGGGAGCCAAGGCTCTGGGCTGTACCCTCCCCTCCCACCAGGCTGAGGTTGGTGATTAGCTGGGTTAATTATATCCAAGCCATTTCCGATTGGCACAAGCCCACCCACCCACAGAGCCTGCCCAGAGGCGTGCGGGCCTGGCCCAGGGTCAGGATGCTAGGGCGCCAACTACCCTGGGAGGGGTCCTGATGCCTGCAATGGTCAGATGGAGGGTAGAGGTCCTCCCCTCTCCAGGACCCCCTTCTCTGTCCCTCACCCCAAGTCTCCTTCTCATTACTTCCTACCCCTATCCTCCTTTTGGCTCACCCCCACACAAACCCCATCCCCTCCCCTCCCTTCCTCTCTCCCCCCAAGGTCTGGAATGAAATCACGGGGCTCTGAGTTCCGCACAAGGCACCGACATAAACACTCTGATTGGGGCTAATTATAAGGGCCAGGTTGGGAGGCTGGAGCCTTCAGAAAACTTGGCTTTCAAACAAAGGGCCCAGGGCTCAGCCCCCAGCCCAGGCCGGCTCCTCTCCAGGCTAAAGAATAGGACAGTCCCAGGCCATAGGCAGTCCTCTCTAAACCCAATCAGTGGCCTGTGATCTTGTTCCATGTCCCAGGTCCTATCTCGTCCTTTCTTGGTTGCTGTCACTTTGGTCCTTCCCAGCCCTGAATCCCAGGGCCTTCCCAGGTGGCCTGGACCAGCCACAAGCTTAGAGGGGAAGGCCAGGCAGCTGGGGAGGGGCTCTCAGGCTGTGAGGCTGGGGACAGGGCTGAACAGAGGGAAGGGGGGAGGCGCCAGGGAAGCCAGCTGTGACAGCCCTAACCCTAATTAGCCAGCTTCAAAGCCGTCCAGAGAGAGAGCCAGCGCGTGTGTGTGCCCTGCTCACTCAGGCGGGTAAGACATTTCAGTCCTAATCAGAGAAGAGAGAGGGAGAAAACCGCTGCCCACCTCCACCCTGGGGATCCCCTAGATCGTGAGCAGGCACCCCAAGTCAGGTAGAGCAAGTGGGAGCACAGGAAATCATTCTATTTTAAAACAGTTAAAACTACCTGTAAGTCCAAAAGCCTAGAGATGCACGTCCTTTGATCCAGTGATTCCATTTTTAGGAATTTATCCTAAGTATAGAAGATTGTCACAATTTATCGAGCTTCCACAATGTTAGCTCTTTACATGCATCATCTGACCCAATCTTCACCACGACCTTGCCAGACAGGTACTATCACCTTTTTAACAGATGAGGACTGAGTCTCAGAGGTTAGGAGACATCCACAAGGGCTCACAGCTGGCACTGTGTCGTGCCAACGCCTGTAACTCTCTACACACGTCTGTCTCTTTCTCCTTTTCTCCCTCAACTATAAAAGTCTTATATGTTTATTACATTGTGCTTCATCTTGATACCTGCAGGAGAGACAGGATCTAGAGAATAATCTGGTTTGGAGGTGTTCCTGGTTTTTGTAGGTCTGATGGTTTGCCGTCCAGAGCCCCCCTTTTCCATAGCAGAGGGAATTACAGATGGAAAGGGGGACACTGGGGTCTGAGGTGAAGGCTGCCCCAGTGATAAAGACTAGATAATGTCTAACCTGGGATTGAAAAATCAGCTTCGGGGCAAGATGGGGGAGGAGACGTGCACAGATAGACAGACCACACACCCTCTATCAGTTCAGTTCAGTTGCTCAGTCGTGTCCGACTCTTTGTGACCCCATGAATCACAGCACGCCAGACCTCCCTGTCCATCACCAACTCCCTGAGTTCACTCAGATTCATGTCCATCAAGTCGGTGATGCCATCCAGCCATCTCACCCTCTGTCTCCCCTTCTCCTCTTGCCCCCAATCCCTCCCAGCATCAGAGTCTTTTCCAATGAGTCAACTCTTCGCATGAGGTGGCCAAAGTATTGGAGTTTCAGTTTTAGCATCATTCCTTCCAAAGAAATCCCAGGGCTGATCTCCTTCAGAATGGACTGGTTGGATCTCTTTGCAGTCCAAGGGACTCTCAAGAGTCTTTTCCAACAACACAGTTCAAAAGCATCAATTCTTCGGCGCTCACCTTTCTTCACAGTCCAACTCACATCCATACATGACTACTGGAAAAACCATAGCCTTGACTAGATGGACCTTTGTTGGCAAAGTAATATCTCTGCTTTTCAATATGCTATCTAGGTTGGTCATAACTTTCCTTCCAAGGAGTAAGCGTCTTTTAATTTCATGACTGCAATCACCATCTGCAGTGATTTTGGAGCCCAGAAAAATAAAGTCTGACACTGTTTCCACTGTTTCCCCATCTATTTGCCATGAAGTGATGGGATCAGATGCCATGATCTTCGTTTTCTGAATGTTGAGCTTTAAGCCAACTTTTTCACTCTCCTCTTTCACTTTCATCAAGAGGATTTTTAGTTCCTCTTCACTTTCTGCCATAAGGGTGGTGTCATCTGCATATCTGAGGTTATTGATACATGCAAAATTGTTTTCACCGAAGTCTGGCCATTTTTTCCCAGGAGAATGTCCAAAGATACTGCAGTTTCTCAGAGGAGTCAGCGGAAATTTAAGGTTCATTTCAAGGTGAGGAGACTATGTCCGGAGAAGGAAGGGACCTACTACAGTGAGTAGTGAGTTTACCAAAGGGACAATGCCTTGGAAATGGTAGGAACTTGGGCTCTCCTCCCCCAGACATGTTCCCCAGGGCACCCTGGGACAGCATCTCCCCAATTCCAGAATCCAGCTCAAGTCTAGGATCTCAACACCCTCTCGGAGAGCTTTTTGGAATGATCTAAATTACAGATTCCACTGATCCTCACTCTTTGAGGATGTTCAGAAGAATTTTGTCTTGGAAAACCTTAAGTGTTCTTTTCTGGGGCACTTTAAAGGACAAAGAATTTGCAGGGAAAGGAAGCGTCTTTAGGAGGGGAGTCTGTGATGGGGGGAGTCTCATCAGTGAAGCAGGGGAGCTGGAGGACCAAGCACAGTTGTTGCTTTGTGGGATGGGGTGCGGGAAGGAGGGCAGGTAGAAAGCCTCTGTGGTCTGACACCTGCCCAGGGCTGGGGGCCTCAGGTGAAGGGCTTTCTTACTTGGCCCCTGATCCTCCACCAGACAAAGCTGCCCTCTTTCGGAGGGAGGGCAATACCAACCCACTCACAAGGGGTTGAGGGCGACCCAGAAATCTGCTAAAGCAGACCTGGGGCTCATGAGTTTAACTAGGTTTTCCCAGCTAGGGAGTGGAGACAGATCCCTCTCCAGCGGTGGCAGTGAGCTCAAGCGGTTCACTTACGGGTCTCTTCTCCATGGCACTTTGTCCCCTAAATCCTGTACACCAGCAGTCCCCAAGCTTTGTGGCACCAGGGAACAGTTTTCATGGAAGACAAGTTTTCCATGGACCAGGGTGGGGTGGGGGATGGTTTGGGGATGATCTGTGCACAAGAGATTTATGGTGCACTTTATTTCTATTATTATTCCAGCAGCTTCACCTCAAACCATCAGGCATTAGATCCTGGAGGTTGGGGACCCCTGCTCTACACCCTCACTGTAAGAGTTGTTTCATTAGACCAAGGAGAACAGCCAGAGAGAAAGTTCCCCACTTTCCCTAAGGTAATTCAGTCTTCGGCTACCCCTCTGGAGAAGGGGAGGGCATCTAAGAGAGATATCCTTTCCTAGTGAGGCAATTATCTTATTATCTATCCTCTCCCTAGCTGTAAAACCTATTTTTCCAGTTTTCTCAGGTTCTTTTCCCTCCCTTGGCAGACTTTGAGGGAGGAGGGTTGAGAAGGATCTTTACCAAAATTCACTCCCTCCCACCGGGCTCCGGAAAGAAAAAGGTAATTGTTGCTAGTCTACCATCCCCTCCTGCCCTCAGCATGAGGGCTCACCGACAAGTGTACCCAGGGTACAGGGGCCTGGGGTCTGGGAGGCAGAGGAGGCTTTTCCCAAATCTTCAGCAAAGACCAGCACTCCTCTTCCCACTGGGCTCCAGCTCAGCCACTGGAAACCACCCTCCCCCCATCCCCCCTTTCGCAAGCTTTGGCCATTCTTTCCGGGAGAGGCGCTCACAATTTGTTTGTAATTTAACTCTTTCCTGCAGCCTTTGTGGGGTTCCTTTAGAATCTTGCAACAAATGGAGCTACAGGGTGGTGCCACCTCCCTGGCCTGCTTCTTTGATAGTGGAAGGTAACTCCCCATTGGGACTTCACACATATCATCATTTGAGAAACGTCTAGTTTTAACTTACAACATGGGCCACTGCTACAAATCATCTAGGGGAGGGTTATATATTTTGGGAAGGGGGGTTTTCTGAAATCCCCAGGCTTCATTCAATTCCAAACAAAGCCCCACATACGTGTTCAATTACCACCAAACATTTCCAGATCCCCTCCCCCAACATAAACTAACACACGCCAACACTTCGAACTAGGGGTTCTAACTTACTTTCTCCCTTGTCCCAAAGACTGCCAACAAAGGGTGTTAAGGCACCATTTTCCCTACCACCGTTTAGCTAAAAAAGCAAGATGGGAACTGGGAACCTCTTCTCCATCCTAGCCCCAACCAACCAGGTCAGGGGGAGATGGAAGGAGGAGGTGTGGTTTGGTTAAACTAATAAAATGTTACAACCCTGTTAAATACAATTAAAGGGCTAGATCTCTAGAAGATAATTAAATGCACTTTATTATGATGATTATTAGCTTTTAATTTGCACTATTATCAAGACACAGGAGATGGTGAAAAGTTGAGTTATGGGGGCAAACTCGTTTCACCCCAGCCCTTGGTCTTCAAATCAATCCATTGGAATTAAAATTCTAAAATACTTCAAATATTTGGTTGAGGGAAATGATGTGTATTGGAAACTGCAGTTCTCATACCAGCATGAATGATACTTTAAGAAAAGTCTTGACTTTTATTTGGGGGGGTATAAGGGGAAGACAGAAAACATCTGTTATAAACATTCTATCAATCTTGTGATAGAGAATGACATGTAAACACTCAACCCCATCCCCACAGTCACAAAGAGCCTGCCCAGAGCCTGTGTCCAAAGCAAAGATACCCACCTCTCCCCTCCCCTCCCTTTTCTGGGCAAGTTTGAAAAGAAACCAGTCTTTTGTCAAAGAAAAACTAAAAATCCCACCAGCCCGTCCATCCGTTCCCTCCCTCCAACCCAACCCATTTTATTGCTTTTTGAAAAAAAAACCAAAAACCCACACGGACCACACAAACCACCCACAAACGGCTAACCTGGGTGCCAGAGGAGACATTCAGCTGGGGGCGGGAGTGGGGGAAAGAGCAGGCGTGGAGTAGACAGCAGGGGAAAGGATAGAGATGCAAGGTATCTCCAGACCTATACATCTGAGAACTTGATGATGCTCCCCCTAAAAATGGAGGCAGTCAGGTTCCGTACTCAACCTAGTGGGTGGGGGTGGGGGGTTGTTTCAAAACACACATCACAAAGCACTTTCTGCCCACTCCAAGAGTTCCGGGCAGCCAGTTTAAAAGAAGAAAAGTCAGAAGAGAAAGATCTTCCTGCCAGCAGTGGGGTGGGCCTGGGATGGGGGTGTGTGGAGGCCATTCCTCACTCGATCTCCGCCCTCTCCCCACCACCCCACCCGTCGGTTCGGGTTAGATTTTTTTTTTCCCTCCACGTCTTCATCTCCGTTGGGAGGTTTCCAAAGACTGAGTGAAGGAGACAGCACAAGTGAGGAGAGAAAGGGGGAATGGGAAATCAAAATGAATCCAAGTCTTGTTCAAAACTATCCAACAGCTTCCATAGGCCCAGCGTCAGTGAGAAAGCTCACAAATTTGGCTTGAGAAGTTGAATGTGCCAACTCCTCAGAGCCAACACCTCTTCCAGCAGGCCCGGCCCTGTCAAACCAGGGATGGTGTTTGAAAGGGCCCTGGAGAAAGGAGAGAACCCCTCAGATCCCCCACCCCCTACTCCTCAGGCCCTGGCGCCCTTGCCCTCCCCCCTTTTTTTCTTTTAAATACAAAATATATAATTAAATTTACAAAGACTATTTACAGTTTTAATTACAAACCTGGTGGGGCTGTTGGGCAGAGTTTTCTTTAAAAAGCGACCTAAAAAAGAAATGGTTTCGATTGTTCTTTATTTAAAAAAATAAAATAGGAGTCTGTAGGAGCCCCCGCCCCACCCCCTCCCCGCGGGCGGTGAGCGCGCGGTGCGGGCCCGGCCGGGGACGCGGCGCACAAGCGCCGGGCTCACACGGTGGTCTCGCCGTGCCGGCTGTTGGTGAGACGGGTGTAGAACTTCCTCCACGAGTGCAGCGTCTTGCCGGACCAGATCCAGAAGCCCGACGTGATGCCCACGATGAGCGTCATGAGGTATTTGATCATGTAGACGGTGAAGTCGGGAGACATGCGCGGCGTGTAGTGCGCCGGGCACGGGATGGCCAGGCTCTTGCAGTGCTGGCTCACCCACGAGCGCTCCCAGTGCTCTCGGAAGGCCTGCTCGTAGAAGTAGCAGGCGATGACGATGGTGGCGGGCACCGTGTAGAGCACCGAGAAGACGCCGATGCGCACCATCAGCCGCTCCAGCTTCTCCGTCTTAGTACCGTCGTGTTTCATGATGGTACGGATGCGGAAGAGGGACACGAAGCCGGCCAGGAGGAAGGACGTGCCTATGAACAGGTACACGAAGAGCGGCGCCAGCACGAAGCCCCGCAACGGGTCCAGGCTATTGAGGCCCACGAAGCACACGCCGCTCAGCAGGTCGCCGTCGATCTGGCCCATAGCCAGGATCGTGATAGTCTTGACGGCGGGCACGGCCCACGCGGCCAGGTGAAAGTACTGCGAGTTGGCCTCGATGGCCTCGTGGCCCCACTTCATGCCGGCCGCCAGGAACCAGGTGAGCGACAAGATGACCCACCAGATGGAACTGGCCATGCTGAAGAAGTAGAGCATCATGAAGAGGATGGTACAGCCCTCCTTCTTGGTGCCCTGCACCACCGTGCGGTAGCCGTCCTCGGAGAAGCGCTCGTTACACACCACGCGCTCCTGGAGCACGAAGCCCGCGATGTAGGCCACCGACACCATAGTGTAGCAGCCGGACAGAAAGATGATGGGCCGCTCGGGGTAGCGGAAGCGCTGCATGTCCACCAGGTACGTGGTGACGGTGAAGAAGGTGGAGGCGCAGCACAGCACGGACCAGGTGAGGATCCAGAGGCGCGCAAAGCGCGTCTCCTCCTGTGAGAAGAACATGGAGCCATCCGGCCGCGCCGGCTCGCAGGGAGCCGCGCAGTCGCGCTCGCCCAGGAACTTGTAGCTGAGATAGGACGGCACCTTGAGGACGCGCGGACAGTGGAACGGGTGCTCCAGCGTGGCATAGCGCGGGGGCGAGCCGCCGCCACCCGGGCCGCCCGGGGTGCCCCCCGCACCCGGCTGCAGGCCGGGCGGCGGCGCGGTGGTAAGAAGCGCTGGCGCGCCGTCCTCCGAGTGGTTCTGGCCCACGCAGATCTGCTCCGCGCCGTGGCGAGGGAAGTGCTCGCAGCGCAGGCGCTCCGGCCACTGGAAACCGAACTTGTTCATGAGCGCCTCGCAGCCCTGGCGCGCGCGCTCGCAGATGGAGCGGCACGGCGGGATGGCCTGCTCCAGCACGGTGCACACGGGTGCGTACATCGAGCACAGGAAGAAGCGCAGTTCGGGCGAGCACTGCACCTTTACCAACGGGTAGAACTGGTGCACCTCCAGTCCGGCGTCCTCTTGGTTCGTGTGGCCCAGAAGGTTGGGCATGATGGTCTGGTTGTAGGCGATGTCCGTGCACAACGGGATGGAGATGGGCTGGCAGAAGCCGTGGTCCGGGATGGATATGCCCTTCTCTCCGTGGAATTGGGCCGGCCCGGCGGCGGGCAGTAGCAGCAGCGGCAGCAACAGGCGGGGCAGGGCGCTGCGGGGCCGCATGCTGGCCGCCGCCCCCCACTCGGCTCCCGGGCGCCCCCCCGCCCCCGCCCCCAGCCCGGAGACCGCGCGCCTTCCCCGCCGCCTCCTTGCCGCGGCCGCCGCCTCCCGCGCCTCTTTGCAAACTTTGCTCGCGGCTGCCGAGTTGGGGAGGCCGGGCGGGGGAGGGGGGCGGCGCGCCTGCCCGCTAGCTCGCCGAGGTCGGACTGAGCCGCCGGAGACACCGCGCGCGGCTTGCCCTCTCTCCTCCTCTTCCTCCTCCTCTCGCCTCTCCCCTCCCTTCTCCGCCCAGCGACTCCTTTGTGCCTTCCTCCAGCCCTCACCTCGGCCTCTCCGATCCCAATTAGTCGGTTTCAAGGGGGCCCCCGCCGGCGGCCCCGCCCTCTCCTCAGCCCCCCAAAAAAGGGATCCTTGAAACCGCCCCGTCGAGCTCTAAGCACCATCCCAAAATGTTCTCTCGGCCAATGAGATTTAAACCCGAGGACCAGCCCCGAGGGCTGGATTGGTCAACCACAACATAATGAGATCAGAAACCAGATGCCAACAAAACTTTCCCCCCCTCCTTTTGCTTTTTAAAGAGACAAGCTATTATTATATTAAGGGCTTTTTGCCCAACACGGGATTTCTCTGGAGTCTCGGCGGCGAGATTCGGAGACACACGTTCCTCAGAACTGCGGAGGCCCGCGTCACTCAGCCCTGGATCACTCTTCTTCCCGGGGCCACGGAGCTCTAGGGGTAGAGCCTCTTTAAATCCGTGCCTCCGCGCCTGCTCCTCGAACCCCACTTATTTCAGTCCAATTTTTCAGAACGAGTAAAAATAAATCTCAAATTTGAAAAAAAAATAGTGTTTAAGGGAGATTTTTTTTTAAATTAAGCTAACAGTTTACAAAGACGCTTCTCTCAGCCCATTTTCATGGCATCCAGACAAAAGTTTCACGTCGCCCTATATGTAGACCTCTAGGAGTTTGCCTCGCTTCTCCCTCTACATGCACCCTTAAATAACCCTCTGAAAAATGAGAGCTTGTCTCTTTAAGAGGCTCTTAAAGGGGCCTGGACTCCGGGGCGTAATTGCCCCGTAGCGAGCACAAAGGAGCCCATTATGGTTCTTTGTGTTCGGTGGCACCTCAAAGTGAGAAAACTCAGGAACTCCGAGGCCCTGAGCCGGAGGGTTGGGGCGGGGGTGGGAGGGGGTGAGATGAAGGAGAATGGCCTAGAGCTGCGGCTTCTCCCTCCCCTTTCTTCCGAGGCAAATCTTAATTATGCAAAGTAAAGTTTAGTTGCCATAACGAGGAGGTCTTAATCGGAGGTTAATGGTGGGGGGTGGGGGATGACGAGCAGTTTTCAGGGAAGAGATGGCTCTTTTAGGCCGTTTGGGGGAATTTTCCTCCTCTCTCTGCACCTCTGCCTCCGCCCCCTAAAAGCTTCCAGATATGGTCTCCTGGGAGAGAGGGGAGTTTTACCCAAATCTTAAGTGATTCCACACCAGAAAGGGGTGGTGTGTGTGGCGAGGAAGGAGGCTGGGGGTTGTGGGGGGTGGTGTGTGTGGCGAGGAAGGAGGCTGGGGGTTGTGGTAGTTGGAGTGCCCCCCCGCAACACACACACACACACACACACACATCTCTCACCTGACTAGGGGGTGGAAGGCAGTGGCCAGCAGGGTTCCGGTTGGTTTAGAAAGGTTTTCTTCTTTTTTCTTCATTCTTGGATTTTAAGTTTGGTGGGGAGGGAGTTCTGGGGCGGAGAGGGGGAATTTGCATGTAAATCTCCTGGGCCTGGTGTTGGATGATGGATCAATTATTTCTATTGTTTCTCAGTTAGGGGAGGGAGGCACTTAAAAAGAGGAAAGAAGCTTGAGTTTAGAAAATCTCCTTCTCTTCTCTATATGGTCCAAATCCTCCCAGCCTGGCGAGCTGTTTCCTAATTCAATCTAGAAAAGGATTGCTTTAAAAACAAGACAAAAAACCAAACAACAACAAAAGAAACCTAAAAGGAAAAAAAAAAAAAAAAAGGAGAGATTAGGAAAAAGGAAAGAAAAGTCTCAGTCATAGATACAAACAATGGATCCAGGTTTGATAGGATTCAATTTTTTCCCCCTCCTTGGTTGAATGAAATACGGATTTTCAGGTTCTTTACAACATGAAAATTGGCCTTATCATTTCCTGGAGAGGTTGACTTTTCAGAGCTTTCGGAAGAAAGAGTTCCTTCAAAATCAGGGAGGCTATGCCTTAGCTCTTCCGTTTTATTTTCATTTCACCCACAAGTCCACCTTCACCCCAGAGCAGTCTAGGGATGGGAACATTGTGCTGTCTTGCTCTGTGGGGCCCAAACTAAGCCCAAGGTGCTGTGCCTTCAAATCTCCCCTCTTACTCTACCCCTAGGACATCTAGAGCTGGTACCAAGCCTCTGAGCTGAACAGTGAAAAAAAAAAAAAAAAATGAGTAAGGCACACTCCTCCACTCCACTCAGGAAGAGCTCACAGTCTGATAGGAAATTGAGAGTAAATCTCCAATAGAAATGCAGCATCTTCAATTTCCTTCCACGACAAACCTGTTTTCCTACCCTAGGGCCAGGCTTGAGTGACAGTTATCCCTTCCACCCCCAAGGCAAAGTGGGAGCTGAAGCTGCAAAAAGAAAAAAGAAATGAAAGACATTCATTCATACAATCAACCTTTCTGTATGCATCACACTTTTACTGAGTTTTCTGATTTTAAACCACTGTGGTAGAGGTTGTGGCCAAGACAGAGAAAAACGGCAGCATCCCTGCCCTTGAAGAGTTGAATTGAGGTGGTTGAACCTAGAGCTTGTCATTAAGAGTAAAATAAGTCGAAAGAAGAAAAACAAATATCGTATATTAACACATATATATATGAAATCTAGGAAGATGCTACTGACGAGCCTATTTTGCAGGGCAAAAATAGAGACACAGACATAGAGAACTAGACTTGTGGACACAGCAGGGGAAGGAGAGGGTGGGAAGAACTGAGAGTAGTGTTGTAATGTACACATTAGTGAAAGTGAAAGTCACTCAGTCGTGTCCTGAGTGACTGTTTGTGACCCCACGGACTGTAGCCCGCCAGGCTCCTCTGGTCATGGGGTTCTCCAGGCCAGAATATTGGAGTGGGTAGCCATTCCCTTCTCCAGGGGATCTTCCTAACCCAGGGATCTAACCCAGGTCTCCGCATTGCAGGCAGACTCTTTACTGTCTGAGCCACCGGGGAAGAATGATATATATACATTACCATGTATAAAATATGATAATATAGCAACTTATATAGTGGGAAGCATAATTGGGAAGGGAATTTGAGTTGGAGAGGGCAGAGGAGTGGGAAGTTGTGGGAGAGATTCACAATCATCAAAGTCACTTAAATTTATGTAAAATGGCCACAGGATTCAGTGCTACAAAGGGAAAGGCGGTGGTGCTAGGAGGCCTCTGTGGTTGGAGTGAGGAGTTAAACAGGATGAAACAAAGGGAGGTCAGCAGGTGTCACACCTTCAGGGCCTTGCAGACCAAGTGTTAGGTGCTAGACGTAGAAATATGACCTTATAATCTCAAGGTAGGGATAGGCATTTCAGACAGAGGGAATAGCATGTGCAAGGACGTAACGTGGTGAAATGGATGGACTGGGCAGGGGGCACAAGTGTACAAGTACTTTGGTCCTGTTAGAGACCCATGTACACCTGGGAGAGTGACAGCAGAGGAGGTTTTAAATAAGGCAAGACCTGAGATACTGTGCACACAATCTGGACTCCTGGAGATAGAGATGCACTGGCGTATTTAGGGAAGCAAAATGTTTTTTTCCCTCTTAAGTTTTAGATGGTATATTTGGACAGTTAGGTGGAGCATAATTTGAGTCAGCTAAGTCAGAGATTCTAGTTAGCAATAGATCATAAGAGATCAGGCAAGAGATGCTGAGAGCGTGAACTGAGCTGAGGCAGTATAGATGAAGAGAGAGTGAGGGAGGAGCCCAACCAATGTTTCTGACTTAGATGACCTGATGTCATTAACCAGGATAGGAAATGCAGGGACAGGAAGATAATGAGCATAGTCAAGCGAGGTCAAGCCTATATTATGTTCAAAAGAAGATTATATGTTCAATAGAAGGTGACTATTCTAATACAGGGCTTTCCAGGTCGTGCAATGGTAAATAATCTGCCTGCCAATGCTGGAGAAGCAAGAGACTCAGGTTCAATTCCTGGGTTGGGAAGATCCCCTGGAGAAGGAGATGGCAACCCACTCCAGTATTCTTGCCTGGAAAATCCCATGGACAGAGGAGCCTGGTGGGCTACAGTCCATGGGGTAGCAAAGAATCAGACATGACTGAAGTGACTGAGCACACACACACGTTCTAACTCAGGGGCTTGGAAGGAGCTCTTGATGGATTTAGATCTAGTACCTTTAGCTATAGTTCAAGCTATGAGAGCAGCTAAGATCACCTAGGGAAAGGGGACTGAATGGGAAGACTCAAGTTTTGGGGGCATCAGCATTTAAGGACCATGGGCTGTGGAGGAGGGAGACAGAGAAGGAGCGGTGGGGCCAGGAGACATTCTAGTCAACAGAAGGATGTCCCTGGCTTGTTTTTCCTGGGTCTTGAGAGCCTCAAGTCAGAATTTTTTTATTTACCTTGTTTCAGTTGTGAGACTGAAGTGAGATAGATTATGGCACTTGCTTGACCTAATGCTAGGCAAAAAGCTTGGTGAGTAATAGCTATTATTTTAATCCAACAAATTATTGAGCATCTACTATAGGCAAAGTAGACTAAGTCTGCAGAGACCTAGGCTGCAGGTTCAGGGACTTAAAGTCTAAGGGGTGATGGTCTGCAGAGAATTGGGCTGATTTTCCTTCCTGAGAAATATTTCTGGTTGGTCTGGGGCTTCCGCAATAGACTGGAAGCCCACGTTGCTTCCAATGCCGCTGCCACTTCTGCCCCAAACCCTGGGACACTACTGTCAATTATCTCTTGGCTTACAAATCTGGTATCTAGGATAATTGTTGAGTGCCCACTGGAAAGATGCCACCCACTCCATTCAATGGGAGCAGAAGTCTCAAGTCAACAGGAGAGCAGAATAAATAGCTGGTGGAGAGGAAAGAAGCCTGCTCTGGGGCTCATTGAGTGACCTCAGGCAAGACATTTTCCTTCCTTAGCATCAACTGCCTCATCTGCATGAGGGGATTGTTTAAAAAAAAAAAATCTACCGATTTTACCTTTGGGCCAGATGTAGGGGGCTGTGAAAATAATACTTTGGGATTATCACAGCTGTCCTTACTAGGTGCCTCCTGGACAAGGTGAAAGGCTTGTGTGCTAGAGCCAGTCAACAATAGCCAACACACCACAGGGGTACTGAGAGCACAGGGAACTTCTCCCAGCTAAGGAAACCTGGGTGGCTGGGTGGGGAGGAGGGGTCTGCCCACTCTTACAACACAGCCAGGCTTATGGGATCTTAGTTTCGTGACCAGGGATTGACTGGGCCCTCAGCAATGAAAGCGCAGAATCCTAACCACTGGACTGTCAGGGAATTCCTTCTGACCTTTCATTTTGCCAAGAAGAGTCCTGGAAATTGCGTGTGTCCCTGTCTCCTTGCTTACAGAGAAATCGTCCCACCTAGCAGAGTTAGGAGTCCTCCCTTTGTTTCCTCAACCCCGGTCATTAGGTCAGTATTCTTTCTCTTCAGAAGCACTGAGGTCCCTCCACCCTGAAGGGAAGGGGTGTGTGTATCCATTCAGGAGGGGGAGGACTGAGGCTGAGCCCTGAGAATGAGAATCTTCATGCCACAGTGAAGATCCTGAGGCTGGAACTAAGACCCAGTGTAGCCCAATAAATATTTTAAAAAAATACTCTGTTCTCAGTGGGGTAGGTTCTGGATGCCTGGTGAAAAACAGATTTGAGTCTTCAGAGACTCTACTTGGCTACCCCCATCTTCAACTTACAAGGTATTCCTCTGCTCTTCCAGAATCTTCCTTTTCTTCCCTGAGCCTAGAATCTACCTTCCGGTGAGATACCAAATTCCTTCTCCCTGAACTCCATCCTCCATTTAGTTCTTCAGATACAGAATAATCAGGAGGTCTAGGACTCCTGGAACTCCCACTTGTAGATCTCCTTCAGTGCACTTCAGCCTCCCCCCTGCCAATTCCCAGGCTGCTCAGCTCTGGGGACAGAGGCGGGTGGGGAATTGGCAGAGTATAGCTCTTATCCCCTTTATCTCTCCAGCACTCTTCCCCCAAGCTCTCTGGATGGCAAAATGGGCCATAAAAGGATTAAACAGATATAACAGATGATGTATTAATTAAGGACTTTAATTAGCCCAGGCCTCGGCCAAGCAAAAGCACCGTGTGGGCTGCTAAGAGCAGACAGGGGAAAAAACAAGCTGAAAAAAAGCAGTGCTGAGTTTGGTTAGTGAGGTTCTTGGGGGTGACTCTGCCTTCTTGGCCCAGGAAATAAGTGTCCCTGGGACTGAATGAGACAGATAAGTTTTCTCCTGGAGACTTCTAGAACTGAATGTCAAGAGGAGTGGAATGGGGGAGCCTGAATCATTGACTTGTAGATGCGGAGAGGCCCTCAGAGGGGATGAGTATGGGGGTGCTCACTGGGGAAGGAGAACCGAGACAAAATTGCTTCTGGGTTGGGGGCTCCCCTCCTGGGCCTGCAGAGCATACCCTTCCTTTCCTAGGATGGCACCCCATCTCCTAACTTGCTCTCCCCTCACTTTTTCTTTCTTCCTTTCTTTCTTCTTCCCTCTCTCCCTTGTCCCCTTCCCTTCTCCCAGAATTTCTCTCCTTCTCCTCCAGGCTGGGCCACCTCGCCCCCCTCCCCTTTCTCTTTCCTGTAACTTAAGCTGTTGTTGGGAGTTGGAGGAGCTGGGCTGGTTTGAAAGGAGGCCCCACTGCTTTTCAGGGAGGAATTGAAACCATGGAGCTGGGGGTGAGGGGAGCAGAGGGGGAGGGGGGGCAACTTGAGAAATCAAAGCGGCTGCAGCTCCATCTGGGAAACCAACATTGATTTACTAGCAAGGACCTGGCTCTCCAACCCACACCCCAGCCCCAGCCCTGTCCCTCCCCCTCCTTCCCTGGACTTTGCTTTGTGGTGATAACTGGGGGGATGAGGAGGCCTGACGCCCTCCCCGAGCCTGAAAGCCTGTTCCTGTCCTAGAAGAACCAGCCTGGAGGAGCAATGCCGCCCCCCGACCCCCGGGGACCCTGGCTGAGCAGGGCTGCAGATGCTTCTAAAGGAGCTGGGTGTGGGAGGGGACCCTCAGGAAGGAGGAGAGCCCCTCAGTCCAGGCAGCCTAGCCTCACAGACTCAGCCCTGCTCTGGCTTGAATTGACCTCCTTCCCCAGAGATGTGGGGCTGGGGGTGCTGACAGGAGGAGGCCACTGCTGCTTCATCTGTTGTGGCCTTTCCCTTGGAACAGGGCGGGGTTTTGGGGCCTGGAGTGGAAAGTAAGAACTAGAAAAAAAAAAGGAAAATCTACTTGAGTGAATTCGTTTGTGTTGAAGCTCAGCATGGGCTGTGGACACCCCTGGGTTTGAGGGGAGACTCAAGGCCATTCTAGATGGCAGTGCCACCTCCCTCCTCCCCACCTCACCCCTCCTTTTCACTTTGCTCTTCTTCTGTCAGGTCCTTAAATTCCTTGAGGTGTAAGAGCTCTCTAAAGGAGCCTCTGCAATGGGAATAGGGTCCCAGGAGTCCTAGACACCACTGCCAGATGGAAGTAGAGATCAAAGTGAGTCACAATCCCAGGAAATGTTTGTGCAGGTTGACTGACTACCTGGTCCTCCTCAGTTGGGGAGAGGGGTTGGTTTTGTTTTGTTTTGTTTGGTCTGTGCTATGGGCCTGTGGGATCTTAAGTTCCCCAACCAGGGATCAAACCCTTGCCCCCTGAAGTGGAAGCATGGAGCCCTAACCTCTGGACTGCCAGGGAATCTCCAAGGGGTGGGGGGTTAGATCCCTGGACTCATTCCCCTGCACACTCACATCATTGGTATTTTTCAGGGTTCAAGCATCCAAAATTCAGGGCTAACTCTCAGGAAGAAGAGGAAAAAGAAAGTAATAGTCGCTCAATATGTCCGAGTCTTTGTGACCCTGTGGACTGTAGTCTGCGAGGCTCCTCTGTCCATGGGATTTCCCAGGCAAGAATACTGGAGTGGGTAGCCATTCTCTTCTCCAGGGGATCTTCCCAAACCAGGAATCAAACCTGGGTCTCCTGCATTGCAGGCAGATTCTTTACCGTCTGAGAGATCAGGGAAGTCCAGTTCAGCGTGTGCCCCCAACAAATCGAAACTTTTTAGAGCTCTTAGGACTCTATGGGATGGACCCATCAGAGTCAATGGGAGAAGGGCGCCATGCAGGATCTGCCTATTAGAAACACAGATTCCTGGGCCCTCCTAATTATAATCCCCAAGTGATTGTGGAATTTTAGTTCCCTGACCAGGGATTGAATTCTGGGCCCTTGGCAGTGAGAGCACAGAGTCCTAACCAATGGACCCCCAGGGTCCTCCCAACTGATTCTTATGCACGCTCTAGAGCTCTCTGTTTTCCAGGCCAGTCAATTCGCTTTCAGAGCCCTGGTTAATCTTGGCAGCTGCCCAGGCTTGCTCTGTCCCCCATGGCAAATGGCAGACCCATTCAATCACCTTTCAAAATCTGACCCTGAAGTATCTTTCCAGCAGTAATTTCTCCCGCACTTGCCCCATTGTGGACAAGATGGGCTGGCCCTTAGCATCCATTCTCACCTTCTTCTAGGTACCTTCCTATACTGCAGAGGTTGGAAAGCCAAAAACCTGAGCCTCCCTTGCAGCTAGAGTTCTGGATGCAAAATGCATTCATTCAAGACTTGGAACGTGGAAGGGAGATAAGGTGATAAGGCCATGTTCTTGCTGCTCTAGCTATTTCTGCTGGCAAAGTCCTAGAGATGGGTTTTTTTCCCAGCAACAACACGTCATTCAGTCTCTTGATGACAGTAGCAGCCTTGCATCTATTCCTATGGGGCCCTGAGGCTATAGAGGTGTATCTGTGACCTCAGTTCCAGTGGCAGCCTCATCGTGGTTCTCCTTACCTGATGCTGGCAGAGGAGACTGCTTCTATTGGAGGCTCATTTCTATGGCTACATTAGAAAGTCTGCCCCTCCAGTCCCTCTCACAATTTTGCAAGCTCTAATTTCCTGTCATCTTAGTCTGCTTTGGCCACCGTAACAAAATGCCATAGAGCAAACGGCTTAAAAAATAGGAATTTATTGTCTCCCTTCTGGAGGCTGGAAGTCTGAAATCAGGGTGCCAGCACAGTTGGGTTTTGGTGAGGGCTCTCTTCCTGCTTGCAGATGGTGTCTTCTTGCTGTGTGCTCACATGGCTTTCCTTGGCATATATCTGAGGAAGAGAGAAAAAAATCTTCTTGTCTTTGTTTAAAAAATTATGTATTATTTTTATTTATTTGGCTACATTGGATCTTAGTTGTGGCAGGACGGATCTTTGATCTTCGTCGCAGCATGCAGGATCTTTAGCTGCAGCATGCAAACTCTTAAGATGTGGAATGTGGGATCTAGTTCCCTGTCCAGGGATCAAACCCAGGCCCCCTGAATTGGAGCATGGAATCTTAGGCGACCACCAGGGAAGTCCCTCCCTCTTCTCATAAAGTCACCAATCCTGTCAGATTAGGACTCCACTTTTATGATCTCATTTAATCTTAATTACCTCCTAAAAACCCCTCTTTCCAAAAATATTCACATTGAAGGGTAGAGCTTAGGTATGTGAATTTCAGGGGGACACAATTCAGTCCATATCACCAGTATTAAATATCCTTCTGCATAAAGCACCTAGAATGGTGTTCATTTCTTGCACTGAATCTTGACTTTACCCATGAATTACAGCATTTAGTATGTGTTACTTATGGTGTCTAACTAGCATCCACTCTCAACAAGATCATCTCTTGAGGGCACAGGTTGTGTCTTAGTTTTTATACACACCCTATGCTTATATAGTAGGTGCTCAGTAAACTTTTGTTAAGGAATCAATGCCCTCTATAAGCAGGACAGAGCCTGAAGCACTTCTTGGGTTGAGTAGTCTAGAAATTCAAGCATCCTGCTCTGGATGCCTCAGTCCAGCTCCCTTACCCTGACCACCTTGCCCCATTCTGGAACCTATACTTCAGAAGGGGAAGAGCTAAGTTCTCAGGAAGAGAAGTGAGCAAACCAGGTCTGGGTTTCCAGTCTCCATTTTTGACAAGATTATCCAGTTCCTTGAAGACATATTTAATTGCAAACATGTTCTTGTCCCTAATCTTGGAAGGGATAAACAACAAATTTGACATAATGGTGAGAACTCATGAAGTGGACCCAGGAAATCTAAATGCTCAGGCCCTGGCCTTAATAGGCCACAGCTGACCTACTTCCTAGCTCTCCAACTTTCTGTGACTCACTTTGCTTTGGAGTATCAGTTTCCCTATCTGTAAAATGGGTACAATAAACCTTATTCCCTTTGAACTGAGGACTGAATGATAAAATGGACTTGCAGGAACAATTGCTTTGGGAAGGGACACTTGACTCTGTAACCTGGAAGCAGAATGTCAAGCAGAGGTCACTCAGAGGCCTGAACACAAGTACACAAGTTGGACCTCCTAACAAGGCGGTGTGTTGGAGCCCGGCATAGGCCTCCACAGCGGAAGAGGGGGTTTAAATCTTGGCTCCACTTCCTTGCTACATTCCCTGAGATGGGTCACTCACACTCTCTGAAGCTCAGTCTCTTCATCTACAATATGGGATATTAACCTTCTCTCTCTGAGGGTTGGGAGGATTAGATGAAGTGGTAAGTGAGCTGTAACATTCCTTAGTAGACACTCCGTACAAGTCGTTAGGAGTTATATTTTCTCCTTTCCCTCAATCAGGTAAAGGCAGCTGAAAGGGAGGCTTCCAGGGAAACTGGAGCAGGTGTCAGACTTCTAATAAGCCCTGAGGAGTTCAGGAGGCTTTGCTCCATGGCTGGGTCACTCCGATTAACCCTTGAGGGATTCTGTAGTCTGAGAACTGGCAACATAGACGAACAAATATGTTAATGTTGGGCTAAAGTAAAAATCTACAGGGGACTTCGTTTTGGGGGACAGGGAGACAAGGCCTCTTTGAAGCTGAGGCTGACCCAGTCGTTCTCCAGGCAGCTGTCTTTTGACACCCTCCTCCACTCCTCCAGACAACTCTAAGCGTCCCAAAAGGAGAGAAGCTGACTCATTAGAAAGCAAAGAAAGCGATCAGGACCTCGCCTGAGCCCTCTAAATACCTCCATTTGTTGGGAAGGGCCTTCCTGTTGAGGGTGCCTTTGCAGGAGGGGGAGGTGTAACACCGAGGATAGAACTGGGAGAGGAAGGCCCTACCTAGAGGGTGGGGGTCATTGGGAGGAGAAAACCCACTTCCCTCCTCTCTCCAGGAAGCTTTCCTACCCTGCAGCTGGTGCCCTAAGGATTCCCCCGCTCCATCCCAGGCCCTTTCCTTAGAGAGAGCCTGCTGAGCCTGGAATGAAAAGAATCTGAACTACAAACAGACCTCCCGGAGGCACCCCCAACTCCCCTCCAACCACTCCAAGGCAGCTAGAGACTGGCTTCCTGGAGCGGGAGACCGGGACTGAGAGGCTGGGATGGGGTTTGGGCTACGCTGGGCTTGGAGATGGGGCCTCAGTGGGGGGACCTTTTTCCTGGAGGGGGATGGGGTGGGGGAAGGATTGAGGGGAGGGGAGGGACTAGGCCATACAAAAGCCATATTTTTTTCAAACCCCAAATCAGAACTGGGAAGAGTATACTGGCAGGGACCATGGGATTGGGCGTTTGAAATCAAGCCTGGCCCTAGCTGTAAGGTCTCCACCCCAGGAGTGCAAGCAGTCACCCAAATATATGAGGAGAGAAAGAATCCAGTCTTTCCCCCTCCCACCCCACCTCCAGCGTTCTCTGTCTCTCTGGGGCGTGGTGGGCCAGGGAGCGTCTAGTTTGGTCACCCCTCCAGGAGCCAGACGCTCCCAGTCCTCAGTCTGGGCTGTCCAGCTGAGTCTGAGACAGCTGCAAAAGAGCTTTGAGGAGTCGGAGGGCAGGGGCTGGAATCAGAGGAAAGCTGGACAGACCAGCCAAAAGGACCAAAGGCACCGCGCCAGAGAGGCCCCCTCCTGTCCACCACACTTCCCCAGCCCCTGGCCTCCTGCCCGCTGTCCCCTGGGAATCCCTCCCCCCTCCCTCCACCTGGATCCAGCCTAGGGCTTGGATGTGAGTTAGCCAGGGCTGTCAGTGGCCACGGATGCCCAGACAGGGCATTAGTGGGGGAAACCCTGGGGAGATGACCAGAGAGGACAGGCTGCTGAAGCTGGAAGCTGCCTTAGGCACGATGACCTCTTTGCAGGGGCCGTTCTCTCCGGCTTGTATAACACAGCTCCTGCCAAGGGTGGTATATAGAAAGGCACGGAGCCCACAGCGGGCTGGGGAAGGCCGCTGAAAAGGCAGCTTAAGGGCTTCCTGCTGGGTGAGATGGATTAGGGGCCTGTGGGGAGAGAGCCAGGCAGTAAGAAAGGCACTGGCCCAAAGCCAGAGCCCCTTGGCCCAAGGCCCTCTGGGATCAGGAGCCCCTGGGTGTCTGGCAGGCGAGGGTCAGCGCGCTCCACCTGGACAAGGGGCGGGGAGGATGGGGGCCCAGTCAGGGTGACACATAGTGTTGAGGAGATACCATGGGGTCCCTGTAACAGAAGGGGGAAGGAGACACTCCTGAGTGAACTAACCAACTTCTAGTAAGAAAAGGGAGAAGAGACAGAGCTGATAGACCCTGCTCTTTGACACAGGAAATTGCTGGGTCTCCCTGCTACCTCCCAGAGGAAAGTTTCATCTCAGAGGCTCCCAGGATGGAGGGGGAACGAACAACCCTTCCTACCCATAGATGGCCCCCTCTGCTTCCCAGGGACCCCCGATATGGAATAAAATGAAGGGGACTCAACTGGTCCTGAAGTTGCCACACAGACATTGATTTAGGGGAAGAGTCTAGGTGGCCACCAAGACAAAGTATCTGACTGAGAAACCCTGGCTGGTGCCCGGACTGTGCCATGGGGACTGGCTTCACTCTGGCCCTCAGCTCCGTGGTCTCATCTGTGAGATAATATCTCTTGAGGCCACACTGTGGAGTGGGGTGAGCAAGTGGTGGAGAAGTCAGGAGATCAGACTATCCCGCTGAATTTCAGTTTCATCACCAGTCAACTGTGGAGAAAAAAATCTGTTCCACTTTGTGTATTGTCAAGAGCTGACACAGGCAGTCTGGAAAATTTAAATGTGAGGTTCCAAGACACCTTTGCCTGCCAATGCAGGATTCATAAAAGATGTGGGTTCGATCCCTAGGTCGGGAAGATCACCTGGAGAAGGGCGTTGCCACCCACTCCGGTATTCTTGCCCAGAGAATCCCATTGACAGAGGGACCTGGTGGGCTACAGTTCACGGGGTCGAAAAGAGTTGGACACAACAGAAGCGACTTAGCATGCACGCACACACCAAGACTTCTTTATCCCTGGAGTGTGTGTGTAAAATGATGAGTGTTTCCTAAGAGGGGAGATAACATGGAGAATAGAGACCGCCCCATGGGCTGCTTTCCATCTCTTTCCATCTTTACAAGGACATTTAGAGCATGATATTATTGCCCCCTGTTTCACAGATGAGAAAAGTGAGGCTCAATAACATTATGCAATTTCTTATCCAGGTTTATAGAAGCTTATATAATGGAGCATCCAAATTAGAAGGCAAGACTCTTGGGTCTTTAAGAGGTTAAATGGCCCCAGGGCCTGGAAGCTTTATTCCTCTGTTCCTATGCTTAGAGGATTTCTCTCCAGGTTTTCTTCCTTCTCCTTTCGGGTTGGGCTCAGACAGGAAGCAGGCTTGGATCTCAAGACGCTTCCTCATGGTGCAGAAGGGTTGAAGGGTTGGCAAAGTGGATGAGGAAGTCAGAGAAGGTACACGTGGCCACTGGGGCCGTTCTCTGGGGAGAAGGGGCTCCAGCCATGGGTACTTCAAGCTCAGGACATCCCTGGATCAGAGCTGCCCTGTCTCCCAACTCAGCTGGGCCAGCCCCCTTCTTTGTGCTCAGTTTTTTCCCACAGCCCTGTAAGGGGGGTGCTGGGATCCCAGGCCCACCCCCTCCTGCTGGGCAGCACCCCACCAAGCCTCACCGCAGAAAGCTTGAGAGTGGAGCAGGAGGGGGGTGTCCTCATTCCAAGGAGGCCTCGGCACCCTTCTCCCTTTCTGGGGAACAAGAAGCTTGCTAACGGCTTGGGCCCCTTCCCCAGCCCCTGGCCCCAGCCCTGGCTCCCCCAGACAAAAAGCTGCTTTACATGAGAAGAGCAGACTGGCCTGGCCTTACCCGGGCACTCAAAGAGACGGTAGCCCCTGACAGCCGGGAGACTGCCCCTTCCCCCACACCGAGGTCTCGTTTAGTTGCAATTAGCAATTCTTTGCAACCCACGGGGCTGAGGGGGACGAGCCCCCTTACCTCGCAAACCCTAGCCTCCCTGCCTGGGCTCCTCTTCCCCCTCCTCTCTCCTCTCTCCCTCCACCCTCTCCTCACCGCTCCACCCGCCAGCTCTCCCGCTAGTCCGTCGACTTCCTTGGAGTTCTCCAAACAAGGAAGCACCTAGAAGTGCCAAGCCAGGGGCGGCTTGGTTCGGGATGGGGCGGGGGTGGAGAGGACCCCCTCCTCAACCCACACTGCACTGCCTCTTCTTCCTTCCTCTCTTCCCACTTGCCGCCCCCTCTCCGTAGCAGGCTTAGTTTTTGGATCTGGAGGAGCGGAGAGACGGAAGGAAGTTTTTAGAGATCTGAGGACGGGAAAGAGGGTGAGCGGCGGTTCAAGCACCGGGTGATGAGGGAGGCGGAGGTTCGGTCTCAGAGAAAGTCGGACACTCGCCTCTTCTCCGTTGGCTGCCCGCCCCCCCACCGCCGCCATCCCCGCCGAGGATGCTGCAGTTTGGGTTCCCCCTTCATTCACCGAGCCTCAGTGTAGGGCTGGGGGCCTAGAGCTCTGATTCAAGCAGTGGGAGGGTGCTGCCGCTAGGGAAATGAAAAAGGTGAAATCGGATCCCAGAGCCCTTTTACAGTTCAGTTCAGTCGCTAGGTCGTGTCCGACTCTTTGCGACCCCACGGACTGCAGCCCGCAAGGCTTCCCTGTCCATTACCAGCTCCCGGAGCCTGCTCAAACTCATGTCCATCGCGTGGGTGATACCATCCAACTATCGCATCGTCTGTCGTCCCCTTCTCCTCCCACCTTCAATCTTTCCCGGCATCAGGGTCTTTTCCAAGGAGTCGGTTCTTCGCATCAGGTGGCCAAAGTATTGGAGTTTCAGCTTCAGCATCAGTTCTTAGGCTCACACAGATCCGTTTCTTGGCGTCTGGTCCCCGCGGAGGGTGAGGGTGAGTTGAGGGGCGGGGTCCAAGCCCCTTACTCCTTTAGTTGTTTCGTCCTTGGTCCTCTCCTCCCTTCGGTCAAAGTCTCTGGTAGTAGGTTTTTCTGTCGCCGCCAGGGGGCAGCCTGGATACAGTGGGGGCTCCGGAGCCGGCAGGGAGTCTGTACCCTATCGCTAGTGCGGCCTCCCTGCACCCACCCGCCTTCCTTTCCCCTTGGACCGCGACTGAGCATCCCCGGAAGAGAAGATCCCATCCTTTAAGGGAGTTCGCCCTGATTTTAAAGAGAGGTAGAAGAAAATGTCCAGCATAATGGTTCAGCTGGCCATCGAGGGACATAGCAAGGTGCAGCGACAAAGGGCTCCCCTGGGGTCATCGCAGCTCGCTGCCTCACAGCTTTTTGGGAGGAGTTGGGGATGCTTGTTGGCACTGGGGTCCTCAGGATTTATGAAGGGAATAGGACAAGAATGACTTGGAAGTAGAGCAGGGGATTCATAGTTGAGCTGAGATGAGCTGGGTGGTTTTGGGTGGCCCCCTCCCCTGGAGGAGGAAATGGCAACCCACTCCAATAGTCTTACCTGGAAAATCCCAAGGACACAGGAGCCTGGTGGGCTACAGTCCATGGAGTTGCAAAAAGTATGACACAACTGAGCGACTGAGCACAGCACAGCTTGGCTCCCTGTTTTAAGTATTGATACTATACTACCCACCTCAGGGTGTGTGTGTTGCGGGGGAGGCATGGTTTAGGCTTGGGAAGTAAGGAAGATCCCACCCCTATTACCAACCTTCAGTGGGCTCTCAAAACTCACATCCTAGGAGCCTCATGACCTCATGACCTAGGAGCCTAGGTGACTGCAGCCATGAAATTAAAAGAAGGAAATCTCCTTAGAAGAAAAGCTATGACCAACCTAGTCAGCATATTAAAAAGCAGAGACATTACTTTGCCAACAAAGGTCTGTCTAGTCAAAGCTATGGTTTTTCCAGTAGTCATGTATGGATGTAAGAGTTGGACCATAAAGAAATCTGAGTGCTGAAGAATTGATCCTTTTGAACTGTTGTGTTGGAGAAAACTCTTGAGAGTCCCTTGGACTGTGAGGAGATCCAACCAGTCCACCCTAAAGGAAATCAGTCCTGAATATTCATTGGAAGGACTGATGCTGAAGCTGTAATACTTTGGCCACCTGATGCGAGGAACTGACTCATTGGAAAAGACCCTGATGCTGGGAAAGATTGAAGGCAGGAGGAGAAGTGGACAATAGAGGATGAGATGGTTGGATGACATCACCAACTCAATGGACATGAGTTTGTGCAAACTCCAGGAGATAGTGAAGGACAGGGAAGCCTGGCATGCTGCAGTCCATGGGGTCGCAAAGAGTTGGACACGACTGAACGACTGAACTGAGAAGCCTCACAGCAGAACAAGGAAGGAAATTGCAAATGGAGGCCCCAGATGGTTCTAGGGAAGGAATCACTTAGCACTGTTTCCTGTGGAATTTGCACACACCCCCCTTTTACAAAGCCCTATCCTCTGTTGGGGAAGAAAACCTGCCCTATAGATGAAGAAGGGATGTGAGTTCCCACCCAGAGCTGAGGGGTGCACAGGGGTAAACAGGCCCAAAGGAAGGAAAGCGAGATCTTCACCCCAGGGCAGAGAGGCAGGGTTGGCTCTCGCCTCCAAAATCTGTCCTCGGGGAGTTTCACTGCGAGGCCTGGACTCCAGGTCCTCAGAAGGGTCCGGGGAGGTTGGGCCTCTGGACACCTGGGATTCTGCCTCCTTCTGCGGCGGAGGTGCTGGTCTCAGGATCTGCGAAACCCAGGAGGCCCTCGTGGCCACCCACCTCCCCTGGGAGGAAGGGATTTAATGGGGGTCAAGGGTTTGGAGCTCTGGGCAGGAAGTAGTTGTGAGCCAAAGGCAGGAAATGCTCCTCAAGAGCCATCCTCCCACAGCTAAACTCCTCGGAGGAGTCTGTTCTCCCGCACGCCCCTCTAGGAGCTGGAGGAGGGGCGACCTGGGAAGCGGAGAGAAAGCTGGGAGGAGGAGGGGGGCGGGGCCTGACACTCACTGCCCCGCCCTCTCTCCCGTCTCCCCAGGAGCCTCGCACTGGCAATTTCCCCCGCCCCTCCAGGCCCTCCCCAACTTTCAGTGTCTGGAGCTCCGTCCTGCCTAGAGCCTTTGGCCTCACAGTCAAAGCCCCCCGCAGTCTGAGGTCTCCTGGCCTTGGCTTCCACTACTTATCCCCGGAGCATGAGCTGCCCCAGCTTCCCTGTCTTGACTTGCTGTTCCGGCTGCTTGGCTGCTTTGGCCTTTGCTGTCCCCACCTCTCCTCTCTCCAGGATCTTGGGAAGTCTGCTCAAAGCTACCTCCACGGTGAAAGCGGCCCTGGGCTCCTTTCACACCACCTTGTTTTCACTTGCCATAACACAAGCCGTGTTTTCCCTTATTTTAGAACTGAGAGCCTGTCTGTCTTTCCACCGAGGTAAGAGTTCCTAGACCTCTTTTGTTTCCCACGGAGATAAAAGGTGAGCCACCTAAGCCATTTAAAAAGTTCTTTAAAAAATTACTAAAAAATAAAAAGTTCTAGTAGTCACATTAAAAAGAGTAAAAGGAAACAGGTGAAATTAGTTTTGATAATAGATTTTATTTAGCTCAATAGATTCAAAATATCATTTCCACATGCAATCAGTATTAAAATTATTATTGCTATATATTATATACATATGTATTTCAAGCTAAGTCTTTGGAATTCAGTGTGTATTTAACACTCACAGCACCTCTCAATTTAGATTTGCTCAGTAGTCACATGGATACCGTACTGGATATCCATATTGGATAGCACAGTTATAGAAATCAGGGATGGAGCCCCAGGTCTATGCTAAAGGTTCAGATAGCATCTTGTTTAAGAAGACTGGTTGTCTGAAATAGACTTCCAGGCTTTGACTACCAGCTCAGCTATTAGCTGTATGATCTTAGATATGCCCCTGAACCATGCTGTGCCTCAACTGTCTCATCTGTAGAATGGGTCTAACGAGCCTCACAGGATTATGTTAAGTGGTTAGAACAATATCCGGAGAAGGCAATGGCACCTCCCTCCAGTACTCTTGCCTGGAAAATCCCATGGATGGAGGAGCCTGGTAGTCTGCAGTCCATGGGGTTGCTAAGAGTCGGACACGACTGAGCGACTTCCCTTTCACTTTTCACTTTCATGCACTGGAGAAGGAAATGGCAACCTGCTCCAGTGTTCTTGCCTGGAGAATCCCAGAGATGGGGGAGCCTGGTGGGCTGCCGTCTATGGGGTCGCCCAGAGTCGGACACCACTGAAGCGACTTAGCAGCAGCAGCAGGAGCAAAACAATATCTGGCACAGTAGTAGTTGCTCTATAAAGATTAGACATCTTCATTTCTGGAGGAGGCTAACTTTGGCCCCAAACAATTGTTAAGCCAAAAGACAGAATGGAAAAATAAAAATAAAAAAATAGTCCTTTGCCTTGCAGCAGCTTGAGGCAAAAGTAAGCTGGGTGGGGTGAGTGAGTTTTTTCTCGAGAAGCTGGAATAGGATGGAAAAGGACAAGGCTGTGGGCGGCTGGCAGAAGGCTCCTTCGAGACCCAGACCAAGGTTTACGGCTGTGCTGTCATGGAATTTGGAAACAGTAACAGGGCTGGGATGATTCACTGCTGAAGTGAAGCTTCAGGGGTTCAAACAAGGGGAGGTCTGGAGGGCTGCAGCCTTGAGTAAATGCTCCAAGGAGCAGCGTGAAGTCTGGACAACCAGCTGGTGGTGGGTGCCAGAGAGTTTGCCCAGTGCGCGGTGAAAGGGACTAGTTGGGACAAAGGGTCTGACTGGAGTCAGGCCTACCCCCGTCAGGTACTCTCCCTCCCTGGCTGCAGGCTTCCAAGGAAACGGAAGCGTCTGCTGGTTGCATTTTGAGGCCCTAGCGCCCTCTGCTGGACACGGGGACCTGGGGCAGCGGTAGCCGTGTAAAGTGCTGGAAATAAGGCGTTGCTGTTCAGTCAGGTCGTGTGCTATGAACTACAGCCCACCAAGCTCCTCTGTCCATGGGATTTCCCAAGCAGGAGTACTGGAGTGGGTTGCCATTTCCTTCTCCAGGGGATCTTCCCGACTCAGGGATCAAACCTGCGTCTCCGGCATTGGCAGGCAGGTTCTTTACCAGGGATAAAGGGAGGAGAAAGTTCTCTGCTGGATAGGGTCCTTCCTGATCCCCAGACACCACTGAGGCGACCACACAAACAGAATTGACAAGAATATAGGAAGCTTAAGCAAAATGAGCATCTCCCAAGGTGTAATTGTCTATTGGATCATCTTTCTTTGCTCAGTCGGTGTAGATAAGTGTATACATACTAATTTCACCTCCTAATGCTTTGGAGTAGCCCTCCAGGCTCCTCTGTCCATGGGATTTTACAGGCAATAATACTGGAGTGGGATGCCATGCCCTCCTCTAAGGGATCTTCCTGACCCAGGGATTGAACCCGCAGCTCCTTCGTTTCCTGCATTGCAGGCAGAGTCTCTACCCACTGAGTCATCTGGAAGCCCCATGCTACCTACTGCTTCTCTTAAATGCTCAGGACTGCTTTCCCCCTTTCATGAGATATGATAAGTCTGTGTGCTGCATGAATCTGAACCTTCTGAGTTTGTCTCTGAGTCTCTGAGCACCGCAAACTGATGTTGAAAAATCAGGCCTAACATTTATTGATTTGTTGTGTGCTAAATACATGCCAGGCCCTGTGCCAAGCACGCTGTTGGTTTATCTCATTGAAGCTCCATAATGGCTCAATGAGATGACTACTATAATCTCCCCTCTTTTACAGATGGGGAAGTGTATTAGTTTTCTATCGCTACATGACAAATTGTCACAAACCTCATGGCTTAAAACAACACATATCAGAAGTCTGAGGGTTTGATTTCTGCTCGGGGAACTAATCCCACATGCTATGCAGCGCAGCAAAAAAGAAGTCGAGGCATGGTTTAGTGGATGGGCCTCTGCTCAAGGTCTCATGAGGCTGCGGTCAAGGTGTCAGCAGGACTGTGTTCCTATCTGGAGGTTTGACCAGAGAAGACTCTGTTTCCAAATTCCATCAGGTTTTTGGCAAAATTCGTTTCCTCCAGGGTATACTGACCATCTCAGTTTCTTGTCTGTTGTTGGCTGAAGGCAGTTCCTTTCCACAAGGGGTTTCCCAGTCTATCAGTCAGTGTCCTCCAGAGAAAAAGCACCAGTAGGATGTGCTTTATACCCAGCACCAGTGGGTATAAAGATATTTATTCCAAGAAGTTAGCTTACATCCAAAAGGGGGCTGGCAAGTATGACATTCACAGGGCAGATCAGCAGGGTAGAAACAGTCAGGCAGGAGCTAAAGCTGCAGTCTTAAGGCAGAACTTCTTTATTCCTCAGAGAAACTTCAGTTTTGTTATTCTTTTTCTTTTTTTCTTGTTTGGCACAGCTTGCAAGTTCCCTGACCAGGGATGGAACCTTTGTCCCCTGCAGGGTAAGCCCAGAGTTCTAACCCACTGGACTGCCAGGAAACTCCCCAGTTTTATTCTTAAAGCCTTTTGATTGATTGGATGAGGCCACATGGCACTAGTGGTAAAGAACCCGCCTGCCAGTGCAGGAGACATAAGAGATGCAGGTTCGATCCCTGGGTGGGGAAGATCCCCTGGAGGAGGGCATGCCAACCGACTCCAGTATTCTTGCCTGGTGAATCCCAAGGACAGAGGAGCCTGGTGGGCTGCAGTCCATGGGGTCGCAAAGAGTCAGACACGACTGAGGCGACTTAGGATGCAGCACACACCCACATTACCAGGAACAATCTCCTTTACTTAGAGTCAACTGTAGTATTCACCACATCTACAAATTACTTCCACAGAAACATCTAGATAAGTGGATGGGATTGAATAAGGGGGTACTAGAGCCTGGCCAAGCTGACACGTGACACTTGCCATCACACCTCCCATGGCCTCTTGCTTTCCCAAGCCAGCAAGCAGCTTCTCTCCAGTGAGCTGTCTAGCAAGGAGTCATATATAAATCATATATAAATGTAACCAATCATGGGCCTGACATCCCATCCCCTCTGCCAGATTCTACAAAATTAGAACCAACTAGAGGGATCCTCCCACAAGCAAGGAAAAGGGATCGCAGAAGAACATAAACCCCAGGAGGTGGGGACATCTTAGAGTCTGTCCACCACAGAAGCAGATGCTAGGGAGAGGCCTGGGATCCTACAGTGGTAAAGCCTGGGGTCTGTTAAGGGCTATGCTGGAAGCCCCCTCTCCTGCTCTCTGCTAGTTCCACGCCCACGGGCTAGCCCAGCTGTGTGCTGTGCTTCTCATCTTTCCCTCATGCTTTTTCCCCAGACAACTCGGCCTCTTGTAGGTTCAACTGTCACTCGCAAGCTGAGGATGCCAAATCTGGGTTTCCTGGCTTCTGACCGTCTGATTCTCATGGGCCCGTATTTCCACATGGTTGTTAGCGTGTCTCTAATGCTACATGCTACATTGTGGTGAAGAGACCCTGGTGCAGTCTCAGCCTTGGCTCAGCCACCAGCACTTTGAGGAGCCTGGGAAGTCCCTGGACCTCTGCCTCTCAGTTTCCTGGACTCTTCTCCCCTACTCCCCCCAGTCCTCTCCATTTACTCTCCCACATCTGCCCAACGCACTCCATTCTCCCCGTCTCTCAGTGAGATCTCTATTATGGTTCCCCTTACGTCTCCTCCCAAGTCATTCTGCACCCCAGCTGGCATGATCACCTCATCCACTCCCAAAAACCTGTCAATGACTTTCCACTGCCCTTGGCATCAGTGGTGAGCTCCTTGCTCTGACCTACCAGTCTCTGTGCGGCTGGGCCCTGGTTCACAACTCCAGCTTCCTCTCCGGAACCTACAGTTCCCTGAAAACTGAGTTCAGGCACCACTGTGGCCCCAGTACCGCTCAGCACCATGCCTGGAACCTAGGATGAACCACTGCATACCTGGTCACGTGAAAGAGAGCAGTGGATCAGGCAACCCTTCAGGTCCTCCTTATGATTCCTCTAATCTCTGTCCACTCCAACCAGTAACAGGTCCCGGGCAGCCAGTGTTATTGCGAATAGATGGATTGGCCACACCGGGCCTGATTGCCATTTCCATGCCTTTGTTCCTATTCCTTTATTGATGATTCTACAAATTATATAATTACATAGAGGGCATATTGTTTTGGCCTGTACCCTAAACACTACACTGTGCATCAAAGTCTAAAGCTAATCAATATATTTACTTGCTTTCCTCCTGGACCAAAGAACTGTTTAATAGAATTTACCATTTATGTTGTACATTTTAATTCTCTTCTTTAACCTCACTGGACATTATTATTATTATTATTTATATCATCAATACTTATTTAGATTTGTGTACAGATCTTTTCACTTCTTAAAAAATTTCTTTGAATTGAGATAGAGTTCATCATTGTAAGTGTAGAGTTCAGTGGTTTTTAATACAGTCACAAGATTGTACAATCATCAGACACTTTCATAACATTTTTATCATCCCCCAAAATAAATCCTGTACTCATTAGTAGTCATCCCCATACTTTCTTACCCTAGTCTGGGCAACCACTAATCTACCTTCTGTCTTTATGGACTTCCCCATTTTGGATATTTCACATAAACAGGATCACTCAGTATGTGACCTTTTGTGTCTGGCTTATTTTATTTAACTTAATGTTTTAAAGATTCATATGTATCATCAGATCAGGTCAGTCGCTCAGTTGTGTCCAACTCTTTGCGACCCCATGAATCTCAGCACGCCAGGCCTCCCTGTCCATCACCAACTCCCGGAGTTCACTCAGACTCATGTCCATCGAGTCGGTGATGCCATCCAGCCATCTCACCCTCTGTCTCCCCTTCTCCTCTTGCCCCCAATCCCTCCCAGCATCAGAGTCTTTTCCAATGAGTCAACTCTTCGCATGAGGTGGCCAAAGTACTGGAGTTTCAGCTTTAGCATCATTCCTTCCAAAGAAATCCCAGGACTGATCGCCTTCAGAATGGACTGGTTGGATCTCCTTGCAGTCCAAGGGACTCTCAAGAGTCTTCTCCAACACCACAGTTCAAAAGCATCAATTCTTCAGCGCTCAGCCTTCTTCACAGTCCAACTCTCACATCCATACATGACCACAGGGAAAACCATAGCCTTGACTAGATGAACCTTTGTTGGCAAAGTAATGTCTCTGCTTTTGAATATGCTATCTAGGTTGGTCATAACTTTCCTTCCAAGGAGTAAGCGTCTCTTAATTTCATGGCTGCAGTCACCATCTGCAGTGATTTTGGAGCCCCCCAAAATAAAAGTCTGACCCTGTTTCCACTGTTTCCCCATCTATTTCCCATGAAGTGGTGGGACCGGATGCCATGATCTTCGTTTTCTGAATGTTGAGCTTTAAGCCAACTTTTTCACTCTCCACTTTCACTTTCATCAAGAGGCTTTTTAGTTCCTCTTCACTTTCTGCCATAAGGGTGGTATCATCTGCATATCTGAGGTTATTGATATTTCTCCCGGCAATCTTGATTCCAGCTTGTGTTTCTTCCAGTCCAGCGTTTCTCATGATGTACTCTGCATATAAGTTAAATAAACAGGGTGACAATATACAGCCTTGACATACTCCTTTTCCTATTTGGAACCAGTCTGTTGTTCCATGTTTAGTTCTAACTGTTGCTTCCTGACCTGCATACAAATTTCTCAAGAGGCAGATCAGGTGGTCTGGTATTCCCATCTCTTTCAGAATTTTCCACAGTTTATTGTGATCCACACAGTCAAAGGCTTTGGCATAGTCAATAAAGTAGAAATAGATGTTTTTCTGGAACTCTCTTGATTTTTCCATGATCCAGCGGATGTTGGCAATTTGATCTCTGCTTCCTCTGCCTTTTCTAAAACCAGTTTGAACATCTGAAAGTGCACGGTTCACGTATTGCTGAAGCCTGGCTTGGAGAATTTTGAGCATTACTTTACTAGTGTGTGAGATGAGTGCAATTATGCAGTAGTTTGAGCATTCTTTGGCATTGCTTTTCTTTGGGATTGGAATGAAAACGGACCTTTTCCAGTCCTGTGGCCACTGCTGAGTTTTCCAAATTTGCTGGCATATTGAGTGCAGCCCTTTCACAGCATCATCTTTCAGGATTTGGAATAGCTCAACTGGAATTCTATCACCTCCACTAGCTTTGTTCGTAGTGATGCTTTCTAAGGCCCACTTGACTTCACATTCCAGGATGTCTGGCTCTAGGTCAGTGATCACACCATCGTGATCATCTGGGTCGTGAAGATCTCTTTTGTACAGTTCTTCTGTGTATTCTTGCCATCTCTTCTTCATATCTTCTGCTTCTGTTAGGTCCATACCATTTCTCGGAGAAGGCAATGGCACCCCACTCCAGTACTCTTGCCTGGAAAATCCCATGGACGGAGGAGCTTGGTGGGCTGCAATCCATTGGGTCGCTAAGAGTTGGACACGACTGAAGCGACTTAGCAGCAGCAGCAGCATACCATTTCTGTCCTTTATCGAGCCCATCTTTTCATGAAATGTTCCTTTGGTATCTCTGATTTTCTTGAAGAGATCCCTAGTCTTTCCCATTCTGTTGTTTTCCTCTATGTCTTTGCATTGATCGCTGAAGAAGGCTTTCTTATCTCTTCTTGCTATTCTTTGGAACTCTGCATTCAGATGCTTATATCTTTCCTTTTCTCCTTTGCTTTTCGCTTCTCTTCTTTTCACAGCTATTTGTAAGGTCTCCCCAGACAGCCATTTTGCTTTTTTGCATTTCTTTTCCATGGAGATGGTCTTGATCCCTGTCCTCTGTACCATGTCACGAACCTCATTCCACAGTTCATCAGGCACTCTATCAGATCTAGGCCCTTCAATCTATTTCTCACTTCCACTGTATAATCATAAGGGATTTGATTTAGGTCATACCTGAATGGTCTAGTGGTTTTCCCTACTTTCTTCAAGTTAAGTCTGAATTTGGCAATAAGGAGTTCATGGTCTGAGCCACAGTCAGCTCCTGGTCTTGTTTTTGCTGACTGTATAGAGCTTCTCCATCTTTGGCTGCGAAGAATATAATCAATCTGATTTGGGTGTTGACCATCTGGTGATGTCCATGTGTAGAGTCTTCTCTTGTGTTGTTGGAAGAGGGTGTTTGTTATGACCAGTGCATTTTCTTGGCAAAACTCTATTAGTCTTTGCCCTGCTTCATTCCGTATTCCAAGGCCAAATTTGCCTGTTACTCCAGGTGTTTCTTGACTTCCTACTTTTGCATTCCAGTCCCCTATAAATGAAAAGGACATCTTTTTTGGGTGTTATTTCTAAAAGGTCTTATAGGTCTTCATAGAACTGTTCAACTTCAGCTTCTTCGGTGTTACTGGTTGGGGCATAGACTTGGATTACTGTGATATTGAATGGTTTGCCTTGGAAACAAACAGAGACCATTCTGTCGTTTTTGAGATTGCATCCAAGTACTGCATTTCGGACTCTTTTGTTGACCATGATGGCCACTCCATTTCTTCTGAGGGATTCCTGCCCGCAGTAGTAGATATAATGGTCATCTGAGTTAAATTCACCCATTCCAGTCCATTTCAGTTCGCTGATTCCTAGAATGTCGACATTCACTCTTGCCATCTCTTGTCTGACCACTTCCAATTTGCCTTGATTCATGGACCTGACATTCCAGGTTCCTATGCATCATAACATATGTCAATACCTCATTCCTTTTCATGACTGAATGATATTCCATCGATGGAAGTTCCACTTCTGTTTATCCTTTCATCTGTTGATAGATGTTTGGGTTGTTTCCGCTTTTGTATGCAAGTCTTCATTCCTTCCTGCATCTTAGACCTTCCCTTTGGCATCCCTCTCCTTCTGCTTGAATTGCAACCTTTAGAATTTCCTTCAGTGAGGCTCTGCTGGTAGCAAACTTTCTTAGTTTCACTAGCTTTCTTTGAAAATTCATGGTTGAACTCTAGGTCAGAAGTTACTTTCTTCCAGCATGTTCAAGGTATCATTCATTCCACTGTCTTCTAGATTCCATTATCGGGTTGAGAAGACTACTTTGAAGGTTTTCTTTCTAGATTTGTCATTCTGAAGTTTCATTGTGACGTATCTACATGCAGGTTCTGTTTTATGTATCCTGTTTGGGTATTTGGACTCCTAGAACTTGTGGATTGATGCCTTATCAATACTGGAAAATTTGTAGTCATTATCTTTCAAATCTTATCCTTGCCACACTGTCTTGTCTTTTTCTTCTAGAACTCTGATTAATCTATGATTGACTTTTTAAAATTTATCCTCCATGTCTGTCAGTCTCCTTTCTCTTTTTGCCCCTCTTTTCCACATTCTGGGTAATTTCTTCTGCTCCATCTTTCAATGCCTTTCTGGGATCCCACTTCACCTTAGGCTTCACCTGGAAATTCATTAACTCTTTTGTCAAATATCTGTGATATCGTTGAGATTTAAAAAATCTTTTATGCATCATTTGCTGTTGTTTTCAGTGGGAAGGTTGGTCTAACAGTAGCCCATTATTACTGGAAATGGAAGTCCTTTATCCTCGTTCCTCCTGTTTGTCATATATTCTCCCTTCCCTGCTGCCCCAAATTGGAGCCATTCTCTGAGGACTGGCTGCCTTCCACCAGCCCTTTCCCTTCCTGCCCTTTAGAACTTTCCTACCGCAGAACTAGAACTGACCGTACCCCATTCAGCGGCAGCACCCTCGGACTTGTCTTGCATGATTCACTTATCAAACAATTTGGGGAATGACTTATTATCTCCCCCACTAGATGATCATCTCAGGGAAGGCAGGAAAAGACCCTACCAGTGGCTCCAAATCCTAGCAAATCAGAAGATGTGGGGATGGGGGAGATTCGAGTTCAGGAAGTTTGAAGCCGTTTCTGGGTCTGACTAGACATCTGGAGGTGCAGGCTAAGAACTCCTCCCCTCTCCGACACACACACACACACATACACAGTGGATCTTCTGCCCAGAGCTGAAGGCTTCTGGGAAAGATTGTTTCTGGTCTGGACCCGCCTGGTCTAGTCTGAGATCTCCATTAGTCTCCTCTGAGAAGGCTCGTCCGCACTGCCTCTAGTCGACAGTAGGTGGCAGCACACACATTCTCATTGCAGCCCTGCAGCTGTTCGCGGACTTCCGGGTGGGGCTGGGACAGATCCGAACATGAAGGAATGTGACTGTCCCAAGTTGGACCTCCTTTTAGTCCCCGGTGTCCAAAACAGAATACAGTAAACAAGTTTTCCTCCAACCCTCTCCCTGTCTCCTCTCCCCTAAGGCCTCGAGCTACGGCGATCCCCACCAAATCCCCGTCTCCTGTCCAGTGTTGTTTTTTTCCCCTACTTAATTTTGCCCTGGCTGACTGTCTTCTCAAATGCTCACTCTTTCGATCCACTGTCTTAACCATTCTACGTTCAAAAAAATTTTTTTTAATTGATTACAATGATCTTAAACTTTACAGATGATAATGAGTGCCAAGAAAACTATGAAAAGGAACAGAATGAAAGAGGTCTTGCCTTACAGACTATGAAGCCCCCAGAGTTAAATCGACATAGTATTGGTATGGGAATGGATAAACAGATCAGAACAGAATAGAGAATCCAGAAATAAGTCCCACTACCCAGGTTCGATCCCTGTTTTGGGAAGATCCCCTGGAGAAGGGACTGGCAACCCACTCCAGTATTCTTGCCTGGAGAATTCCAGGACAGAGGAGCCTGGCGGGCTACATACAGTCCATGGGGTCGCAAAGAGTCTGACAGGACTGAATGACTAACACACACAAACATCAGTTTCTAAGATATAACACAGGGGGTTGTTAAGTTAACCAGGGAAAAAAAAGGAAAATGATTTTGCAAAAGCAGGCTTTCCAAATGAAAGAAATAAAACTAGAGCTTTATCTTACACCAAATACAAAAAAGAACTTTAGATGCATTAAAATTTTTAAATGTAAAAAAGTGACTTATTTTACAACTAGTGGATAGAGAAGTTCTGGAGATCTAATTCACAACATAGTGAAAGTATGCAATAATACTGTATTATAAACTTCAAAAATGCTGAGAGACTAAATCTTAACCGTTCTCAACACACAAAAAAATGAAATGATAAATATGATGGAGGTTTTAGCTAACACTACTGTAGTGATCATATTGCTATATGTAAAGGTATCAAACCAATAATTTGTACACCTTAATATTGTATGTCAATTGTATCTTGAAATAATTTCATAAAATCTTGTATGAAAATCTAGAAGCCTACATGTACAATGTAAGGATGAGAAAATCTTAACCAAGACTAAAAACTCCAAAGCTGTAACAGAACTATATACGTTAAAAAAATCATTTTGCAATATACACATCTATCAAATGATCATGATGTACACCTTAAACTTATACAATGTTATATGTCAATTATATCTCAGTAAAGCTGAAAAAGGGCTTCCCTGGTAGCTCAGCTGGTAAAGAATCCACCTGCAATACAGGAGACCCCAGTTCGATTCCTGGGTCAGGAAGATCCCCTGGAGAAGGGAACAACTACCCATTCCTATATTCTGGCCTGGAGAATTCCATGGACTGGGGTCCACAGACTCACAAAGAGTCAGACACGACTTTCACTAAAACTGAAGAAAGTTCCATTTTTGGATGGAAAAATAGACCATAAACACAGTTGTTTAGATTAACAATAGATTTTTTTCTAAATGTGCAATGCAGTTGGGAAATCATAGGTTAACAGCTCTACCATACAGAAAATTCTTACAAATTCAAGACAACCCCATAGAAAAATGGCAAGGTCATGCTCCTGCTCAGTCATGTCCGATTCTTTGCGACCCTTTGGACTATAGTCTGCCAGGCTCCCCGTCCATGGGATTTTTCAGCCAGGAATACTGGAGTGGGTTGCTATTTCTTTCTCCAGGGGATATTTCCAACCAGAGATCAAACCTGCAACTCCTGCATTGCAGGCAGATTCTTTACCCGCCGAGCCATTGAAATTCATGAAGAATTACTTGAAATTCATAAGTAGATAGAGAAATGGAACATTAAATAGCAAAATAACATGTCACTTTATACCCACCAGACTTACCAAAATTAAAGGATGCCAAGTCATCACTTTCTGGAAGGAATATGGAGAAAGGTGGATTCTAGGATGTTGTCGGGTATTGTTGAGGGAAGGAGGTGGTGCCACCGCTCTGAAAAGTAACCTGACAATATCTATTAATATTTAAAACCCTTCTACTCTTTAACTGAGCAATCCCACTCTTGTGAATTTATCTGATGGAAATGAAACCACCACTACACAGGGACAAGTGTATGAAAGTGTACAAAGATGCTCAGTGTAGCATTAATAACAAAGACACCGGAAACAGTGAACACCCGTCAGTGAGTGGTTGAATAAAGGATGACACACAATGGAATATTATGCGGTTTTTAAAAAGAATGAGAGCTGTACCAATTGTCTTGGAGCAATCCTCATGAGGAATGGTTGTATAAGAAAAGCAAGATGCAGGAAAGTGTGAATAACGTGAACATGTATTTTTAAGACTAACAACAAAAATATTTCACATATATGTGTATATATATGTGTGAGTATACAATTATATGAGTGTGTTTTTTTTTTTTTAAATGAATGAATACATGGAATTCCCTGGAGGTCCTATGGTTAGGAGTCAGTGCTTTCACTGCTGTGGACCAGGGTTCAGTCTCTGGCTAGGGAACTAAGATCCCACAAACAGTGCAGTGTGGCAAAAAAAAAAAAAAAAAGAGTGAATACCAACTGGGGCTGTAGATATGGATTAGCTGGTCAGGGAAGTAGGAGAGGGAAAACCATGTTATTTTTTTAAGAAGAAGACTGCTTTAAAAATTTGGGGGAAGATTACACTTGTATATGTAGATTAAATTATTTATGATGATATGTGGAAAAAATAAACACATTTGACAAGAATAAAATTGGAAAATATCTATTTCAGACATTCATCATGTTCTGTCTTCTCCTATCAAAAGGAGGTGACATTCCCAGATTTCAGCACCAAAAAAACCCCAAACCCAAAAACCAAAACAAAGTAACAACCAAGAGTTGACTTTTCCTTTGAACCCACACAGTACCCCTTACAAACTCATTCCTATCCCTACACCTGGCCTGGGAACATTAAGAATTATATCTAAATCACGTTTGTCTCCCACAAAGTTTGGGGGTCAGGGGACATTATTATCACAGTTCAGTTCAGTTGCTCAGTTCAGTCACTCAGTTCAAACTCTTTGCGACCCCATGGACTGCAGCATTCCAGGCCTCCCTGTCCATCACCAACTCCCGGAGTTTACTCAAACTCATGTCCATTGAGTCGGTGATGCCATCCAACCATCTCATCCTCTGCTGTCCCCTTCTCCTCCTGCCTTCAATCTTTCCCAGCACACAGGTCACACAGGTCAGCTGAAGGTTAAATATTCAGTAAGTCTCCCTAAGTGCCTGGTTCATTGCTCAGCCTGAAGAATCTGCAGAAAGGAAGTAGATGCTGTGGGCTCTGACCTCATAGAATCTCTTAGAGTAGCAGGCTTCAGATTTTCATGGTCATCGGAATCATGTTTTGGGGGGTGGAGGTGGTGTTCAGATTTGGCAGAACTGGAGACAGGGGACACCATAATCTGCATTTTAAACAGCACTCTTGCGTTATTCTGACCCCATTTTGAGAATCTCCTCTAAACTCAAGATCCACATGGACAATTTCTTTTCATCTCCATTTTAATTTTCAGAGACATCTCAGGCTTATCACATCCAAAATGCAACTCTTTATACCCTCTAAATTTGTCTGCCACCCACCCAACCTTCCCAATCTCAGCAAATGACTCCACATTCCATTGGTTATTCATACTAGGAACGTGGAAGCCGTTCTTGATTCTCTCCTTTTCTTATTAGCAACATCTAATCCATTATATTCGGAGAAGGCAATGGCACCCTACTCCAGTACTCTTGCCTGGAAAATCCCATGGATGGAGGAGTCTGGTAGGCTGCAGTCCATGGGGTTGCTAAGAGTCAGACACGACTGAGTGCCTTCACTTTCACTTTTCCGTTTCATGCATTGGAGAAGGAAATGGCAACCCACTCCAGTGTTCTTGCCTGGAGAATCCCAGGGACGGCAGAACCTGGTGGGCTGCCGTCTATGGGGTCGCACAGAGTCGGACACGACTGAAGTGACTTAGCAGCAGCAGCAATCCATTATCTTACCAAATCCTTCTTCAAAATGTACCTTAAGTTACTTTCTCTCCATATCTATTGTTCTGTCAGTCGCTCAGTCGTGTCTGACTCTTTACAACCCCATGGACGGCAACTACCACCTTAGTCCAGGTCATCACCATTTATCATCTCTCATGGAATTTACTGCAGTAGATGCATTTCTGTTCTTCCCACGTCCATTCTTGCCCCCTTACAATCCATACTCCTTATAGGCAATGACGGAGCTCTTGAAAATGTTAATAGGGTCACATTGCTTTTTTCCTCTAGATCTGCCAAAGACCCCGCCTCGTGTGGCGCTCCAGCTTCTTGCCATGACTTTGAGGTCCTCCTAGGTAAGACAGTCCCTGCCTCCCTTTCTGTTAGAGGACCCTTGACTGAAACCACTGCCTTGGCCAGGCTTAATGATAACCACTTGCATGAGTTGTCTCGCAATAGGAGGTTTCTCCTTCCCTGGTGGCTCAGGCAGTAAAGAATCTACCTGCAGTTCAGGAGACATGGGTTCGATCCCTGGGTTGGGAAGATCCTCTGGGAAGGGAATGGCAACCCGCTCCAATATTCTTGCCTGCAAAATCCCTTGGACAGAGGAGCCCGGCAGGCTACAGTCCATGGGGTCACAAAGAGTCGGACACGACTAAGCTACTCTTTCACTTCACATAAGTAACATGGTGCTGCCACCCAAAACTAACCAGGAAGACTTGGGAGGTGCCCAAAGGAGGGAGTTCATAATATTGTTCTACCAACCTCCCAGACTCCTTTGTGCTGGAATCCATCTTGGCTGAGAGATGTGCACACCACCAGGAAGGACCCTGAGTCAGACCAATATGGACCAAGCGAGATGACTGGCCACAGACAACCCAGAAACTAACCCCATTACCATAAAACCTGAGACTGTGAGCCATGTGGCAGAGCAGTTCACCTGGGTTCCCTTACCTTTCTGCTCTCTGCCTGGGAGCCTCTTCCCAATAGTCTTTTGCTTTATCAGCATGTGTGTCTCCTTGGACAATTCATTTCCGAGTGTAAAACAAGAGCTCAAGTGAACAATGAAAATGTGGGCCCCTTATTTAAAAATTGTTAAGAATTTCAAGATATGTTAGCAGAGTATTAAACCAAGCAAAGAGCCCTTCTGAGTACAGATCCTTGTGCTACTGGCCCTGTCTCTGTCTGGAACTGTCTGCCCCAGTTTATAATAGCCAGCTCTCAGCTCAAATGTCACCTCATCAGAGGTGTCACCTGATTGTCACTGAATTTAAAGTAGGCTCATCCAGTTCTTCTCTATCACATCACTGGGTATAATTTTCTTCCCAGCACCTGGCCATATCTGAAATGATCTCATTTGTTTACTTGAGTATTGTCTGTCTCTCCCCACCTTCTCCCCATGACCAGAATATAAGGTCAATGAAGGACCTTTCTTGCTGTGCTCAGCTCTGTATCTCCAGCAGCTAGAGCAGGGCTACTTCAGACTAGGTACAGGATAAATATTTGATGAATAAAGGAATGAATATGCTAACACAGTCCAGGAAGCTGGTCTAGCATTGACCACCTACCATGGGGGAATCCAATGGCCAGCAGTGTTTCTTTCTTTATATATATATATATATATAATTTTATTTATTTATATATTTTTGACTGTGCTGGGTCTGTGTTACTGCACAGGCTTTTCTCTGGTTGTAGAGAGCAGGGGGCCACTCTAGTTGCGATGCACGGGCTTCTCATTGCGATGGCTTCTCTTGTATGGAGCACAGGCTCTAGGGTTCATGAGCCTAGGTAGTTGTGACTCCAAGACTCGAGCACAGGCTCAGTAGTTGTAGTGCACTAGCTTAGTTGCTCTGCAACATGTGGGATCTTCCTGGATCGGGGATTGATCCTGTGTCTCCTGCATTGGCAGGTGGATTCTTTACCACTGAGCCATCAGGGAAGCCCCCAGTGTTTTCTTTTTATCCTTTGGGTATTGCGAATACCTTAGGCTCTTTTTCTCTCATTGCCTTAATTCTATCCCAAGTCTCACACTTAAGTTCCTATCTTTCCTCTGAGTGAGGAGGGATGAACAGACTGTGTTTGAATCTGATTAGCTGTGTGACCAAGAACAAATTATTTGACCTTTCTGAGACTTGCCTTTTCATCTACCCACTGAGGAATTTTTTTTTCAATTTTAAAATTTTATAATATGTATATATTATTAGTGTAGTTGACTTACAAGGTTTCAGGTGTACAACAAGGTGATTCAGTTATACATATACACATATATAATTTTTCAGATTATTTTCCATTATAAGTTATTACAAGATATTGACTATAGTTCCCCTGTGCTACACAGTAAATCTTTGTTGCTTGAGGCATATCTATTTTTAAAATTAAAAATCTAGCATTCTACTCATGCTAAGTCAAACAAGTGGAGTCAAAATATCATAACTTTTTAGTCTGGCAAAAATTCAGAACTTTACTAAGATATATAATATGCATACTATTTATATATTTGTACACAAAACTTTTGTATTATGCTTGATAAAGGCTTGAGAAAGAATTTTTTAAAAAAAGAAGAGATGGAGAAATGGAAAACAAACTAAATGAAATGGGAGCACTGGATATGAAATAGAAAAAGTGGAACAAGCTAGATAAAAGTAAACGATCATCATCCAGTCCAGTTGTTTTTAAACATGGCTGCTCATTAGAAACATATCTAGAACTCTGGAGAACAGAGCAATAACTGAGCATATGTATTTTTCAAAAAATTTCAAGGTAATTCTGATATGCATCTGGATTTTCAAAAGTGATTACAGGTTTTTCTATTCGATCCTAGTTTTGATGCTATAGGGGCTTCCCAGATGGTGCTAGTGGTAAAGACCCTGCCTGCCAATGCAGGAGATGTGAGAGACACAGGTTTGATCCCTGGGTCAGGAAGATCCCCTGGAGGTGGGCATGGCAAACCACTTCCCTGTTCTTGGGCTTCCCTGGTGGCTCAGACAGTAAAGAATCTGCCTGCAATGCACGAGACCTGGGTTCAAGCCCTGGATTGGGAAGATCCCCTGGAGAAGGGAACAGCTACCCACTGCAGTATTCTTGCCTGGAGAATCCCATGGATGGAGAAGCCTGGTAGGCTGCAGTCCGTGGGGTCGCACAGAGTCGGACACGAATGAAGCGACTTGGCGGTGGCGGCGGCGGCAATATTCTTGCCAGGAGAATTCCATGAACAAAGGAGCCTGGCAGGTCACAGTCCATGGGGTCGCAAAGAATCGAGCATGACTGAACGACTTTCACTTCCCTTGTTGATATAGAGTTCTATTATTTTTCTGTTGACCAATCATGATACATGGTATTAAGTGAGTAATAGTTACATAATCACAATAGTAAAAGATGTTTGTCAGTTTTCACAATCAACAGCCAGAACCGCCCCCCTAAAAAAAGATAATTACAGTTGCAAGCCATAATGGGAACATGATTAACCTAACAATATAAAATAATTACATACAGTTCGAGGGCGTCAAGCAGAGTGATGTAGTAAGTGGAAGTGCATACATGCACATGTTTTCATTCGCCCAGCTAGTCTATGTCATTTGGTTGGTGCATTTAATCAATTTACATTTAAGGTAATTATCAATATGTAAATTCCCCAAGCCAGGCTTGTGAACTTCCAGACGTTCAAGCTGGTTTTAGAAAAGGCAGAGAAACCAGAGATCAAATTACAAACATCCGTTGGATCATCGAAAAAGCAAGAGAGAGTTCCAGAAAAACATCTATTTCTGCTTTATTGACTATGCCAAAGCCTTTGACTATGTGCATCACAGTAAACTGTGGAAAATTCTGAAAGAGATGGGAATACCAGACCACCTGCCCAGACCACCACCTGCCTCTTGTTGCTTCTTCTCTCTGCACTCTAAAGGAGGAAGCTAAGAGGCTCGTGTAAGCTTCCTGATTGGAGGGACTGGGAGTGGGAAACCTAGGTTTTGCTCTGGTGGGCAAGGCCTTGCTCAGTAAAGCTTTAATCCAATCATCTGCTGATGGGTAGGGTGGTACTCCCTCCCTATTGTTTGGCCTGAGGCAACCCAGCCCTGGGGTCTACAGGTTCTATAGTAGGGTTAAAGGCAACCTCCAAGAGGGCTTATGCCAAAAGGGGCCTTCCAGGACTGCTGCTGCCAGTGCCACTGTCCCTATGGTGAGCCCCTGCCAACCCTCACCTCCACAGGAGACCCTCCAACACTAGTAGGTAGTTTTGGTTCAGTCTCCTGTGAGGTCACTACTCCTTTCCTCTGGGTCTTGGCGTACACAAGATTTCATTTGTGCACTCCAAGACTGGAGTCTCTGTTACCCAGAGTCCTGTGGAAGTCCTATAATCAAATCCTGCTGACCTTCAAGGTCAGAGTCCATGGGAATTTCCAGGCCCTTTGTCAGATCCCCAGGCTGGGAAGCCTGATGTGGGGTTCAGAACCTTCACAACTTCTTTGGTATTATTGTTCTCCAGTTTGTGGGCCACCCACCCAGTGGGTAAGGGGTTTGATTTTATTGTGATTGTGCCCCTCCTACCATCTCGCTGCAGCTTCCTCCCTGTCTTTGGATGTGGGATATCTTTTTTTGGTAGGTTCCAGCATCTTTCTGTTGATGGTTATTCAACAGCTAGTTGCAATTTTGGTGCTGATATTTATGTTATCAGCTATTTAGATGATTTTGAGATTAAATATGTGAAAATTAATGAAGGGTTGTTGTTATTGTCATGTTATTGTCATTGCTAAGTCATGCCTGAGTCTTTGCAACCCTGTGGACTGCAGCATGCGAGACTTACCTGTCCTTCACTGTCTCTCAGAGTTTGCTCAGACTCATGTCCATTGTGTCAACGATGGCATCCAACCATCTCATCCTGTCACCCCCTCCTCCTCCTGCTCTCATTCTTTCCAGCATCATGGTCTTTTCCAATGAGTCGGCTCTTTGTATCAGGTGGCCAAATACTGGAGCTTCAGTTTCAGCATCAGTCCTTCCAATGAATACTCAGGGTTGACTTCCTTTAGAACTGACTGGTTTGATCTCCTGGCAGTCCAAGGGTGCAGTCTCCAGCACCACAATTTGAAAGCATCTTCAGCACTCAACCTTTTTTATGGTTCAACTCTCATATCAGTACATGACTACTGGTAAAACCATAGCTTTGACTGTATGGACTTTTGTCAGCAAAGTGATGTCTCTGCTTTTTAACAAGTTGTCTAGATTTGTCATAGTTTTTTTCCCAAGAAGCAAGCATCTTTTAAGTTCATGGCTGCAGTCTCCATCCACAGTGATTTTGGGGTCCAAGAAAATAAAGTCTGTCACTGTTTCTATTTTTTCCCCATCCATTTGCCATGAAGTGATGGGACCGCATGCCATGATCTTAGTTTTTTGAATGTTGAGTTTTAAGCCAGGTTTTTCACTCTCTTCTTTCACCCTCATCAAGAGGCTCTTTAGTTCCTCTTTGTTTTCTTTCTTTTTTTTTTCCCTCTTTGTTTTCTTCTGTTAAAGTGGTATCATCTGCATATCTGTGGTTGATGATATTTCTCCTTACAATCTTGATTCCAGCTTCAGATTCATCCAGCCTGGCATTTCATACGATGTACTCTGCATATAAGTTAAATAAGCAAGGTGACAATATACAGCCTTGATGAACTCTTTTCTCAATTTTGAACGAGCCCATTGTTCCATGTCTGGTTCTAACTGTTGCTTCTTGACCTGCATAAAGTTTTCTCAGGAGACAGATAATGTGGTCTGGTATTCCCATCTCTTTAAGTATTTTCCACAGTTTGTTGTGATCCACAGAGTCAAAGGCTTTAGCATAGTCACTGAAGCAGAAATAGATGTTTTTCTAGAATTCTCTTGCTTGCTCTACAATCCAATGGATGTTGGCAATTTGACTTCTGGTTCCTCTGTCTTTTCTAAATCCCTTCAGGGCTCACCTAGGGGGATGTAGTGGCTTGACGGCTGCATTATCTTTTACCTGATATGGCAGGCAACATTTTTTCATTCACAATATGAACAAGGATCCCAACAGGAAGAGATGTACAGTAAACAAAGGATGTTGCATCCATCAAGTCCACATTATAACCTCCCTAACCACTTCAGTATTCTTGCCTTGAGAACACCATGAACAGTATGAAAAGGCAAAATGATAGGATACTGAAAGAGAAACTCCCCAGGTCAATAGGTGCCCAATATGCTACTGGAGATCAGTGGAGAAATAACTCCAGAAAGAATGAAGGGATGGAGCCAAAGCAAAAAGAATACCCAGCTGTGGATGTGACTGGTGATAGAAGCAAGGTCCGATGCTATAAAGAGCAATATTGCATAGGAACCTGGAATGTCAGGTCCATGAATCAAGGCAAATTGGAAGTGGTCAAACAAGAGATGGCAAGAATGAATGTCGACATTCTAGGAATCAGCGAACTGAAATGGGTGAATTTAACTCAGATGACCATTATATCTACTACTGTGGGCAGGAATCCCTCAGAAGAAATGGAGTGGCTATCATGGTCAACAAAAGAGTCCGAAATGCAGTACTTGGATGCAATCTCAAAAACGACAGAATGATCTCTGTTCGTTTCCAAGGCAAACCATTCAATATCACAGTAATCCAAGTCTATGCCCCAACCAGTAACACTGAAGAAGCTGAAGTTGAATGGTTCTATGAAGACCTACAAGACCTTTTAGAACTAACACTCAAAAAAGATGTCCTTTTCATTATAGGGGACTGGAATGCAAAAGTAGGAAGTCAAGAAACACCTGGAGTAACAGGCAAATTTGGCCTTGGAATACGGAATGAAGCAGGGCAAAGACTAATAGAGTTTTGCCAAGAAAATGCACTGGTCATAACAAACACCCTCTTCCAACAACACAAGAGAAGACTCTACACATGGACATCACCAGATGGTCAACACCCAAATCAGATTGATTATATTCTTTGCAGCCAAAGATGGAGAAGCTCTATACAGTCAGCAAAAACAAGACCAGGAGCTGACTGTGGCTCAGACCATGAACTCCTTATTGCCAGATTCAGACTTAACTTGAAGAAAGTAGGGAAAACCACTAGACCATTCAGGTATGACGTAAATCAAATCCCTTATGATTATACAGTGGAAGTGAGAAATAGATTGAAGGGCCTAGATCTGATAGATAGAGTGCCTGATGAACTATGGAATGAGGTTCGTGACATTGTACAGGAGACAGGGATCAAGACCATTCCCATGGAAAAGAAATGCAAAAAAGCAAAATGGCTGTCTGGGGAGGCCTTACAAATAGCTGTGAAAAGAAGAGAAGCGAAAAGCAAAGGAAAAAAGGAAAGATATAAACATCTGAATGCAGAGTTCCAAAGAATACCAAGGAGAGATAAGAAAGCCTTCTTCAGCGATCAATGCAAAGAAATAGAGGAAAACAACAGAATGGGAAAGACTAGGGATCTCTTCAAGAAAATCAGAGATACCAGAGGAACATTTCATGCAAAGATGGGCTCGATAAAGGACAGAAATGGTATGGACCTAACAGAAGCAGAAGATATTAAGAAGAGATGGCAAGAATACACAGAAGAACTGTACAAAAAAGATCTTCACGACCCAGATAATCACGATGGTGTGATCACTGACCTAGAGCCAGACATCCTGGAATGTGAAGTCAAGTGGGCCTTAGAAAGCATCACTACGAACAAAGCTAGTGGAGGTGATGGAATTCCAGTTGAGCTATTCCAAATCCTGAAAGATGATGCTGTGAAAGGGCGCCAGCAAATTTGGAAAACTCAGCAGTGGCCACGGGACTGGAAAAGGTCAGTTTTCATTCCAATCCCAAAGAAAGGCAATGCCAAAGAATGCTCAAACTACTGCATAATTGCACTCATCTCACACACTAGTAAAGTAATGCTCAAAATTCTCCAAGCCAGGCTTCAGCAGTATGTGAACCGTGAACTTCCTGATGTTCAAGCTGGTTTTAGAAAAGGCAGAGGAAGCAGAGATCAAATTGCCAACATCTGCTGGATCATGGAAAAATCAAGAGAGTTCCAGAAAAGCATCTATTTCTGATTTATTGACTATGCCAAAGCCTTTGACTGTGTGGATCACAGTAAACTGTGGAAAATTCTGAAAGAGATGGGAATACCAGACCACCTAATCTGCCTCTTGAGAAATGTGTATGCAGGTCAGGAAGCAACAGTTAGAACTGGACATGGAACAGTTTCCATGTCCAAATAGGAAAAGGAGTACGTCAAGGCTGTATATTGTCACTCTGTTTATTTAACTTATATGCAGAGTACATCATGAGAAATGCTGGACTGGAAGAAACACAAGCTGGAATCAAGATTGCCAGGAGAAATATCAATAACCTCAGATATGCAGATGATACCACCCTTATGGCAGAAAGTGAAGAGGAACTAAAAAGCCTCTTGATGAAAGTGAAAGTGGAGAGTGAAAAAGTTGGCTTAAAGCTCAACATTCAGAAAACGAAGATCATGGCATCCGGTCCCATCACTTCATGGGAAATAGATGGGGAAACAGTGGAAACAGGGTCAGACTTTTATTTTGGGGGGCTCCAAAATCACTGCAGATGGTGACTGCAGCCATGATATTAAAAGACGCTTACTCCTTGGAAGGAAAGTTATGACCAACCTAGATAGCATATTCAAAAGCAGAGACATTACTTTGCCAACAAAGGTTCATCTAAAGGCTATGGTTTTTCCTGTGGTCATGTATGGATGTGAGAGTTGGACTGTGAAGAAGGCTGAGCGCCGAAGAATTGATGTTTTTGAACTGTGGTATTGGAGAAGACTCTTGAGAGTCCCTTGGACTGCAAGGAGATCCAACCAGTCCATTCTGAAGGAGATCAGTCCTGGGATTTCTTTGGAAGGAATGATGCTAAAGCTGAAACTCCAGTACTTTGGCCACCTCATACAAAGAGTTGACTCATTGGAAAAGACTGATGCTGGGAGGGATTGGGGGCAGGAGGAGAAGGGGACGACAGAGGATGAGATGGCTGGATGGCATCACTGACTCGATGGATATGAGTCTGGGTGAACTCTGGGAGTTGGTGATGGACAGGGACACCTGGTGTGCTACAATTCATGGGGTGGCAAAGAGTCAGACACGACTGAGCGACTGATCTGATCTGATCTGAACAGGGAGCCCTAAGGGAATTCAGGTTGTAACAGAATGTCCATGGCTGCAGCCATGCCCAAGGGTTCACCCTCAGGAAACTCAGGATGAGAAAGCACAGGATACCGGCACCAGAGAGCTGAGGTGCATTATCACTGAGCCCAGACTCTTGCATCTTCCCATACATAGAAAAGTGCTAACTTCTTTAACTTGAGGTATCTGGTTTTCTTTAATTAATAGTAATCTTTTGATGTCCTGACTACCTGGTTTACTGCAAAAACTTCTATAGATTCTGGCTCTTCCCCTCCCCCCCTCTTCAGAGAAGTTCCTCAGAGTGACCTGAGAGTCCTATCTCTCAGGCTTGAAGTCCTCAGAATATCTGCTAAATAAAACATGCTGTGCTTAGTTGCTCAGTTGTGTCCAACTGTTTGTGACCATAGACCATAGACCATAGACCATGGACTGTAGCCTGCCAGGCTCCTCTGTCCATCGGGATTCTCCAGGCAAGAATACTGGAGTGGGTTGCCATGCCCTCCTCCAGGGGATCTTCCCAACCCAGGGATCGAACCCACATCTCCTGCATTGCAGGCAGATTCTTTACCCTCTGAGCCACCAGGGAAGTCAGAATAAAGCATTAACTCTTAACTTTTAGGTTGTGCTTTTTTGTTGTTGTTGTTCCAGCCTCCAGATGGTACAGTCTCTCACTGGGGGAAGCCCAACTCTGTGATCAGAATGTTGCCATCTACCAAAACTTCCCATTTTCAGCATATCTCCCTCTTTTGCTATCACATGAAGCCTCACTGGTTCAGTCTTTTCAGAGACCAACCCTCCAGTTGTTACCTGGGTGGGAAAGGGATTTACAGTCTAACTGCTCCCTGAACTGCTTTGTAACCAGTCCTCTTGTTTTTAACCCCATTTACACCCTCACCTTCAGTGGTACCTGGCAATTCCAGGTCTTGAGCTTCTCTGCTACACCTTAGCTTCAATCAATTTGTTTCCTGGCTTCTCTACTCCAAGACTTTGTTTCTCCATTCTGCTAAAGCCATTTCCATTTATCTATGCTCTCCAGCTTCCAAATGTTGTTGACATCACATCACTTATTTGCTATTGTCCCGTCTTCAGATCTGTTTGTTCATGGGAGCTTATGCCCTTCTCATCCTTTTAAGTGTCATTTCAGTGGGGTTGGCAGAGGGAGAAGAGGTAAATGTGTCTTGTGACTGCATGGAATTCAATCTACCCTATTTACCCTCAAGTCTCTTTATAAAATGTTTCAATTATGTGTGTTCTGCCTCTCCTTAAATAGAGAGCTCTTTTCACTGCTTAGCATTGTATTCTGCTTGGACTGGGGGTAACGTGAGGCAGAGGGTAATAACAAAGGAATAGAAGATACACACGTTCTCAAAACATTTCATTTGACTCTCTCAGGGTAGGGTAAGAGCCATTTTTCCAACGTGTGATTTCTGTCAACTACTATTTTCAAGGTGGCACTAGTGGTAAAGACCCCACCTGCCAACGCAAGAGAAGTTAGAGATGCAGGGGTTCTGTCCCTGGGTTGGGAAGATCCCCTGCAGGAGGATACTGGCAACCCACTCCTGTATTCTTGCCTGGAGAATCTCATGGGCATAGCAGCTTGGCAGGCTACAGTCCATAGGGTTGCACAGAGATGGACAAAACTAAAGCGACTTGGCACATCACACTCTTCTTTTAAAAGTCCTGCCACCTCTCCTGTTTTATGTATTTTGGCTAAGGAGGCTGGAGGGCTAGGTGTGGTGCTCAGGAAGTTCAAAGGATGGAAAAATCTGATTCATAAACCATACAAAGTCAGTGCTGGGCAGGGGCAGTAGAGATTACCGAATTCAATTTTCTTATTTTTAAAATAAATTTATTCAATTGGAGGCTAATTACTTTACAATATTGTAATGGTTTTGCCATACATTGCCAAGAATCACACACTCCAGTACTCTTGCCTGGAAAATCCCATGGACGGGGAGCCTGGTAGGCTGCAGTCCATGGGGTCGCTAAGTGTCGGACACGACTGAGCGACGTCACTTTCACTTTTCACTTTCATGCATTGGAGAAGGAAATGGCAACCCACTCCCGTGTTCTTGCCTGGAGAATCTCAGGGACGGGAGAGCCTGGTGGGCCACTGTCTATGGGGTCGCACAGAGTTGGGCACGACTGACGTGACTTAGCAGCAGCAGCAGCAGCCATGAATCAGCCACGGATGTACATGTGTCCCCCATCCTAACCTCCCTCCCACCTCCCTCCCTGTCCCATCCCTCTGGATCATCCCAGTGCACCAGCCCCGAGCACCCTAATTTCCTTATTTTTTAAAAAAGGAAACTTAAGTCCAGAGAGCTGTAGTTTATTTGGATCAACTGTGGTCTCTTGAGAAATACTCTCAAGCGATCGCTTGAAAATGCCACGTTATTAGCAGTCTTTGGCCCTTTGGGTCTAAAGGTTCTCTCGGTCCCAAAGCAGCGTGCCCCTTGCTGCTTCTTGGATCAAAGGTCGTTTCGGAGGTCGTTGCTCTCATCACCCTGTTTGTTTTTTTTTCCCCCTAGCACTCGTTAACTTTTAAAATTATGTAATTATTTTATTATTTATCTCATTTTCCCCACTGGAATATAGGCCTTGTGAGAGAAGGGCTATTTCCTGTCTGGTTCGACGATTAATCTTCAAGGTAAACAAGGATTCTAAACTAAGAAGTCTGGCTCCAAAATCTGCGCTTTCGGCCACTACATTATGCTGTTATTTGGTGAAGAAAGTAGAGGGTGGGCTTCTGTGTATTCAGGCAAACAAGCGGACAAAAAGAGAAACCACTAACAGAAACGAGCTGAAGAAAAACATCCGGATCCAGGAGCTCAGCGCCCGCTCGTGACCTTTCTCTCCGGAAGCGCTTGCGGCCCTCTAGCGCGAGTACGCACGCGCGGCGCCGGGGTCGCTTTGGGTCGCGCGCGAAACCGAGACGCGAGGGAAGGTTCCGCCTCCAGGACAGAAAGGCGCCTGCGCCGTCGGGGCCCTGGTCGGGATACGCATTCTCGCTTCCTCCCTCCCTCGCCTGCGCGCGCGGGTGGGCGTGGGAGGAGGCGGGGAACACAGAAGGAGAGCGAGGGGGCGGGTGTCGCGGGAGGGAAGGAGCGAACCGGAGAGCGTCGTCCTGAGAGCAGTGAAGGCGGCAAAATGGCGGACCGCTTCTCCCGCTTCAACGAGGACCGAGACTTTCAGGTAAACACGGGCGTCGCCGAGGTCCGGGGAAGGCGCTGGCCGAACCAGAACCTCCTCATCCCCCACTCCCAGTTTTCTTTCGCTCGGGGCTCTGCTGTGGCTTCCGAACCTGCTCCCTTTTCTCCCGCCTCCGATTCCTCTAGGGGCCTCCGGGTTTGAGGCGAGGCCGCATCTTCTCTCACTCTGTATCTTACGTCTTTAACTCGGGCCGCTGGGTTTGCGGCCTCGTCCTGTTTGGCCTGCGGGTTTGGGAGCCCCAGCCTGGCCGCTGGGTGGGGTGGCTGTGCTGCCCTCGGGTGTGCCCAGCGTGTGCGGGCGCTGGGATGGCTCCCAGGGGAAAGCGGGGGGGGGGGGGGGGGGAGGTTTTGGGGCGAGTGTTGCTGAGACTGGGGCTCCTAAACCCCTGGATTTTGCTCGCACGGCTCTTCATGGGATCGGTCTCCCTCCTTGCTCACTGTAACAAGTCGCTTTCATTGTCTATTTTTCCATTTCCTCACCCGGAAAAAGGGGGCTTTAGTTATCAGACGCCTCCATGGTTAGTCAAACATTGAGATTTCCCAGAGCGTAAATGTTGCTGTTGTCATTACGTCGTTAAATGGGCTTGCAAAACAGTAAGTTACAGGAGGATGGTCGATGTAAGCTTAGCCCCAAATGCTACCTTGAGAGATTGTAGAAAGCGTCATGATAATGGACTTTACAAGCGGGTGGTGACTGCTACCAACAGCTTGATTTTTCTTTTCTTCAGTTGCAAACGTTGTATGGAAAAATGTCCTTGCCGTGGCCAGCATGATTGAGGAAAAAATTAAGGCCAAATTAGAACAACACGTCTTTCGGCTGCTTCGAGTACCTTCCTGTTGAGCGTTGTTAACGCAGAAATCTCAGCGACTAAAAGGGATTTAGTAGAGATGGGCTATTTCTAGGGTAAAAGACGTCCTTAGTCTCAAAGAAACCCCTGCATTACTGCCGCAGACCCTGGCAACAGCAGTTTGGTTCAAGGGATGAACGTCCGAACTCAAGTTATTATCCCGCTGCAGCTCTTTCTCAAAGTTACGTGGGAATACTCTAGGTAGGTTTAGGAAGGTAGTTTGAAGGGTTTGAATTCCGCCGAATGTTTGGGTTGGTAACTAAACAGGTAAAGCATTGAAGGCAACAATGTAACAATCTAGCAGCTAGAACGCTGAAGAGAAGTTTTGCAACAGTAGAAGACCTAAGGCTGTTGAAAAGCCTTGTGATCATGCGCCTGCTGAATAGCTGCAGCACAATACAGGATCTCAAGGTGTTTAAGGCTGGAATGCAGGTCCTGGAAAGTTTAAAGCAGTTCTTATTAGCTATTTGATCCTTGGGAAAGGTGAGGTTTTTTGTTTGTTTTTTAGGGAGCACCATAAAATAAGAGTAGGCTGCAAGATGTGGGGGTTTTATTGGTAGTTTTTAAGGAGACATGTTGATAATTAAAATCTTCTAGTGCTTTTCAGAATTTGAAGGTCACTTAAAATTGAAAATAGATAATACGGACAAATAAGTTTTGTGGGAAAATGTTAATTAACCACAGGATTTCAGCAGTGTTGAACAGGCAGGATTTTTAGGACCTTAAAAGATTTGAAAACTGGAGAACAGAAAATGAATGCAGTCACCTGAATAAATTGAGGAAAGCTTCTTTTTCAAGTTAAATGACTTTCTCTTCTCATGCTTTAGTTGTGTATATATGATATGCTTTTGGTTGCTTGGTAGGCCTTTGAAGATATTACATATGTTTTATCTTCTGCTTCTATATTGGTATAGCCAATTTCTGCTGTATTGTGTCAGCCGGGTAAATGTTGGTTTTTAAGATTCACATGTCCCAGCATTATGGGTAAATAGGATATTAGTAATGAAAACCTATTAGACAATTACAGGATGCTAAAACTTCTGTAAATTATTGTGCTAACATTTTTTTTAATCATTCATTTTAAAATATTTTAAGTACTATTTTTTCTGAGTGTTTCAATAAAGGGGAAAATGTAGGTGAATTTTCATTAATGATGTCATTTGATTTAAAGTTATTGGAGAGAAAATGCCCTAGGAAGCTCCTGCATATAGCTTATCTGAAACATTGTTCAAGCTCAGGTTATTCAAAATTAACTTGGCCTTTTAAGGCTTTAAGTGATAAATGAGGTGAAGCTACTCAGTGCACTTGAAAACAAATCCAAAGTAGGTTTCCAGATACAGTACATGATCCTGTTTCTTTAAACAGATCTTCTAGCAGTGGAAATTTTTCTGTGCACCTTCTCTGGTAAGTTCTAGATGACTATCATTTTCTTTGCCTTTAATTTGGCAAGGGAATTTAGAATTGTAGAATTTCACTCTTTACCAGTTTACCATGAGGTGCAAATTTTGGAGAGTTTAAGGGTTGTCTCTTGAATTTAGTATGGAGTCAGAGGAGGCTTCACTATTAGATTTTTTTTTTTCACTATTAAATTTTGTGAACACTTAAAAGTTTCAAAGGTGTTTTATATAATATAGAGAGGAGCCTAATTGGCATATTACTTGAAGCACTTAATGAATATAAAGAGTAATCATTATTATCAGGGATATGTTTGAAAGCATTTGATAACTTCATTTTAATAATAAACAGGTACTATTCTGTGGACTTTACATATGTTGTCTCCTAATCTTCCAATAACTCTATGAGGTGCGTAGTGTTATTCTTACTTTCAAACTATCTGTACCTGAGGCAGCTCAGGTACAGATAGTTAAATAACTTGGCCAAGTATCCGCAGCTGGTAATGGCAGAACCAGGATTTAGACTCCTGCTTTTTGACTTTGAACCTGTGCTCATGACCAATAACTTTACTGGCAATTGTGTATTTTACATAACTGTAACTGAGTCATCAAATATGGAGGATAAACTTATAGGTCACAAAGAATAAATGAGCTTTCAGAGAGGTGATACAATTACAGTTTCTACTCTGTTGCATTTTGTCCAGATCTGTTTCTTGTTGGTCTCCCAAGGGCTTCTAGGAAGGCTTCTGACAGTGATGTTACCCTTTGTCATAGAGGATATATTGTTAACTCTTGTCTTAGTTCTGACATTATTTAAAAATACCCCCTTTAAGTGGTGTTTTATCTTTGGAAACCTTTGTGGTTTGGGCTGATGTATTTATTTTTTAAATGTTTTAAGAGTTTTAACTACTTCTTTAAGAATCTGACCTCAATTTCTGAATGAGACATGACTTCTGCCTACATTTACCAGATTAAGGCATATTTGTTCACAGATTGAAATGTTACAGAAACTAGTGGAAAATAGCATGGTATAATTTACAAATGTAGATATATTTTCAACACTTTGAATTCCAAGTTCACTAAAGAAAGTATTTTTTGTACTGTGATGTATAGCAAGCAATGAGGTATATATACACACTGCTTAGCATTTAGTGGTTGCGCAGCTATTAATGATGATGCAGCTGAATGTTAGTGAGGAAATGTTCCTCAGCTTGTGTGCTTGCAGAGGACTGGTGATTTCAAGTAGCTTCTCATTTCCTCTTGTTCTGAATGCATTCTGCTTGAGGTTTCTAATGAAAAGGAGCTACGGTAATAGATCAGTAGGTGATAAAGTAATGAAAAAAACAACTATCTTAAAGGTCATAATAAAAGTGTAGAAATTACCCAAGAACTTTCTGTAACGTATATAGTAATCATAGTGGTACACAGCAATAAGCTATATAACTTTTATGTAGTATGTTTTTTGTGTTTCATATGTGACACCAGGATGTGACCTTCAGATAATTCTTAAGTGAGACCATTGTCAGGAGGTTTACAGTTTTAAAATATTTAGGTCATAGAAGTATATTAATATATTTTCTATGTGGGACTGTGTAATACAGTTGGCATTCTGATGCAGACATGCCAGAGATCACACATGGGCAAATGTTCTAACCTCTGTTTCCTATCATCTGAAAGATACCACTGCTGTGAAAATCATTGTCAGCTTTGCTTAGGATATTGTAACTTATGCAAAATCATTACTGTTTCGATTCCCATACACATAATAATAGGTGGAAAGGCCTGGAATCAAGGCTGTACAAACTTCAGTATACTTACCATGCATTGGTATAGTTATTAGCAAATGCACCATTACTGGTTAGTATATTCTCAAGGGATTAAGAGTGACCAAAGTAAGGTAAACATAAAAGAAGTCTCCCTAGTTGTGATGTCAAGGGTACAGGGTATATATTTAAGGCAAAAGGCATTTAAAAACATGAGACATATTAAGAAATAACATCAGAGAGAAAGACATTTATTACAACCTTCCTCGAAGGGAGGATGGGGTTGGCAAGAACTGTGATCATAGGGCTTCATTTGATGGCAGCCTTACTTATTTCATTTTAAAGTAGGTATGGAAGACCAAGAAGAAAGATATCTAGATAAATATATCATTAGGCTGAGTGCCAATAAAGTTATGGAAAAATAAATGTTCTGTTGTAGTCCTTCCGTTTATTTTGTATATGTCACAAACTTCTCATTAAAGTACTGCGAGAGATATTTTTATTACATTTTCTCAGGTCTATTTATAAGTTAAATAACCAGAACTAACATTTGTGACTTAAAAAAATTTTAAAAGCATATATAACTGGCTACCTCGATTGTGCTGCTTCATCTCTGGGATAATTTCCATATCAATTCAATCTATTTGGATAACATGATAAAATGAATAAAGGACGGTTTGTTTTCTTGATGTGGTCAAGATTACCATTTTCGGAAAAAAAGCAAAAGTTCATGAAATCTTGAACCCCTCCATGTAGAGGTTTCATCTTTGCTCTTGTGACTTAATAAGTTTCTAATGTTTTATTAATGAAAATGAATTCCAGCTTGAGGTAGACATCCAGTTCTTGAATTCTGTTAAAATTCCTTCCTTGAAACTACTTGATACTTATATGTCTGGCATTCTCTTTTCATATTAGCACTGCCATTTAGTATTAAGTGAAAGCTGACTCATGGCAGTTACTAAAGGCATTACAAATGACCACCACAAATACTGAAAGAAGGCATTGATTTGATATTGCAGTGAATACCAGAAGATGTTGTAATGATTTTCCAGTTATAAAAAGTGAATTGTCCATTTAACTGTGGAAGTCTAACCAAATGTGCTTAATACATGTTGTATTAATCAGTGCAAAAAATTAAATATGCCCAAGCTGAATATAGTGTATTGTTATGCCTATACAAAATGATTTCTTTGAGATTTAACATACACTTAGTATTTTATATCTAATTTAGGAATGTTTGGGAAAAAAAAGTATAGCTAAAGTTATTTTGGCATTGTACACAAGTTAAATGTTTTAGTATGTACTATAGTGAGTAAGAAATTAACATTTGGGCCCCAAACAGAGTTTCCTGTTATTTGCCTGAATTCTTCTTTTTACCAACAATGTTAGAGTAAGGTAAATCTTGTATTTTGTGTCACTCAAGTGACCAGAAAGTTACCTTTGTAATATTACATTTACTCTTGTCTCATGAGTTTCCAATTATTTTTGTGATCCTTGCTAAAGCATTTTATGTTGATTTCAAGGGGGGATTTCAGTTTATGTCTCTGTTTATTAGAACTGGAATACAAAATAGCTCTCCAGGTTTAAAGTTATTATAGAGAAAAGTGATTGATCATGTTCTGTATCTGACATTTTAAATAATGATTGTTGGAAAAGTCAGTATTCATATCTCATGGTTCATTCAATATTATTTTTCCAGAGTTGATGAGAGGGAGAGGCTTAATTTTTCACCCTTTTTATAGGCAGTACTGATAAAATCAATCAATTAATATGATACTTTAGGTCTTGACTATAGAAGAAACTAAAGCTGATGCTTGTGGATTATATGCTGTAGTGTCAATAACTTATCTTGTTCCTATGAGTAAAATTATGGAGTATAAAAGGGACAAAAGTAGTTGAAAATCTAATTAATACTACTTTAGGGATTCATCTGCACAAGAGATACAAAAAGGTATATTTACTTCAGAAATATTTTTTAGAATATAAGTTAATTTTTTTGAAAAGTCGTTAAAACAGTATTTGAAGTGTTTGTTTTAGGAATAGTATATATGATTATGTCTTTGGGGGAGTTGATTAAGAAGTGGTGTTTTTCAGGGAGCTATTGTTGCAGCTGGAGAGATACCAAAAGTAAAAACAGTATGTATTATACACAAGACTAACATGATTATCAGATAAATAGTATTACAGTAAATAAATGCAAAACCCTAAGGGAGAAAGAGAACCCTTAAAGTGGGATGATTAAGTGTGCCTTTATGAAACATTTAAACTGAGTCTTGAAAGATGGGTTTGCATCCTTGCAAAGGGAAAGATTGGGAGGCATTCAGCTGGAGAAAATAGCCAGGGTAAAAATGTAGAGGTAAAACTAGCAGAATTGGTTGTGGGTTTTTTTGTTTTGTTTTTTTTAAGGACAATGAATAAACCATTGGGAATGGGAAAAGGAAAAGCTAGGGCTACAAAAGTTTTATTTTAATGCTGTAAGCAGGCATGCACTAGCTATTTAAGGTGTTAAGCAGGGGAAAAGATGTAGGAAGACTGATTTAGATAGAGTTGTGTTAGATGTGCTACACATACTGTTAAAGCTGTGATGACCAGTCTCCATTAACTGGAATTAATGTGAATGGGGGCAAGGGAGTAGAGTAGAAGGTGTATACAAGGGAATGATTATGATAGTGGGCTATGTGATTTTAAGCTTGACAGAGACACAAGTGAGGACTTCGAGGGTTAAGGGTAGAGAAAGTTGGATCATTGGGTCGTAGGTTCTGATGAGGCTGAAGGATTCTTGGAATGGAGGTTCTAGAGGAGTTGGAAAGACAGAAGGTTGTGGCTGGAGAGCACAGCGTTTGAAATAGAGATAATGGAAGAGTTGACATCGTAATGACCATGAGAGTGAAATGGCTACAGTAGAATGGACGTCAGGATCATTTTAGGAAAGGAAGTTTGGAAACTGAGGCACCAGGATGTTGTAAAATCGTCTAACCTGGATATTAGAATGGTAATATTGTATAGTTGCATACTGTCATGACAGTTTAATAAGTGCCCTTGTAATACAGTCTTGTCTAATTCTCCCAGTAACTCAGCAAGGTAAATAGAGTAGGTAGTAAGTCTATTATAGATGAGGAAACTTGTGTAATACAGACCTGAGTTTTGAACTTTAATCTTCTCATTTCTTTTATAGCATTCTTTATGCTGTGACTTATAGCCCCTTTGAGGTGATGAGTGTTGGTATGGTCTACATTGTACAAAGCATTGTTTCTCTTTAATACTTGGCAGCATTTTCTACCAGTTAACTAACTGGTTGGAAATAGTTGGTATGCTTATCGTTAATTTTTTCCCCCCAGGAGTATCTTACCTTTATAAGCGTAATTGGTCGTTTATGACTTCTTGCCTGCCTTTTTGCTGTTTATAGGTCTACCAGAAATTCCATTCCATTTCCCAGTCATTTATTGAGTTCCTGTTTGTTGGCACGGCATCATAAAATATAAAAAAGGATAAGAAAAGGTTTTAAAAAATCAGTCTATTTTTTTCATTTATTCCAGTAGAAGAGTAGATGGCAGAGAAGAGTGGTACTTCTACTGGATACTGTCAAAATAAGGTGTCAAAATGTATCCATGACCATTATAGCATCAGAAGTTGACTGCTGTGGAATCTAGTGATGAAACTATCAGCTACTGTTTGTTGAATAGTATTAAATGACAGGCTTTGTGCCAAGGCATTTTGGAGATGTTTATCTAAGTAACCATCCAAGCGAGGTGGTAGTATCCTTCACTTTACAGAAGAGAAAACAGAAATTGAGGCCACACAGTAAACTCAGATTTGAACCTTGTTCTCTCCTAAAATAATGACTTTTCCTGTCGTTCCTGGTCGTTTCAAGAATAAAATCCAAATGCACTAATTTGGCTTTTGAGACTGTTAAGCATCTGGTGCCATTGTAACAGATGTGTTTCTTTTCTTGCCCTGTCATTGTCTTGCCATCCTGTAGTTTCTGTTTTTATCTGGACCTGCTAGGCTTTTTTGTTGTTTTTGTTTTTGCATGTCCTCCTACCTGTCTGAAATTCTTACCACTCATTCTTCAAGACTCAATTTGTTGTGTCTCTGACATCTTCCCTAGGCAGTTAGTTGCTTATTTTCTTTGGTCATATTTCAGTAACAGCACTTTTATTAGTAATAGTAGCAGCTAACAGTACAGAGTGCTCTCTGTTGGGCACTATGTTATGCTTATTATCTCGTACAGTCTCCCAGTTAGGTAGATTCTATTTTTATCTCTGTTTTACAAATGAAAAACTTACCCACTCCACACAGCTAGTGAGTCGAAGAGATAGCTTTCAAGTAGTTTGGACTAGTCTCAGCCTTTAACCACTGTGTTGTTTTTATCTCTCCTACTGTATACTTTATGATACTTATTATTTTATTATATTATAATGCTTATAATTTATCTCATCTCCCTGGATGTAGAACTCCTTGAATGCAGATTCTTTCTTGTTCATTTTTCTAGAATTGGTTCAGGGTCTGGCACCTACAAGTTGCTCAGATATTTGAATTAATGGTTAAGTAGAGGCACATACAGAGAAGGCAATGGCACCCCACTCCAGTACTCTTTTGCCTGGAAAATCCCATGGATGGAGGAGCCTGGTGGGCTGCAGTCCATGGGGTCGCTAAGAGTTGGACACGACTGAGCGACTTCTCTCTCACTTTTCACTTTCATGCATTGGAGAAAGAAATGGGAACCCACTCCAGTGTTCTTGCCTGGAGAATCCCAGGGATGGGGGAGCCTGGTGGGCTGTTGTCTATGGGGTCGCACAGAGCCGGACACGACTGAAGCGACGCAGCAGCAGAGGCACATGTGTAGGAAGGAAAGACTGTGTAGAGTCTGAGGATTATGTCTAACTTGGGGGATCAACTTCCTGCTGTGTTGTGGATTATCTAAGTTGAATTGTTAGTTCTGTGATATCCTATAAAGCCAACTGAACGATATTTCAGGAATGGAAGTTGTCTTACGGAGAGTTGTAGTCTCACTTTATATTGTATATGTTAATGATAGCAATCTTAGTTGTGAGTTTTCTTTTGTGTGACATATTGTATATACACATTGTTATTCTGTGGAATAGTGCAGAATTTTTGTCACATGTCTAAATAGACATTTATCGTACCAGCAAGTGGCGAAAGAAATAATAAGCATTGATGTGGATCCCATAGGACTTGTTAACTACTGTCTCCATATCTTTTTGAACACCTCAGAAATTGTTTGCTGATTTTGCCCGCATTTCTGAAAAAGGTCTATTTCTATTGTGGGGTTTTTAAAAGATACTAATTTTTCAGTGTAGTGAGTTTTTGGAAACCAGTCCTTTCTTGGTCTGAAGTCCAATTATCCAGAAAATTTGATATGTCAAACAGATGTACATGTATTTTTAGACAAGGGTGTGATATGCTCATACCCTTGACTCAGTGTAGTGTGTTTTCAAATTCTTAGATACTTACTGAGATTGCTTAGCCAATTATCTCTCCTACCAAATTACATAGAATTAAATTTAGTAAGTGGATTTATTTTTCTGGGTTACTGACTGGCCTCAACAATGTCTTGAAACAATAATTTATTACTTTTTTTTAACTCTTTAAATCTCAAAGCCTGTGCAGTAATACAGTAGTGTCATCATCTGGATTTGATAGCTGGGGAAACAGGCCTAAGCCCAGTGAGTGGTTTGGTAATCTGCCTAAGGTTATAGATGGCTCAGCGGGTAAAGGATCTGCCTGCAGTGCAGGAGACAGAAGAGATACAAGTTCAATCCCTGGGTTGGGAAGATCCCCTGGAGGAGGAAAATGGCAACTCTGTCCAGTATATTCTTGCCTGAAAAAGCCCATGAATAGAGGAGCCAGGCGGGCTACAGCCCAGGGTCCCAACTAAGTGAGTAAGCACGCATGTGCGCAAAAACACACATACACCCATAATTGGACACAACTGAATGAGTAAGCACACACACACACACCCCCCCCAGCAGACACACACACACACACACACCCCTAGCAGACACACACACACCCCTAGAAGACACACACACCCCCACTCCCATCCCCACCCCCAGCAGACTGCTTTGATTTCTGGTGTCTGACTTCAGAGATCTTTGGCTTTACAGTAATGTACTGAAAGTCATTGGAAATCAGACTGTATGATGATGAAAACAATAGTGAAGAACTTGGGTTTTTGAGGAATTGACCCCAGTGGTGGTTCTAAATTTAAATATGTTTTTATTATACTAGTAAAATGATATCAGTAATCCCCCAGGATGTTCATTTCTTTATTTTTATGGCCAAGCCATGTAGCTTGTGGGATCTTAGTTCCCCAACCAGTGATTGAACCTGGGCCCTCAGCAGTGAAAGCTGAGTCCTGACCACTGGATCACTAAGGGATTCCCCAAATGTTCATTACTTTTTGGATATGTTTTTCATCCTGAGATGTTTTCTTTCTGATTTGAGACCATACTAGAATTAGTTTATTTGGCAGGGGTAAGGGAGAGGGAGACAGAGATGAATTCTCATTATTTGTTGTCAGAGGAGAACAAGTTTTGTTCATAGGTGAAATACGAAGCTGTTCTGTATGGCTCTGTACACTAAACAAAACCATTTTTAATCCATGACAGGTGAAATCCGCATCATTATATGTTTTGAATTTAGAAACTCCAAATTATAAACAGATATATTATTTGAGTTGTGATGTAGGGTTACGATTAATATATCTACTTTGTGACTTTAGACAGTCTCTAAGGGGATAATGGTAAATACAGTAGAAAAAATAAATTTTGATTGCAGAGATTTGGAGCCGAAACAGGAACATCTATAACAGGTAGCTTAATAGCTAGAGACAGGGGCTAAGATGGGTTTGCATGAGTGGTACAATAAAGCTGACAAAGAAAACTTTAAACTTGGCTCATACCTAGTCTAGATAGGAAAGCCAGACAGGATTTAAATTTTCAGTCTGTATGATCCTCCTGTTAATAATGGATTTGATTCAAATTGGAAACTTTGGATCTGCCGACTTTTACTATGAGTAATACTTTTCATCAAAAAAATTTTTTTTAGAAATGGTATGAAATTTTAATAACTAAGAAGACGGAAGAGGCTCACCTCTTCGGGGTCTTAAATATTTTGTTTTGCTATTTGAAATTACGGGTTGTTGGTTGTGATCCTTAAAGAGTGGTCCCACACTTTTCTTTCTCATTTTCCGTATTAATTACCATATAGTTAATTACTGGAAAAGCTGTGGGATCATGTAGATTCCAAAATCAGCACTGGTTAGCAAATAACAAGATTCATTTATATGGATAAATTTAGGGCAACCTTAGTCTCTATTTATATTGAAATGATCACTGCAGCTAAATTTATAATAGAAAATTTCCACATTTGTCCTGTGCTTGGAAGCAGAATCCTTGACCTGTAAGGAACTAAAGCTACCATGTACTTCAATAATACGCAGGTCAGTCAGGTTCTATTCATTTGTAGTTAAGACCTACCCCAAGTTGATCCTTTTTTGAAAGAAGAGGCAGTTAAAAGAAAGTCAGCTGGCAGTATGTATATGTGGGTGTGCATTTAAAAATCTTTGACACATTATGTGTATGTCTGATCTTTTTGAACTTATATTTCTGATCAGCATAAATGAAAACCTATATTTCACTCTAAAAGCAGGTAATATTTAAAAAGGGAGAATTGATTTGGACAATGAAATAACTGTTCAAAACAGTGATCATTGAAATCAAATTTTAAGAATGCCTTAATAATCACAGGATCTGTGAATTTTCACCAGGATGACTGTTTATACCTCTTGTCCAGGGGTAATTAGGATTAGCACACCCTCTTCCTCTGTCTATGCCCTGGTTTGTACGATACAGTCATCCTAGCTCTAATGGGATTTCAGAGATCTAAATGTGGTTTTGGAAGCAGGGTAAAGCAGAAAAAATTACTTCTCTTCAAATCCCTGTTGAGGCCAGCAGATAATCAGATGTCTTGCTGATTATTTTTGGAAAGAACAATCTTACTAAATTTATCAGAATGACTTGGAAAAAACTTGTGGGGGAGAAAGGCAAGAAATATTATCATCATCATCACTGCTACTGCTACTATAGTTTGTGCCCTGGGAGTTTGAAATCGCTTCTTATATCCCGTCCTTCATTTTGCTTTTCTAGTACAACATTCAGAAGAGACAGAAGGATTCAGAGTGAAAAGTTAAATCACTTCTTCTCAAAGACAACCACTGTTTAATTATACGTGGATTCTTTCAGAGTTACTTAATATATACAAGCAGTCTCCATTCTACCTTTCCAAAAATACAGTTTTTAGCTCTTTGATTTTTTTCTCATAATATGCTTTCAATAATAATGATAACTAAAAGGTTTTTGCTTTTATTTTTAACTAATTTTAGACTTACAGAATAGTCCCCAAAATAGTGTAGAGGGTTTTGGTATACTATTCACTCAAGTTCTTCTGCTACAATATTTGTATAATAACCATAACATAATTATCAAGACTAAGAAGTTATCTTTGGTAAGATAATATTAACTAAATCATAGACCTTATTTGAATTTTACCAGTTTTTCCACTGATGTCCTTTTTCTGTTCCAAGATCCCATCCAGGTTTCCACATTGTTTACATTTAGCTGTTTCTTGGTTGTCTTCTCTCATTTGTAATACATCTTCAATCTTTCCATGTATTTTATGATAACTAAATTTTAAAAAATTTATTGGAGAAATGAGTTCCAGAAAAACATCTATTTCTGCTTTATTGACTATGCCAAAGCCTTTGACTATGTGCATCACAGTAAACTGTGGAAAATTCTGAAAGAGATGGGAATAACAGACCACCTGACCTGCCTCTTGAGAAACCTGTATGCAGGTCAGGAAGCAACAGTTAGAACTGGACATGGAACAACAGATTGGTTCCAAATAGGAAAAGGAGAACGTCAAGGCTGTATATTGTTACCCTGCTTATTTAACTTATATGCAGAGTACATCATGAGAAACGCTGGACTGGAAGAAACACAAGCTGGAATCAAGATTGCCAGGAGAAATATCAATAACCTCAGATACGCAGATGATACCACCCTTATGGCAGAAAGTGAAGAGGAACTAAAAAGCCTCTTGATGAAAGTGAAAGTGGAGAGTGAAAAAGTTGGCTTAAAGCTCAACATTCAGAAAACGAAGATCATGGCATCCGGTCCCATCACTTCATGGGAAATAGATGGGGAAACAGTGGAAACAGGGTCAGACTTTTATTTTGGGGGGCTCCAAAATCACTGCAGATGGTGACTGCAGCCATGAAATTAAGAGACGCTTACTCCTTGGAAGGAAAGTTATGACCAACCTAGATAGCATATTCAAAAGCAGAGACATTACTTTGCCAACAAAGGTCTGGCTAGTCAAGGCTATGGTTTTCCCTGTGGTCATGTATGGATGTGAGAGTTGGACTGTGAAGAAGGCTGAGCGCCGAAGAATTGATGCTTTTGAACTGTGGTGTTGGAGAAGACTCTTGAGAGTCCCTTGGACTGCAAGGAGATCCAACCAGTCCATTCTGAAGGAGATCAGCCCTGGGATTTCTTTGGAAGGAATGATGCAGAAGCTGAAACTCCAGTACTCTGGCCACCTCATGCGAAGAGTTGACTCATTGGAAAAGACTGATGCTGGGAGGGATTGGGGGCAAGAGGAGAAGGGGATGACAGAGGATGAGATGGCTGGATGGCATCACTGACTCGATGGACGTGAGTCTGAGTGAACTCTGGGGGTTGGTGATGGACAGGGAGGCCTGGCGTGCTGCAGTCCATGGGGTCTCAAAGAGTCGGACACGACTGAGCAACTAAATTGAACTGACAGTTGATTTACAGTGTTGTTGGTTTCAAATGTACAGTAAAGTGAGCCAGTTATATATATATATATATATATATATATATATATATGTCTCCACCGTTTTGGTTTTTTTTAAGATTCTTTTCCCATATAGACCATTACAAAGTATTGAATAGAGTTCCCTATACTGTATATCCATCCATCTGTACAGCAGGTTATTATCTGTTTTACATATCGCTAACTAAGTTTTGACTATTCTGCTTTCTATAGAGAATATTATTTCAGAATTATGGAGGTAAGGTTATTGTTTTTTTAATCTTTGGGTTTTGTATAGTAGAATACAGTGGCAGGAATATGGGACTAAGAATCAGAAGCCTTTGTGAATTTGTGACAATCTCTGTATCAGTTAATGTATCAGTTCTCTTGTTTGTAAAATAGAGATGATTAAAAAAAAAATCCCCTAAATTTAACTGGTTCCCAGATCCTGTATTGAGTATATCATGAGCTTATTAGGGTAAGATTTCTAAAGGATTTTATAAAGCTAAAGAAAGCTATACATGTCTGTGTCTGTGGAATGGTATTGATCCTTCCCAAAACTTTTAAAAATAAACCTTTTATCTTAGAACAGTTTTAGATTTACAGAAAGTTTGCTAAGGTAGCACAGTTTTTTATACACCACACCTCTCATATACTCTGTGCCTGTTTCCCCCTCATTAACATCTTTCATTAGTACGGCACATTTATTTCTGTATTAATGTCTCTAATCACCATGACCATGATGAATTTTGCCTTATGCCTTGACTCCTGCCATTTTCCATGAAATTAATACTGTTATTCTTTTCCCTTGCATTTTCCTGATATGCCTTTACTGATCCATTTGCTGTAAACCTTTTGTAATTTCCATGTGTCAGATGTTACCAGCTTCTAATTGGACATTGCCTTGGTACCCAATCTAAGTTTCACCCATTTGCATAGAAAAATGTAAAGTTTTAAAGCAATTAAAAAGCAAAAATCAGGAAAAAAAACCCTCCACTAAAACAGAGCAAGTAATACAAATGTAAAAGTAGATATTGTTAAAAGTTCAGGCTACATTGTAATAGGAAAAAGTGAAAGAAAGTGCTACTTTATTTCATTTCTTAGAGATAATCATTGTTATCAATTTTACAATTTTGTAGTCAAGTTTTAAAATGAACATACTATTTTGAAGAAATGCTTTGGAAATTTTGACTATGGGTTTACTCAGATTATTAACTTTTTTGTTGTTTACTTTTTAAAAAATACATAGATTTTATTTTTTAAGTCAGTTTTAAATTAGACTCAACGTTCAGTTTCCATATATCCATTCCCTCCTTCACATCAGCTGTAATCAACAATTCCCACCAGAGTGGTACATTTGTTACAAGAGGTGAACCAGCATTGACACCTAATTATCACCCAAGGTCCTAGTATATCTTAGGGTTCACTCTTGATGTAGTTCTGTAGTTTTGGCATATGTGGTATAATGACATGTATCCACCTTTACAGTATCATATAGTTTCACTGTCCTAAAAATCTGTGTTCCATCTGTTTATCCCTTTTTTCCCTTTAAGCCCCTGACAGCCACACACTGTATGTGTGTGTACCTGTAACTGTTTCCATTGTATTGCTTCTTCCAGAGTGTTACTTACTTGGAGTCAAAATATGTTATCTTTTCAGATTGGCATCTCTCACTTAGTAATATGTTTTCAGGACTCCTCTGTGTCTTTCTGTGACTTGATAGCTCATCTTTTTAGTGGTGAATAATATTTTGTTGCATAGATGTATCATGGTCAGTTAATCTGTTCATCTCTTCAACATCTTGGTTGTTGCTAAATTCTAGCAGTTGTGAATAAAAACTACTGTAACTGTCATGTACAAGGTTTTGTTTGATGTAAATTTTAAACTCATCTGGAAAAATACCAAGGAATGCAATTGCTGGATGGTATGGTAAGAGTATGTTTAGTATTGTAAGAAACTGCCAAACTGTCTTTTGTATTTTGTTTTCCCACCAGCAGTGAGTGAGAATTCCTGTTGCTCCCACATCCTTGCTAGCATTTGATGTTGTCGGTATCTTGGATGTTAGCCATTCTCATATGTAGTGGCATTTCATTTTAACTTGCAGTTCTCTAATGAAATAAGTTGTTGAGCATCTTGCCATATAGTATTTGTTATGTGTATATTTTCTTTGGTGAAGTGTCAGTTTAGATCTTTTGCCCATTTTTTAGTTGTTTGTTTATTTATTGTTTGAGTTCTTTGTATATTTTAGATAACAGCTCTTTGTCCGATGTGCTTTTTTGCAATATTTTCTCCTGATTTGTGGCTTGTCCTCTTATCCTCTTGACAGTGACTTGCACAGAGCAGACGTTTTACATTTTAATAAAGTCCCTAGCAGTTATTTTTTTTTATGCGTCATGCCTTTTGTGTGCTGTGCTGCGCTAAGTCACTTCAGTCGTGTCTGACTCTTTGTGACCCTGTGGACCATAGCGTGCCAGGCTCCTCTGTCTGTGGGATTGATTCTCCAGGCAAGAATACTGAAGTGGGTTGCCATTTCCTCCTCCAGAGACTCTTCCCGACCCAGGGATCAAACCTGCGTCTCCTGCATTGGCAGGCGGGCTCCTTACCACTAGTGCCACCTGGGAAGTCCCGTGCCTTTTGGTATTGTATCTGAAAAATCAACAGCAAACCCAGGGTCACTTAGTTTATTTATTGCTTGCTTTTACTTGATTTTCATGTCATTATGTTTATTTTGGTGTAGATGAAAAATGTTTTATGCTTCACCACTAGGGATTATTAGCTTTTTGGTTAACATTTTACTTTTGGTAGTAATTAGGTTTTTGTAGTGGCAAATTTTAAATGTCAGGTTTTTTTTTCCCTTGTAGGATACTTTTAATTCACTTTAAATCTGCAAATTCGTAGAATTTTAGGCCAAGAAATGACATGAGTGTCTAGTTCAAGTTCATTTTGCAGATGAGTACAGAATGGATGAAAACTATAACATGATTTGTATGAGGCCAAATACAAGATAGTAATAAAAACAGGACGCTAATTGGTTTATTATGGCAAATCAGATACTCAAAATATTGAGAAGTGATCTCTCTCAATTCCCTAAGTTAGTTATGATAATTTGTAGGATATTTCTTTTCAGGCTGTTTAAATTCAAGTGCTATCACTAAAGTCAGCAGATACTTAAAAAACTAAACTTTAGATGTTGGTTAGTTTTTTTTTTTTCCCCCCAGAAATACTTACCAGCTCCTGTCATATTTACGTAACATTGCTTGTTTAATTTTTGTCCACATAGTCTCACACAACCTTTTTGAGTTTTTCCCTTCCATTTAACTTCAAATTAACACACTTCCACATAGTTTTAAAACTTTTAAATGACTCCCTAATTGTTGCATTAATAAAATAGAATTAAACTCTTCCCTTGTTGGACATTGGTCTCTACTTTTTAAAACAAAAGAGAAATGCTACAGTATTATCTGCATTTTAAATATGTAATAGCTGTGGAAAATGTGATACTCTTCTCTCAGTGTTCCCCCCCTAGTACCTTTTACTTCTGGGGAAAAACTCCCAAAGAACACAGCATAATACATAACTGTATTTTTGAATTAACACCATTTAAAATTTCTGGGGAAATATTTTAAAATTTATTTTAAAGTGATACTGATTCAAAAATACATAGAGCTTTCATTTTAAATATTCAGAGATAAAATACAAAGTGATTGTGATTTCTATTAGGATATTTGAGTATTGGGTAGTTAAGTATAAAATTCAAAAGAAAAAAACATGTGCAGTTAAAAATGGCCTCTGTCTCATCTCTTGTCTCTTAAACAGGTTTCTGAGTTAACTTCTAGAATCAAGCAGTTTTTAGGGGGCTGAAAAAACCACTAGTTGGTGTTTTCCTCTAGTTTTGCTTTTTTCAGAATGCTATATAAATAGAATCGGGTAGCTTCTTCAGCATGACCTCTTTTACTTAGCATAATGTGTTTGAAATTCATACAGATGTTGCTTATATGAGTAGTTTGTTCCTTTTATTGCTGAATATTTGTCCATGTATGGGTGTACTATAGTTTTTACATTCCTTTCCCAGTTGAGGGACATTTGAGTAATTTCCAGACATTCACAGGCAGGTTTTGTGTGAACATAGGTTTTCGTTTTTCTTGTGTGAATACCTAGTGACAATGTTGATGGGCTATTTGGATAAATGTGTGTAGAAGTGTGTAAGAAACTGCCAAACTATTTTCTTAAGTGGCTGTACCATTTTACATTCCTACCAGCAAACTTTTGCCTACTTTAGAGCTAGATTTTCTTAATATTGTGTTCTGTGACTTCTTTATATATTCTGGATACAAATCTTAAGGTTTGTGAATATTTTCTCTCAATTCAGTGTTTCAATTTTTTCTTTCATAAGTTGTGCTTCTGGGATTGTATCTTAAATCCTTGTCTCACCCAAGGTCTGCTTTTAGGTCTGTGATACATGTGCAGTGTGGATTGAGACTTTTTTACATATGAGTACCTAGTTCTAGCACCATATATGGAAAATACTTCTCTAATTGTTTTTGAACCTTTTTGAAGAACAATTAATCAATTGTCCTAAGTCAAATAAAGGTTTAGCTGCTTTAAAAAATAGTAGCCAATTGTTGGTAGTTTGAAATTATTCTTTTATAATTAAATTATATCAAGCTATAGAGTAAAAGAACTGACGTGAACATGAGTTTGAGTGAACTCTGGGAGTTGGTAATGGACAGGGAGGCCTGGTGTGCTGCAGTCTATGGGGTTGCGAAGAGTCGGACACAGCTGAGCGACTGAAGTGACTGATAGAGTAAAAGAGAATTATGAAATTTGGCCAGACATTGGTGTCCTATGGGCTTCCCTTGTGGCTAAGCTGGTCAAGAATCTGCCTGCAATGTGGGAGACCTGGGTTCGATCCCTGGGTTGGGAAGATCACCTGGAGAAGGGAAAGGCTACCCACTCCAGTATTCTGGCCTGGAGAATTCCATGGACTGTTTAACCATGGGGTTGCAAAGCGTCTGACACGACTGAGTGACTATCACTTTCACTTTGGTGTCCTATACTGTGAGATTTGGGTTAATCTAATTTATCCGGATATTTATTATTTAGGAATTTAGATGTACTTTGCAGTTAACAACTTTTAAGTAACTGTTAAACTTAAAAAATAAATTTATTTATTTATTTATTTTTGGCTGTGCTGGGTCTTTGTTGCTGCACAAGGTTTTCTCTAGTTGCTGTGTGTGGGCTTTAGTAGTTGTGGCACATGGGCTCAGTGGTTGTGTTTCCTAGGCTTGGTTGCTCTGCAGCATGTGACATCTTCCCAGATGAGGGATCAGACCCATGTCTTCTGCATTGGCAGGTGGATTCTTTACCACTGAACCACCAGGGAAACCCCAACTATTAAACTTTTAAATGCTAGAATAGAAGTTAAATGCCAAGAGGCAGGTGTTACTTTAAAGAGATCATTGGATGAAATATTGGAGATTAAGACAGACTTTCAGGATTAATGGCTATTTTTTTTATATTATTTGTTGATGGTTGTTTTTTCATCATTCTGGGAAGGGAGAGTTGTAGTGTTAGTTGCTTAGTCATGTCCGACTCTTTGTGAGCCCGTGGACTGTATGTAACCTGCCAGGCTCCTCTGTCCATGGGATTCTCCAGTCAAGAATAATGGAGTGGGTTACCATTTCCTTCTCCAGGGGATCTTTCCAACCCAGGAGTGGAAACCAGGTCTCCTTCATTGCAGGCAGATCCTTTTACTGTCTGAGCCCCTCTGCTCTTAAATCCTGTTCCATTTTTAAGATTAGCTTTTATCTTTGGAAACCCCACTCCTATCCTATTACTCCTTTCTTCTTTTGGATAGACTTTACCATACAGTTTTATTATCTTTAACCTGGTAAAAACAAATAACATAGCATTTTTTCATTTTAATTAAAGTGCATAGTCCAGTGGTGTTAAATACGTTACCAGTGTTATACAACCATTATTACCACTGTCTAGTTCCAGAACTTTTTCGTCACTACAAGACCCCATTCTTGTCCTTAAGGACTTCACAGTCTGGTTGCGAAAATAAGTAACTTAATGTTTACCATATAGTGTGGCAAATTACATGTCAGAGCTTGCTGTAGTTAAGCTGTATTCGTTCAACTAAAATTTTACTTTGAAAGAGCAGAGTAATTTTTGGTTAGGTTAACATCCAGGTTGTCCTACCACTCCATACCTGAATTAAATTTAGGCTAGACTGAAATCTTTAGTCTTCTTGGCTTAAATAAATTCAGGACTCACAACTCCTCATGCTCTTACTTTGTAAGATCATTTGAGGAATAGCTGTATTTGGGATGGTAAAATAATCTGCCTGCAGTGCAGGAGACCCAGATTTGATACTTGTTACTTTATAACAAGAAGGAAACTGAAAAATTGATATTCTGATTTAAAGCTAAATTATGAACTTTTCCTTTTCTCATGGAGCAGAAGAAAAAAACAGAGAGAACTTCCTAGTTGTCTGTTCCCACCTCAGTTGAGCTGTTTTGACTTATTCTAGTTGTAGTGACAGCTTCCTTGATTATGGTCAAATATAGCGTTATACAGGCATGCTTGTGTCTTTTAGCAGATCATTTGAGGAATAGCTGTATTTAGGATACTGTGTCAAGAGATTGTGTTTCTGAACTCCTTGAAGCTTTGGAGTTGGAAATTGATGATTTAAAGTTGACCATTTTAGCAGTTTTAGTGAAAGGCAGTGTTAGCAACATTGAACAGTGTTGTAATACAGATTTTATTTGCATTCTGCTGTCAGGGTTTGTTTGCTGTAGCACAAGATTGTTTTGGAAAAGTAAAACACAATACAGCCCTTTGTTTTTAAGATTCTGCAGTCTTCCTAATATAGTCAGTCTAAGAAAGAGTTGCTATCCCAAATGATGGTTAATATTTTAGTTAGCAATTTCAATGTTTATCATAAGAAAAGTTCATATTACTAGATCTAGACTTCTAATAAATTGTGTTTACAGATTTAAGAAAGCCTGAATTTGTGACAGTTTTGGTTGTTTATTCAAAAAGAATGAAAAATTAAAGATAACCCCCTAGTTTGCTTAGTTTTACTAATAATTTTGGCATTTGCTTTTAGAAAAATAACTGTAGTCTTGTTTTTTTCAGGGTAATCACTTTGATCAATATGAAGAAGGACATTTGGAAATTGAACAAGCATCCCTTGACAAGCCTATAGAATCGGTAAGATCAGTGCTTAATTTGGGGTCATAGATAGTTAGATAGGTAGTGTTCGTGTGACACTTGATGTGAATGAAGTTAAACTTATTAATTAACTTATAGTACAGTTTAGAGCTGTTTTCTTGCATGCCCTACAGTAATCAAGTAGAGTTTGAGTTGTAATCTAATATTTAATATGTTAGGAAATCAGTGAAAAAAATCTAGAAACACTTTAGAATTTTGATGGAAAAATATCATTTTTGGCCCATACTCTGTTAAAGATAATAAGTTTAAGTTTAGTTGAAGTTTTTGTAAATTGAATAAAGGAGTAAAATGTATTTTGATCCTTTAAAAAACTTCACCTTTCCTGGCAACACAATCATGTGTGAAATGTTCCATTAGGAACAGTTAGGGGCTAATATTTTTATTTACCAGACTCTTGTGAGACATGGTAACTTTGGTTTCTGTGGTTTAAGAGATGTCTGGTTTTTGTCGAAAGTTGATTGTATCTATTCACATGACTTAATTTTAAATATTGATACAATGCAACAGAACAAGTAGATTTGTTTTCCTGACTCTTTAATTTTTGAACATTATTTTTATTTTGAAAAGCCCTTTATTTTCAGATTACACAGTCCATTGTTAAAATGTCTAAATTTGTCAGTATTGTCAGTATTTAATATTTGTTCTTAAGTGTATGTATTTAGTAAGGGTTTCAGAGTTATTGATTAACTAGAATGCAAAGTCAACAGAGAGAGAGTCTCTATAACAGTCAAGACGTTCCCCCTTCTCCTTTTAAGAAATACTAGCTTCTCCTCCTCCCTCAGGAAAATAAGGCAATTTAGAGAATACAGATATTTTAACTTTAGCTTTTATTTTAATAGCTGTAGCATAGTAAAGGATCAACATATATTTATGTTCCTAACTAGGTTGGTGTTGTGTGTGTTTGTGTGTGTGTTTAGATGTTTACAGAAATTTACACAACTTGGGGTGTTCGACATTTTTCTTCCACAGCAGTTGGCCCATATTAGCTAAGCAGCCATGATCTGGTTTGTATTGCACGGTCTGCCTTTTTTTAATTTCTTCTCTAGGGTTTCTTTCTCCCCACCTCCCCTTCTTATTTCTGTTCTTCTGGTCCAGTGAACACTGCATATAGTACCTTCTGTCTTAATGTGCTGGCATGATGCTAGACTTAGGCATGGCAGTAATTGATGACGCATGTGATAATGCTGCAGAGGGAGAATTCACATCTGATGTTGTGCTGAAAGCCCAGTCTTGTGTTTTGACTTAAGGATGAAATGCCAGGCCCACTTTGATGAGTTAAAAAATATTTGAAGTTTTTGTCTTATTTTACTATCGTCTTGGGAATTATCACAAGGTGGAGTTTTACAGTGAAATCTATGGGCTAGCTAGGTCAGTATTTTATACTTGGAAAATAACTTTTCCATATCATTTAAATGTTTCTTTGGGTCAAAGTTTAAGAATAGATAGCTGTCAAAAGAAAGGCCCAGGTGCCATATTCTGCAAGGTACAAAGTTGAATAATATTATACAAGCTATAATTCAGTGGGTACTCTGACTCAACAGTAGCAGGAAATTTAGCTGGACTAAATTTGCGGCCTAGTATTCATTATTACTTTACTCAAGAAAGTTTTAATAAAAGCATGAAATTAAATGATTTTAACATTTTAAAAGCCTTCTTTTAGGACTGCATTTAAAGGTTTTTGGAAAGTTCATTCCTTCGGCATGTGGGACTAGTGCTCTTTTTCCTCTCACAATGTCCAGGAATTTTCCCAGCATATGTCATAGAAAGAACACTATCATAAGGCAGTCTGACTGAGTAATCTCAGTGAGTAGGAGTGGAATTGATATATGCCTTATTTATTAAATAGTATTATCTTCTCCACTAGAAATAGCAAGTATCCTTGGACTGGATGTTTAATTTTTTATGAATAAATATATGTTCAGAGATGTATAGTAGTAAATTGTACTTCTAATGAAAATCTACTCCTGAAACACATTAAAACATGGATTATTTGTGATGTAGTAGTTTAGGTAGTAAGGTGCTTCATAGCCAACGTGGTGTTAGATAGAAGTGGGGCAAAAAGAGAAGGATTTTATTTCTGTTCCCCAATCATTTGGGGGTAAATTTAAAGTTTTAAAAGAAAGTCCTAAAATGATTGGCATAAAAATAGATCGTGTAGTAACCTCCAAGAGCCCTGTCACCTTAGAAATGCCCACCAAGTAAGTGTATATTAGTTACATGTCTGGCTGGCTGGCTATCTTGTTGAGCACTATTGAGCTATCTTCTTCTTAGGGGGAAATAGAGGTTGCTTCTAACACACAGAAAGAGTCTCTGCTGAATTAAAATCTTTCTCTGCAGCAATATCTATTGAGAGGTGCTGACTGTTTTGCTACAGCATGCAACTCAAAAGTGGCTGGAAATATGCAGCTTTGGGAGTCTACAGATCATTGCAGGAGCTAAAGGTCTAGTCATTTTTTTTTTTTTAAACGAAGGTAATCTGCAGCAGCTGGTAACCGAGGAAGTCTCTGCACAGGTTTGTGCCAAGAATATGCCCGTGTAAGGGGTTATTGTGAGTATAGGATTAAGGTCTTTTTGTTTTGTAATAGGGTAAATGTGTTGCAAACCAGCAAGATAGGAAATGAGATACAAAGATGTAATAATACATTATGATTTTGATAAACTCCTGAAGCTTAGATTTGTTCCTGAGATGATACAGGTATTTCAGTTTCAATCTGGAAATGTTGAAAATACATCAAAATCCAGCATTAATGAAGTAGTTCATTATCTTTGGTATAAATTTTTATTTTCCCTGGTTTATTTCAACCAACCAGATATCTTTCAGTGAAGTTTCTGGTCAATAATAAAACAATGTTCCAAGAAAATTATTAAAGAATTGCCAGATAACTTGTTTATCTGAATTAAGGAGAAGGTGGGAAGTATTAACATTTTGCTCTTATTACAAAAAACTTTTTAAAATTTATGTTTTAATGTAGCTACTTTATGAGATTTTTAGGTCCCACCTATGATTATGATCTCTACTTTATACTGAAAAATAAAGCGTTTAAAAACCATAATCTTAAAACCATAACCCAGTCTAGGATTCCACCATAGATCCAAAAATTGGTTGATCTGACTTAAGGTATATGGTTTGTTGTGATCTTTACCATAGAAAGAAGATGAGAAATCAGATGGGAGAGTGATTATAAGCTGTACAAAAGGCAAATCCCTGCGCCATAGACTTAAAATATGTTGTCATTGTTGCAGTTGGAAGTGAAACTGCCCGTCATCCAGTACTTGGTCTTTGTTCTACCTGACAGATTAAAATTCTGTCTTTATAGTTGTCAGGTTGACTGAGCAGGTTTAAAAAAATTAAGTTTTCAAATTCCAGTTGCTGATGTTTACTTTGCATATCTAAGGATTTAGAAGTGTATGTATAAGTGGGTTTTGTCATGTTGCATATCTGTTTAGATCTGTGGACTCCACTAGTTCCAAACTGTAACTCTATAAGACTGCTGATTTGATATTTAGCAGTGACCATATGTGGACTGCACTATAAATAATGTGCTTCTTGGAGCTGAATGGTGTAGCATTACTATATGGCTTTTCTCTCTAGTCTTCATTGTGTCATCTGTAGTGAGCTATAGATTTTTTTGTTGGGGAATTTTTACAACTTGTTGTTTGCATGGGTTCACCTAGTAGCACTTGGTTTTTGCTTATAGAGTCTTTAATACACAATCAGCAAAGCTTACAATCCACTCAAGAGATTTGCCATTTTTGTCACTGTTGAAAATGAGCTAAATGGTGTAAATTGAATGTGGCTGTCAACTAAAAGAAAATTCAGTGTGGAATTAGTATTCATCTAGTCACTGCCATAATTGTAGTATAGTTTTCTCTTGAGACTTGGTATTCTATTTCCTATTATTAAAAAACTTAGAAATCAGCCCCACACAATGAAGTGAATTTTAGTCTATATTTTGGCAGACTCCTATTATACAGATTGGTGGGGTTTGGCAGACTCCCGTTATACAGATTGGTGGGGCTGTTTCCCAAATGGTTATTGTTTCTTTGATGGTATACAGCTTCAGGGAGCAGAGAGAAGTTCCTGGGAAAGTTTTCTACTTGGTATTTAATTAATAAAATTGTTGAGGAATGGCTGAAACAATAATGAGATGGTTTTTTGTGTTTGTGTTTTGGCTGGTATTGTGTTTTTAGCATATTGGTAGTTGTTTCTAATACACATTTCTTGCTATTATTGATGTTCCCATTTAAAAATTATATCCTCCTTTCTTGCACATTTAGTACAGAGGATTAAAATATAGCACTTTAATTTACATTTGAGTTTAGAAACAGAAAAACCATAAAGGCCAATTTAGGTAATCTAGATGAAAAAAGTTTTGAGTTTTTAGCTCAGCTTCATAGTTTAACTAGAATTAAGAACTTCATTCCTAACCAAATAAAATGCCACATTGCCACCATTTTTGGAGTCTTAAGGACAGAGAGTAATGAATAGGTCATGGGAGGAATTCCCTGGCAGTCCAGTGGTTAGGACCTCTGCACTTTTAACTGCCAAGAACCCAGGTTCAATCCCTCATCAGGGTACTGACACCCCACAGGCTGTGTGGGACGGCCAAACAACAACAAATAGTTTGTGGGAATTCTTTATGAATGATCTGGAAAACCACCCTTTTGCCTACCTCCCTTGGGCAAAGTTAGTTGCTTTATTAATTGTTTAAAATTAGTATTTCCCTGCATTTTTTCCATGTGTAGTTAAATTATAAACAGCCTATCACTATACATGCCCCTTTGTCAGTCACAAACCAGGCTGTGTTAAAAAAAGTTATTTTCAGTTCTGTAAGATTATAACTAAACTTCAAATTATTTATTTTGCTTAAAAATAAAAAATCAAGTTTTTTTAGTCACTTTTGTAGTAACCAAAATAATAAACTGTTATTTCAGGAGTTAAATAGTGCTCATTGCCCTTGTTATGTCTAGATTACCAGTTGAGGCCACAGATTGCTGCAGTTTACTGTTATAAATGACATTCATAGAAATGATTGACACCCTAACCAGAGAGAGTAATGATTATCACCAGTTGGCCACTGAATTCCTTGCTCTTTCACAGTGAAATTCAGTGAACAGTTTGATCACTTCAGATTAGACAAGTCTGCTTTGTTCTATTAATACTTTGTTATGAGATATTTTGACGTGCCTTTCTTGTGTTACCCATCATCCTTAAGCCTACTGGATTTTTCACTAGTCTTTATAAAACTTTTTTCTTTTGGTAGGAAGAGGGACCATAGTGAATACTAGTCCTTTCTGCAGAGTTGCAGAACTGCCATTTTTTCTCCAAAAACAGATAGTCTGAAATGATAGGAAAGGCTCAGATTTTCCGTAATAGTCATTCACTTAATCTCAGAGGTTGGTGAGTAGAAGACTTTCTGGGAGATATGCCTATTATTATTGTTGCTTTTTGTTATAATTGCAAGGTCATAGAGTGGCATATTAATAATATTAATACATAACCCCTGACATTTCATTCCCTGTTTATACTTGGGGAAAGTGAAAGAAAATGAAGTCACTCAGTCGTGTCCGACTCTCTGTGACCCCATGGACTACAGCCTACCAGGTTCCTCCGTCCATGGGATTTTCCAGGCAAGAATACTGGAGTGAGTTGCCATTTCCTTCTCCAGGAGATCTTCCCAACCCAGGGATTAAACCCGGGCCTCCCGCATTGTAGGCAGATGCTTTACTGTCTGGGCCACCAGGGAAGTAGATTTAATTAAAGAACAGTTTTCGTTTAAAGATTTAGAAGAGAAGTACCACTGCCATTTTGTATCAATAGCTTTTTTTGAGAAGGTGACAGCCATCTTGAGTGGTTTTGTAAAAGTGATGCTAATGTGTATAACCCTAAATTTTTCTTTTTTCTCCCTCTCCCTTTAACATTTGCTTTTCCTTTCACTGTTGTCAGTCACAACACGCTGCTCTTGAATCTCTCAGCTGGTCTTGACTCGTGAATTTACTTATGCTTTCACTCTTCTTTAATAAATACATTAATTGCAAGCAGTGAATTGAAAACAAGACAAAAAAAAAAAAACGACCATTAGTGATTGGACAGTTTCTTACTTTGTGTTACATTTAACTGTTCTTTTGACAGCCCAGTTTTTAAAGCCAGGTTCGTATGGAAATGCTTTCACTCCACTTGCACTGCTTTTGGAAATAGCATACTGCTTCATCTGTCTGTTTATTTTAGTGCATTCATAATATAACACGGTCAGCATAATGTCTCATCTCCACTTAGCCAAAAGATAGAGTTTTCTTAATTTAAAAAAAGGGACAACAATTTTTGTCAGCATGGTTTTAATACCCTAAATCTGTGCCTAGTTATAAAATTAGCCTATTAAGAGATTAAACAATACTTTATTCAGCTACATTATCTTAGAGTCATTCTGCTATCCTTGTCCTTTCTGTAGTTAATTTAGTTGTAGGAATTATGATATAAAACAAGGATTTTATGTGCAGGTAAGTGTATTTCCACAGTAGTACTATAAAGGCCTCTCTCTTTATCTTCATTTTCTGCTAAAATTAGTTGTGTTAAGACTTACAAAAGTTTTTTTTTTTTTACAATAAGGTTATTTATATATAGGCATTCAGTACTGGGATTACATATAACCATAGTATTTTCTCATTCTCTCAATTTCTAGCAAAAAATAATCTCTAGTGACCTTTTGTGTACAGTAATGACTGTGTATATGTATGTTTAAAGTAATTGCATGTTTTGTTATAGAAACATTTTCATTATCATTTGCCCATTTTTTCAAGTATCCTGATCTTTGTTCCTCTAATCAATAAAGTAATAAGCTGCTCAGTCCAGTTTTCTAGTTGGCATCCTGTCATAATACTCATAGAAGGAAGTTGACCTTTTTTTTTTTAAACAGAGCATTAAAGAGACCTAATCTTCTTCTTATAACTTACTATCAGAGAATATAATAGTAACATATTTTTTCCTATAATTCCAGAGCATTTTACCATTGAATATGTAGCTGGAAGATAAAAATCAATTTAATATGTCTGTTTTTAATTCAGAGATTTATGGTTTAGTTGACTTCATAATTTGATTTTAGGAAATACAAGATTATTTTCAAGTGGTGATACCCAATTAATATTATAAATTACATTTTAATGCATACAGAACACTTTCTGTTTACAATTTTTAAATGTTTTCCTTTTGATAAGTAACATCATTTTATCAGATACAGCTAAATGATTATTTTAGTGTTCTCTCCGTATTTGTAAAAAGCAAAGAATTGGACAAAGGTCTGCAGAGGTTTCTAAGATCTTGAAACCTTACGCAAAAGCTGACATTTAATTGTTGTTTCTAGTGTCTTTACATGTGATTTACATTGAATGATCTTTTCCACTGTGCTCCTAGGAAGATGAGACATTATGTATATTGGTTTTTTTCCCCTACATGCACTAATGGTTCTTTACTGTTAACTTATTGCTAGGCCTGTATCATTCTAACATTTTAGCATTTTTGTTAGATTACATGTTGAAATGCATCACTCAGTCTGTGCTTGAGCTCATTTTATTTTTCTGTTTAATCAATTTAATTTCTCGTTTTACTAACCTCACTGTTTTTTCAGTTTAATATTGGCTGCATGCTAGTTAAATATTTATATTTTATATATATGTATTAAAAAACCAATCAAGTCTAGCCTGGATTTTGCTCTGATTGTGTTTTCATTTCTAGTGGTGGGGCAGTCTTACACTTACAACTTACTTTGTATCATGAAAGCCTGACACATAAGCAAAATAACTAAATACAATGTAGATTTTCTTTATTAAAAAAAAAAAGCTCTTAAAGTGGTGCTGTCTAGGTGGTGGATATGATTGTATAAGTACTTTGATTTTATGCTTTTTAATGTTAGTTTTAAACTTCATAAGTGTATTCTTCCCCCTTTCCCCTTCCCTTTTTTCTCTTTTTAAAAGTGTTGTGTATAAAAATTGCCCAACACACCATCAGAAAGGACCCTTTCCCTCTTTGTTCTTCCTGTATAAAATACTAGCCAGTATTTCTTTTTACATTAATGCCCCCTTTATTGGGCACATTTCCCCTATTAGCACCTTTTTTGCATGCATATATGTAGAATTATCTCTTGTTCATCACCTGTTAAATATCACTAGGAAGGGAAGAATATATTATTGGAATATTTTTGGTTTGTCTCTCTGTTCTGTCTGTCAGGATAATATTGGACATCGCTTACTCCAGAAACATGGGTGGAAGCTGGGCCAGGGATTGGGAAAATCTCTTCAGGGTAAGTTTTTTAAATATACCAAGAAAAAAGAAAGAAAAAATGTTTCTGATGCAGATCTTATGCCTGAATATATTTTTTGTCTTTTTGAAAAAGTTTTTGGGCTTTCTCCCACTGCCTTTTATCCCCTAGAGTAGTCTGTTTTTCCTATAACTGTATTTGAAATCACTGTTAAGCTAATAATTTGCAAGAGTAAGCTGCTGTGTCGTGAATACTTTCAGGAAACATACTGTATATGGCTCAGTCTGTTTTAAATTTCTTTTGGTGGAAGTGATGGTTGGGTAAAGTAAATGAAATACGTAGTATCAGAATGTACTGTCTTTGTATCACTTAGTGATGTATTATGGCTGCTGTATTTTTAAGAGAATTAATTTCAACAGCAGAGTTTAATTTTTGCCCTCCTGAATTCTTCCTGAAGCTGGTGATTGCCCTTGTTCTTTGTCTCTAATCAGAATCCATGCAATAGTAGAATAATTAACCTATATGAAACATAAAATCGAAACAGAGATTTCCTAGGGTTCTCTGAGAGGCCATTTCTTGAGTTCAGGTCAGTCTCTGGGAAATGTGTGGTTTACAGTTTACATTGTATGTAATTTTTTCTTTTAACTGTACTAATCATTTGGATAACAAACACTGCTAACATTTCTGCTTCTGAGTTCTTACTAGTTGAAAACCAGTCAACCAACTCCATTTACTTATTAGCTCCGTCGTATTCAAGGGCTGCTGTTCTCTGCAGATGTGAACAGTACCTCAGAAATGATGGAAATCATTGCACTTCTACATTTGGTCATGAAGGGTCTCATTGTATAAAGGGATATTTGGGGAGAGGTGCACTACTGTTGACTAATTTTTTGAATTTGGGAAATGAATTTCCATAATATGAGTGGGCAGTCTAATCAGTTCAAATGTCTGTATTAAGGGCCACAATAGGACGGGGCATGAAACAGGATGTTTCAGTCTTTAAAGCCTTTGCTTTTTAAAGTATACATCCACAAATTCTATTCAGTTGTGACATGAGAAATGCTCAAAAATATATTTCAAATGAATATTTATTACTAAGCATTAACCTATCCTTTGGGGGAGGTAGAAAGATTTGATCACCACTAAACTTGTTTTCCAGTGGTGCAAGAACTCATTGTACACAGTATAAAGAATACTCAACAACTGAGAGCAATTTGTATGGCATAGACCATAGATTTTCTAAGAGACCAGAAAAGAGAAAGCATCATCAGGACTAAAGTAGAAATGACTTCTTGGCAGGTTTAGTCCCAGTGGTTTGCACAGTTAAATGTTGGGTTGGGTTGAATGGAGGTGATAGTTCAGAATAAGGTCTGAAGATTTTATTTGATCTTTTCCCCTACTATTTGAAACCTCTCTTCCTATTCAGAGATTCCCAGGAGCATTGTTGATTGTTACTGTTTTTGTTCAGGTACAGAGGGGAGTAGAATTTGGGGACATTACGTAGGGGACTAGTGAATCTGTTTGAATCCCAGAGTTTTCCATTGTAAGCATCGGAGACTTCAAAGTACAACTAAAACTGGCAGAGAAAAAGAGTGAAAGAGACGTGTAGCAAGCGAGTTTAGAAAGGTGCTCTGTGATGGTCTAAAGAGGTGGGATGGGGAGGGAAGTAGGAGGGCGGTGTAGGAGGGGAGGGACGTATATATACCTATGGCTGATTCATGTTGATGTATGGCAGAAACCATCACAATATTGTAGAGTGATTATCCTCCAATTAAAAATAAAGTAAAATTTAAAAAAAGATCAGGAAAACGGGTGCTTAACTATTTTTGGGTGATGGAAAATTATTGTTTCATTTTAAGAATACTTTCAAATTTGGGTGTCTTTAAACTTTGAACTCCTTGAAAAGAGAAATCAGATTTTATCCATATTTCACATTCATCTCTGTGGTGATTGGCATGTAATAAGCACTCAATAACTCATCAATCCATTATTTATTTAAAATAGAAATTTGAAGCCCTTCCTTTTTTTCTTTTTAATTGTGGCAAAGCCCACATAACATAAAATTGTCATCTTACCCATTTTTAAGTGTACATTTCAGTAGTGTTTACTAAATTCACAGTGTTGTTCAAAGCCCATGTGTCTTGAATGGCTAGTATGGTCTCTACCCTTCAAAAAGAATGAGACCTTATTCTCCTGCCAACAAAATGGATTTCCCTGGTGGCTCAGACGTAAAGCGTCTGCCTACAATGCGGGAGACCCAGGTTCTATCCCTGGGTTGGGAAGATCCTCTGGAGAAGGAAATGGCAACCCAATCTAGTACTCTTGCCTGGAAAATCCCATGGATGGAAGAGCCTGGTAGGCTACAGTCCACGGGGTAACAAACAGTCGGACACGACTGAGCAACTTCACTTTCACTTTAATTGTCTTGGAAATGGCTCTTTTATTTTTTTAGTGTCACGTTCAACATTGTCCAGGCATTGAGTTGATTTCTCTTACATAGCTCTTTCTGTAATACCCACATAGTTTGGCTAGAATATAGCCACATTTATGACATATTTAGATAATTCATGACAAATTTTTTTCATTGTACCAAACCTTTGCTACAAATAACCACTGAATAAAGAAAGCCCTGTTGCTCTGCAGAAAATCATAATGCCTTCTTACTACTGCATAGACTAATCACTGCAAATAATTTCTAGATTCATGGTTTGTAAGTTCTTTGCATTTACTTGTTTATTGTCCACTTTTAGTTGCTTTTGTTTGATTTTAGGCTCTAACATTTTTTAACATGCAGTCATCCACTGAATTTAAGCCTGATCTTTTCGAGATTTTGTTAACATCTAAAAATTATTGAAAGCCCTGTGAGACTTTACGGAGTGCTAGTCTTTGGGGCTGCAGTGTATGTATATAACTTGTCACTGGATAGGTTGGAGAATAGGGCATGCTAACTCTGAAACAGAATTCTTTGTGGCACGATAGAAAATTCAACTTTGTTAGGTGGGTTTAATTTTTACTTGAATTTCCCTTATTTACCTTTTGTTCTCCCCTAATATTTATTAGGGCTTCCCTAGTGGTGCTCGGAGAAGGCAATGGCAACCCCCTCCAGTACTCTTGCCTGGAAAATCCCATGGACGGAGAAGCCTGGTAGGCTGCCGTCCATGGGGTCGAGAAGAGTCGGATACTACTTCACTTTCACTTTTCACTTTCATGCATTGGAGAAGGAAATGGCAACTGACTGCAGTGTTCTTGCCTGGAGAATCCCAGGGACGGCGGAGCCTAGTGGGCTGCCATCTATGGGGTCGCACAGAGTCGGACACGACTGACTCGACTTAGCAGCAGCAGCAGTAGAGCTAGTGGTAAAAGAACCCGCCTGCCAATGGAGGTTAGACATAAGAGACACCAGTTCAATCCCTTTCGGGAAGATCCCCTAGAGAAGGGAATGGCATCCCACACCGGTATTCTTGCCTGGAGAATCCCATGGACAGAGGAGCCTGGAGGGCTTCAGTCCATGGGGTCGCACAGTTGGACACAACTGAAGCGATTTAGCACACATCACAGTGTTTATTAAAATATTCAAAAGTTAAAATTTATATGCGGCAGATAAGTGATTGTTAGTATTAGAAAAAAGACTTGTAGAAAAGGTTGTTGGCAAGATACCTGAAGGAAACAACAATAAAGAAAGGCCTGCGATGAGAAATATTATGAATGGTTGTGTGTGTTTTTTTTAATGCAGGCAGAGGGTATGTTTAATGTGGAATAAACAACAGCAAATGATAGTTGTATTTTGTGGCTGTTGAATTGGATTTGGTTCTTGAAATTGTTTTATGACCTTGTGGCAGCTTTGAAATGGAATGGAATGTAGCTCAAAATCTTTATTTTGCTATGAAATAGGTAAGTAGATGTAGCCCAGAAGTGGTTCCTAAACTTTCTTTGTTATATTGTCTAAGAGCTGTTTGATGATGTGGCTGATTTTTTTGGTCACAAAGACAAATGAAGAGGTATGATATATTTCATATTCCATATTTAGAGGGTTCACTCAGTGACAGTCAATCAGCATTAGCTCAGCTATGAGATAATAATGTATTCTAGTTATACCAGCTGTAAATAATGTAAGTCATGGGCAAAGTAAATAAGATTGTTCCTGCTCTTCAGGTTTATTTTCCAGTCCTCTAAGTCTTGCTTTTTAAACTTACACTACACTTTTGAAGGTTTTTTGAGGCCAGGGACCGTGTTTTATATTTTTTAGTATGTGATCAATTGAATACTTAATTGACAAATTGCTTTAAGTTCCTTGAGAGTAGGGATTCTCTTTTATTTTTGTTTAGAAGCACTTGGTATAGGGTATGAAGCAGTGAGAGCAGCATTTGGAAACTTAGGATTTAGGTTTGAATTTGGCTCTGCCACTTACTTTAAGTAAAGGGACAAGTTGAATTATTTGTTTCAGCAATAAATGAGGATTAAAATCTCTGCCTATATTCTCACAGTGATTATGAGGGTAAAGTAATTAAGTGAAGTTACTTTATGCAAACTGTAAAACACTATGTAAATGCTAATTGTTATTAACACCTCAATTGTATGGTGTGTGTTTAAGTATTTTAACTGAATTTGAGTTAATCTTTAGGTATTCATCAAAAACCTAAGTATCATAAAAATCACAGAGAAGCCTCTATCTTGCTACTCTCTATTTCCCAGAATTTGTAACAGTAGTAGCAGTAGCAGCAGCAGCTAAGATACTGCTGCTGCTGCTGCTGCTGCTAAGTCGCTTCAGTCGTGTTCGACTCTGTGCGACCCCATAGACGGCAGCCCACCAGGCTCTGCTGTCCCTGGGATTCTCCAGGCAAGAACACTGGAGTGGGTTGCCATTTCCTTCTCCAGTGCAGGAAAGTGAAAAGTGAAAGTGAAGTTGCTCAGTCGTGTCTGACTCTTCACGACCCCATGGACTGCAGCCCACCAGGCTCCTCCGTCCTTGGGATTCTCCAGGCAAGAACACTGGAGTGGGTTGGCCATTTCCTTCTCCAGTGCATGAAAGTGAAAAGTGAAAGGGAAGTCACTCAGTCGTGTCTGACTCTTTGCGACCCCATGGACTGCAGCCTACTAGGCTCCTCTGTCCATGGGATTTTCCAGGCAAGAGTACTGGAGTGGGGTGCCATTGCCTTCTCCGCTAAGATACTAATATGTGCTATTACTGTTTGGATGGCATCACCAACTCTGTGGACATGAGTTTGAGCCAGCTCCGGGAGTTGGTGATGGACAGGGAAGCTTGGTGTGTTAGTCAGTGGGGTTGCAAAGAATCGGACATGACTGAGCGACTGAACTGAACTGAACTGAATATGTGCTGGATATTTGACTCCCAGTTCTGTGCTTTTAATGCTGTGTATGTTTTAGGGTCATAAGTCCCTAATTTTGCTTTTTGTTTCAGTAATTCTGAGCTCTTAGTTACATCTAAAAGAGCCTCAGTCACTAAGCAGTGGGGTTGGGACAAATAATTAAATGTAAAAAATAAAATTGTTAAAATAAACAGTAGGATAATTATTAAAGATAATCTTATAATAAGGAGAACTTTAAGTTCAACTCCAAACCCAGAAATCCTTAAAAGAAGGATAAATTTGACTATATTTCATCATAGTAAAGTAAAAGAACAACAGCTAAACAAACTGGGGGAAATATCTGTAATATATCATTGTAGACAGAGGACAGATTTCTTTATGTATTTATCGGTATGTGAAATACTTGTAATCAAAATAGAAAGGGGGAAATGGCTATGAATACTGTTTACAGAAAAGTATTGCAGATGACCTTTAGGCATATGAAAATATTCTCATTTCTTCTCATATTAGAGATAATGCATATTAAACTATGAGATATGATTTTTTACTTGTTGGCTTGGAAAAGGCTTTAAAAAAGACTAGCCTGGTCAGATTTGGGGAAAATAGGTTCTTACATTATAGCCAGTGAGATTGTAAACGGATAAAACCACTATAGAGAACAGTTGAATTACTTAAAGATTAAAATGCATGTATCCCTTTAGATCCAACAATTCTATCTTTAACTTATTCATGAAATGCAAAAAATAATGTATGATTGAAGTTATTCATTATATCACTGTGATAAAAGATTAGAAATAGTCTACCATATTTCCTTGATCCTAAGACATTTTTTCATATTTTAATAAAGGTAAAATTAGATGTACCTTATTAATGGCATTAAAGTTACAATGGCAGCTTTTAAAATTTCTTAGTGGCACATAAAACAGTGTGTTTCTATTTTCCATTATTTTAAATGGAATACACATCAACCCAGCAGCTAACCAGCTTCTAAAACATAGTTGCCTGTTTATTGATTTTAAAAAAAATTAAGATATAAAGTATACATTTTTTCCTGATTACCAAATAATTTATATGGTTCTTAACAGTTGCTTTCTCTGTTGTAACATGTCCATAGCTTTTGTTGATACTTAAGCAGCTTTCCCAAAGTCCTACAAGTTGTATATGAAATGTATTATATCTATAGGTTTCTCACATATCTTTTTCTTAAAAATGTTGAATTAGATTTTTGAGATTGAAGCATAAAAATTTTATTGTATGAAATCGTTGGCTGGAAAATATGTCAAGAGAGATGAACTGAAGCATTTCACTGTGAAACATTAAAAGGGTACATTCTGTGGGGTTTGTGCATATATTTGTTTCTTATTTGCTTTACTGTGCAGAGAAAAGTCTTGCCTGGAAAATCCATGGACGGAGGAGCCTGGTGGGCTGCAGTCCATGGGGTCTTGACTGAGCGACTTCACTTTCACTTTCATGCATTGGAGAAGGAAATGGTAACCCACAGTGTTCTTGCCTGGAGAATCCCAGGGATGGGGGAGCCTGATGGGAGGCCGTCTATGGGGTTGCACAGAGTTGGACACGACTGAAGTGACTTAGCAGCAGCGGCAGCAGAGAAAAGTCATTGTTAAGGCAGACTGTGAAGGGAAAGTGAGTTGCTTTTTACTGTATCCTTTTAAAATTTGATATGATACACTATTACTACTAAAAAATGTAGAAAGAAAATTGTTTTGAAAAAGACTCAGAGTAGACAGAATCCAAGCAGAGTAGAGTTGGTTTCTTTAGTGTTTCTTTGGTTTTATGTATGTATCCCTCCTCCCACTCTAGTTTCAGTTAGCAAACAAATGGTAAATATAGTTGGATAAACCCTGCATTAGCTAAGCCCCAACAGTGCTTATATTAATACATTTTATGACTAAAGAAAAACTAGATTTGAATCCCATACAGTAGAAATATGTAGTGTTAAAATTTGGACTTTATTGTTAAGTTAGAATGTTGATTTTTAAAACCACACTAACTTCTAAGAAAAATCATTCTTTGGCTGGGGAAAAATAGGTTTTCTTTAATACTATGATGACACAGTAAATGTTCTGGATAGGATATTTGTAAAAAGCTGAGTTGTTGTCCTTCCTTAGTTTCCCTTTGAAATTTGTTTTCATGGATTATATGCCACATCTAGAATGTAAACATTCTGCATGTCAGTATGGATTGTCAGAAAGGCTTAGTTATACTTGTTGCTGGTCTAGCTGAAGGAGCCTGGTAGCTATAATGATCTTTGTTCCTAGGTAATTAAATGAGCTGTGCAGTCTTTATGCATTTTCAAAGGTAAGCATAATTTTAGTAATTCAGGTATCAAATTTAGTAAGATAACAGATTATATATAACCCCTGACTATCTTAATGGAATTTAGTTAATATAAACAAATGAATCCAGCTGAATCCAGTTAGTAAACAAAATTTAGAATTGACAATCTGTAGTTAAAAAGTCTAGATTTTAGAGCTAGAGTTATTACCAACCTGCTGCTGCTGCTGCTAAGTCGATTCAGTCGTGTCCAACTCTGTGCAACCCCATAGACGGCAACCCACCAGGCTCTGCCGTCCCTGGGATTCTCCAGGCAAGAACACTGGAGTGGGCTGCCATTTCCTTCTCCAATGCATGAAAGTGAAAAGTGAAAGTGAAGTCACTCAGTCGTGTCCGACTCTTAGCGACCCCATGGACTGCAGCCTACCAGGCTCCTCCATCCATGGGATTTTCCAGGCAAGAGTATTGGAGTGGGGTGCCATTGCCTTCTCGATTACCAACCTAGATGGCATATTAAAAAGCAGGGATATTACTTTGCCAGCAAAGGTCCATCTAGTCAAGGCTATGGTTTTTCCAGTGGTCATGTATGGATGTGAGAGTTGAACTGTGAAGAAGGCTGAGTGCAGAAGAATTGATGCTTTTGAACTGTGGTGTTGGAGAAGACTCTTGAGAGTCCCTTGGACTGCAAGAACGTCCAACCAGTCCATCCTAAGGGAGATCACTCCTGGGTGTTCATTGAAAGGACTGATGGTAAAGCTGAAACTCCAATACTTTGGCCACCTCATGTGAAGAGTTGACTCACTGGAAAAGACCCTGATGCTGGGAGGGATTGGGAGCAGGAGGAGAAGGGGACGAGAGAGGATGAGATGGCTGGATGGCATCACTGGCTCGATGGACATGAGTTTGAGTGAACTCCGGGAGTTGGTGATGGACAGACAGGGAGGCCTGGCGTGCTGTGATTCATGGGGTCGCAAAGAGTCGGACACAACTGAGTGACTGAACTGAATTGAGAAATGAAAAGGGATTGGGGGATATGAGAAGGGGAAATAGTGAACTCAGATGCTGTATAGACTAGTTGCTCAGTATAGAGATTGTTACATTTATAGACAGACATTAAATATATGTTAAAGTGTTATTTAACCAGAAGACATTAAATATATATCAAGTTCATGCAAAATAATTAGAAAGGAAGTAGCAAATTTTTCTAAATTTAGATCAGATACTTTTTTACTAAGAAAAGAGTAGACCAGTTATAGAAGCAGTTTGGACATCCTCAAGGTAGATTACGTTAAATGAAGCATTCACTGGTGAAGAATTACATTAAAATAGTTGCACTTCTATTAAATACTTGTTTTCAAGAGACCATAATAAACAGTATACATGACATTGTGAGATACTACCCTTACTCTCATAAGTTTGCCATTTATTTTAGGAGATAAGTGGAAGAAACCTTAAGAGTAAACTCTGTAAGGATAAATGACTAGGGAAGACCTCACAATGAAGTCTTAAGGAGGGAGGAATAAGTATTACCAAAGAAAGAGACACTGATGTATACAAGGTGATTACAGTTGGTGAAGAGTAGGTGTAGCTGGCTAGAGCAGAAAGTGTCCATTCGGCAGTGAATGTCACACTTTAAAAGCAGAAGAACTTATCAAAATACATATTTTTAAAGTGAACTTTGACATATAAAAGGATGGAAAAAACCATAATTATTTGGTTGAAGCAGGGTTCTGGGTGTCCAAGAGCAGATGAGAAACCATAACTAGAAAGCAGTAATGGGAATTTGGTTCAGATAGGCACAAATCTAGTATTATCTTAACTAAAACCTCATTTAATTATTTTTTTTAATTTTTAATTGGAAGATAATTGCTTTACAGTGTTATGTTGGCTTCTCCCATACAACAACATAAATCAGCTGCCAGTCCATGTATGTCCCCTCCCTCCTGAATCTCCTCCCACTCCCTACCTCATCCCACCCCTCTGGTTTGTCACAGAGCACCGGGTTGAGTTCTCTGTCCCCATATAGCAGCTTCTTCCATTGTCTGTCTATTTAACACATATAATTCTTAAAGCAAGACTATGTTATTCCAGCTTTGCAGAGGAAAAACTGAGGCTTAAAGAAGTTGAGCGAGTTGCTTAAGAATAAACCGTCAGTAAATGACAATATCAGAATTCAAACCTTGGTCTTTCTGACTCCAAAACCCATGCTGCTAACTAACTACCACACTGAGTGTAGAAGGCTGCTCCAATTTGAAACTTTATTTTGTAAACAAAAGGCAGTTTTTTATTAGAAGAGGTATAGACTTATCTAGCAGATAGAAATATTAAAGCTAATTTAATCAGAAATTCATTTTACAAATGAAGAAATGTAGGTTTAGGGTTCCAGAATGTTGAAAGGCAGTCCCTAGTTCTCTTGATTTGTGATCTATTTCTTTCCATTATACCAATTAGCACATTGGTGGTAGAAGTTAAGTACGAATCTTGCCAAAGTATGACTGAAGATGTAAAACCATTTAGAAAGTTGTCTGAGTTGATAAGGGCATAGAATAAAATGATAGCAGTGGAACTGGAAAGGAAAGTGTAGTTATGAAGCATGATAAATCAACTATGAAGCATAATAGCAGTTGATTCATGCATGTGTCTTGCTAGCAAGCCTTTGTTCACTGGGTTTAGTTGTTAATCCTTAATAATAGCTAGTGTTTAAGTGTTTACAAAGTGCTTACACATGTATAGTCTAATTTAAGTCCTCTCTGGGGTAGTTACTCTTTTTTTACAGATGAGGAGATTGACATTTTAAGCAATTCTTTGCCCAAAATCTTACAGCACATAGGTAGTAGAATCATGTTGCTAAAAACCTATGCTTTTAATCAGTATGCTATCTAAAATGTACTTAAATGCTGTGTAGTGGCTTACTTCTGTCTTCTGGAGAAATGTGATGGTGGTGAGAAATAAAGTACTGCATAATTGAAATGTACAATAGTTACTCTGGTTGAAAAAAATGTAGGTAGCTTTGAATGTGATGTTTTTTCTTAGAGCTCGTGAAGTGGTCATTTATGTTCTTGATGATAAATATAAATTTCTGTAAATTCACTGGAAACTTGAAGCTAGATTGAGTAGTAAGAACCTTGGCCACATTTTTAGGAGTGATAGATAATTGATCTCCAAAGGTAAAGAGAATACTGTAATTTCTTGTCTCATACTATAATTTCCTCCTTTATTTTTTCTTACACTTTGTATTTCTCTTGTGGTGTTTTTAACATTCTACCTTGAATAATTTGTATTTATGTGTCTCTTAACTCTCATGAGCCATCTTCCCTGGTGGCTCAGAGGTTAAAGCGTCTGCCTCCAATGCGGGAGACCTGGGTTCGATCCCTGGGTCGGGAAGATCCCCTGGAGAAGGAAATGGTAACCCACTCCAGTATTCTTGCCTGGAGAATCCCATGGACAGAGAAGCCTGGTAGGCTACAGTCCATGGGGTCGAAAAGATGGGGTCGCAAAGAGTCGGACACTACTGAGCAACTTCACTTACTTACGTACTTAACTCTTGTTAGACTGTAAACTCCTAAGTGATAACAATTACAGGCGTTTATGTGTTTTCTGTTGTTGCTTTTCAATATGTTTTTTTATTCTGCATATAGTTACTGAATCTGTAGAATGTGCCAGATCTGTACTAAGTCTTAAGAGTTAAGGAATGAATAAGATATAGCTCTTGTCTCTGGAGGCTTATGTCTAATATAGACACAAGTGTAACAGATAAATCTAGTGCAATATAATACTGTAATTGTGAAGTTAAAGGTACAGTGGGGGCTTAATAGAGAATTGAAAAACATAACTTAGAATTTTAACTTATTTCTTGAAGGATTTAATAAGTGAAAGATTTCATTGCGAGAATAAGGAAGCAAACAACTGTATTAGCATCTGCCCAACTATACTTGTTAGTTGATACATGGAATCATTCATCCATAAGAACCACTGGTATTTAAAAGGAGGACCAGATATAAACATGATAAGAACACAAAGTTTAAAAATATGATTTGTGAGAAATATATTTTGATAAAGAAAAAAGCTAAAAACGAAAATATTTATTAAAAATGGCTACCAAAATTTGAAGTAATGGATTGTACATTTAGAAAAGGGGACAAAATAATATCATCTTACATGTATAAATGTGGTTTATTAGTTCTAAATTCAGCCTTTTCTGTCTTACTAAGTCTTCTGAAATGTGTGACGTAGATAATTCTGTAACCAAATGAGTTACAGAGAAAATCTAGCTGGAGCTTAGAAGGAAAGAGCAGAGGACAGTCTCAGGAGTAGGACTTGGAAGCTCCGATGCCTGTTGGGGCCAGGTGGTAACATACACAGTTGAAGCCCACTGAACTTGAGACAGTAAGTAGGAAGTAGTGTGAGTTGTGCCATGTCTGGAGAGGAATAACTGCCACTCAGCTAGCTCCTGCTCATTGTTACTGTGTAGGAATATAGTGTCATGTGTTGCCAGACCTGAATTTAAAAAACAAAACCAGAAATCCAGATATTCTGGTGAAACTTAGTAATTGAAAAATGTTGGCTCAAAGTTTAAAGTAATCTGAGATAAACAAACATATGCAAGGCCTATATTTGATTCACAGGTTACTACTTTATGACCTCACTTGAAATTTGACCTGGGTTTAAATTCAAGCTCTGCAATCAGTTAGTGGTGTGACCTTTCTTCAGTATGCTCAAATATTTAAAAGATTTCAGAACTGTTTGGGGAATTAAACATGATGGCATATAAGCTTTATACCTGTATCTTATCTCATTTTCCTCTCCCAATAGTAGGTTGGGAGATAATGCCACTTTAAACAGATTGAGAAACCTAAGTGTTTATCCATAGTCAAACTGCTGAGGATAGTAGCTGTGTTTATAACAAACCTTCCTACCTCTACTCTAGTACTTTTACCATTAGACTGGTGATTCTCAAGCTTTAGTGAGCAGCAGAATCACTTTGGGTGCTTGTTAAAAATGTAGATTCCCAACCAGTACAACTCAGCAGGTCTGCATTGGGGTTCAGGAAATTACATTTTAAATAAGCTCCCTAAGTAATTTGCTTTAGATCATATGAATAAAATAAGCTTCTGAGAATGTTACCTTCACTGTGGCAAGTCGGGGTAGACGGTTCTTTTGCTCATCCAAAATAGATTAGTGATTTTTAGTCTGATTTAGTATAATGCTATTTATTTTTCTTATAATCTTATCTTTATCTTGATTTACACTGTTTCCTACATTATTATTTATGGACTTCGTGCCCTAGATTAGTTTGCATGATTAAAATGAAACTGGTTTCTCGTACTTCTTACGAGAGTGGCATGTCCAAGAAACTTAAAATTAGCAATATATAAAATTAGTATATAAAATATACCAATATATAAAATTAGTATATAATCATCATGATTTTATTGTAATTAGAGTAGTGTTTCCAATCAGGTGAAAACAGTTGAAAATATAAAATTTCACTGGTTAGCCAATATTTGAAAAGTCGAAACTAAGAGGAGACAGAAATGCCTTCAAAGTTGTATGGAATCATAGACTTTAGAACTGGAAAAGAAAATTTCTATGGATAACCTAGGATCTCTGGGCTTTTTAGAAGAGATGCCAGAGGAAATAAGGGAGATTTTTCAGTAATTTCAATTTATTTGACTTTCTCAATTTACTTCTACATTCCATGTAGACTTCATCTATTACAAATTTGGCATACAGTGGATTAATAACTTACTATTCAGTACACATACATAGGTGTTAGTGTATTTCTCAGGTGACAGTAATAGTAAAATAGTAAGCATTTTGACAGTGTTTAAGTTTTTCTGTTTTGTTTAGGTATAATTTACCTAAGAAAATTGTTTGTACCTGATAAATTTCTTAGGTGATCTGTTTTAATTTGGAGAAAGTCTTGCTAAAGTATACTTCATTCTTTTGGCTTAGATGTAATATTTGTGTAACCTTTTCAAACTCAGTAGTCACTCTTGTTAATGGAATGATAATATGGGAAGGATTTGGGGGTAGATGATAATTTTCTCCTTCAGTAAATAGGACTGTTTCATTATCACCAGGTTGTTGGTAGAACATTAGAATCTATCACAGCTTCTTAGAGTATTTTTAATTTTAAGGTATTTTAAAATGCCAGTTTTGGAAATGAACAAATTGATTTTTTAATTTTCTGAGGCCTTAAGACAACAGTGTTTAGCAGCATCATGGTGAAATGTTAGGGTTTACAAAGCATCTTCTATTGTCTGTTTTGATCTACATGCCAGTCCCGAAAGTGGAGATAATGTTTCCATTTTGCTGGAGAGGCTGCAGGGACTCATGGGCTAGTTGTCCAGAGTGACACAAGTGTTTAGAAGTTACCTCTTACTAGAGAACTGAGATTTTGTAGCCACCTTTTTTAGGGACTACCTAGAAAAATATAGAAAATAAAGGTGAGTTGCGAGTTTGAGGTGTAGGATTAAGGAAGAGCAGTTTAAATGGAGCTGGAAAACATTTTGGGGTTTAAGAATGATCTTGGAATATTAAGGAATTCTCAGTGTAGTTATGGAATAACTTAATAGTAAGTGAATACAACTCTAAGAAAACATTGGATTGTTGGACATTACAATACCATAGGACTAGCTACTCTATACTGTCTACATTTAGCCACTAAGTCGTGTCTCTTTTATGACCCCATGGACTGTAGCCCACCAAGCTTCTCTGTCCATGGGATTTTCCAGGCAAGAATACTGGAGTGGGTTGCCATTTCCTTCTCCAGAGGATCTTTCTGACCCAGGGATCAAACTTATATCTCCTGCATTGGCAGGCAGATTCTTTACCACTGAGCCACCAGGGAGTTGTTTTGAGGCCCTGTCAGCTGACAATGAAATAAATATATGTATGCTTAGCCAAGAGAAACAAAACAAAACTAACCTTTTCTTAATATATTAGATTACATGATTAAAATTGAACTATTTTGTCCTAGAAAGTAGCTCTGATTCTTTGGGAAGATGGAAGGATTTTTAGGTCATAGTTTTTTAAACTTCTGTGCCCTTAAAAAAAAAACAAACACCTGTGCCTGAAAATCAAAATAACCTTGTTGTTATATAGATCATTAAACAGTCTGTGGCAAGAATATAGTTAGTTTTTGTAGCACTAGAGACTTTGGATTCTATTTTGAGTAGGAATTCTTTAAAAAAAAAAAAAAACTTAAAAGCCATAGGGTATAATTAATATACTTGATGTTTACTAAGAAAAAGATATCTAAATGATGATGAAAATAATCATTATTTTTATGCTACTGAAGACTGTTATTTTAAGGAGAAATTTGCAGAAGTAAAGCTTTGGTTTGGAAATATATATACCACTTTTTACCCAGGAAGTATTTCTGAAAGTTGTATGTAATCACTGTTTTTTTAAATGAATGAAATTATATTTAAACACATTAACATAATGACTTCCCTGGTGGCTCAGACGGTAAAGCGTCTGTCTACAATGCGGGAGACCCGGGTTCGATCCCTGGGTTGGGAAGATCCCCTGGAGAAGGAAATGGCAATCCACTCCAGTACTATTGCCTGGAAAATCCCATGGACAGAGGAGCCTGGTAGGCTGTAGTCCATGGGGTCGAAAAGAGTTGGACACGACTGAGCGACTTCACTATAGCTTACTATAGAGTCTTACTTTGAGTAATTTTACAAATCAGAGAATAGTCACCATCCTAATTTTGTATTATTCTTGATTTTCACATATATATTTGAGTTGCTTAAAGTAAATAAATTTAAGATGTCAGGTCAGATTCTTGACTTTTATCAACTTAGTGGCCTTTTGGAAGTAAAATTTGTGACTTTTTTGATGGCTTTTATATTTACTTTTGCCTTATTAGGGTCAGTCTTTAAAAACAGTTTTAGACTTCTTTGAAAGATGTTAGACATTAAAGCTTTTTGAACCATACATGCATTAGGTCCACAAATGTTATTTTCTACTCCCTCATGCCAGAAGTTTATATTGGTAAGATTATTTTGCCTAATTATAGATTATTCATGGGCTATAGGACTTTGTTTTAATTACTATCACAAAAATATGCCCAAAGCCTTGCAGTAGTGCTTGGTATGTAGAAGCAACTCAATAATTATTTGTTGTTGGATGAATCTCAGCAAAGGAACAGACAGCAAATGTAAATTGTAGTGTTATCTTATCTGCTGACTATCCAAAAACTGTTTTAATCACTTTGGAAGCTTCTTCATTTCTAATTTGTTTCTGTGGAGAAGTCATGTGTCTTCTGTTTCTGAAATGTGCTGTTTACCAGATTATGGTTGTTCTTCAATATTTTCTCTCTAGTTGTTCTTTTCCTGGGGTTTATTTAAAAATAGTGTTTGTTTAAAAAAAAAAAAATAATTTCTCTACAGTCCAGTTCTTTGGGCCAGTTTTGTAGATTGGAGTATCCTAAAGTGTTTCAAAATCGAAACTGGTTAATGAAAGGGCTCATTCTCAGAAACTGTGGCTATAAGCAATCAGTGAGTTTTCATATTTGGCCTTATTCTCTCTTGAGTTAAGATAAGTTATATTACCTTTACATTTTAGCAAGAGATGTGTACATGAGTATTTTAGCACATGTGTCATTGTAGAAGTAAGCCTACCTTCTAAAATATAGAGTATACAGTACCAGTTGGTCAGTGAAACCTCATTAAAAGTTTTTTCCATCTCTTTAAAAAAATTTTTTATTGAGGTACAGTTGATGTAGAATATTATTTTGGTTTCAGGTATACAGCATAATGATTCAGTACTTGTGTGTGTGTATATATATATATATTTAAAGTTTTTATTTAGAAAATATGAATATCAATTTTTTTCCCCTCACATGAATACATTGATAGTAGAATTTTCTATAAGTAGTATGTTTTTTTCCCACCCTTGTCCAGTCAGCTAGATCACAGTCAGAGTATCTATATATAGATCTTTGGCTGAAGAGGACAGTTTCTTCTTAAGGAAAGTATTTATTGTTCTGGTTGAAGTTGCCTCCTTTGAAATGAAATAAACAACAAAATGTTCTTATTTTAATGAATTTTAAGAAATACTTGTCCCTGTTAAGAGAAGCCAAGAAATAAGAGAAACTGGATGTAGTTCAATTTGTATTAAAAAGAAGTTGAGTTTTCTAGGGGATTATTATATTAGCAAACATTTTTTTGCTATTTATCATTGAAAAGTCATCACTATGGGTTGTTACTCAGATATTCCTTTATGATAGGATTTGTCATTGATCACAAATGAATAAATGAGGGTTTTTTGTTTTTTTTTTAATACTGCAGCCTCTTCATGTATGTATTCTTCAGTGTCTTTTCCCAGTGGGATTTTTCCTTGGTCTGGAACTTCTAATAATGGGAAAAAATTACTACTTGGCGGAGGCAGCAATGTTACCTTCAGATTGTTTTTAAAGCCAGACTGTTTTCTCTGAGTGGACTAATTGTAAATGTGACAGGCCTTTTGATGCCAATTTCTCTGGAGTTCCTGGTGGTCTTCAAAGTTTGGCTTTATTATGTGCAGAAAGAAAGCTGTTGGTGGACTTGGGAAGACTTGATTAAAAGGAAACAAAGTTCTGAGGAAGTCTACCACAAAAGTTGTATTCATTCATAACAGAACTCAAATGTTCATGTTTTCCAAGCACTGACAATCTAAGGTTATTTTCCAGACCTTTTATTTATTATAATGAGGTCTTGATGATCCCCTCTACGAGACAGTCCTCTTAGAGTTCTTTTAGTGCAGCCAATGACTTGATAATCCCTTGATGATCTGTCTTTGATGTTATTTCCTTAAGGAACAAGTCCCACCTCGGGCCTTGAGTACTGATTTGAACAGAATGAGTAGTTAAATGAGAAACTGGAAGGGAGAGATAGTTCTCTCACTTTCTAGGGAGAGATAGTTCTCTCACTTTCTAGCGAGAGATAGTTCTCTCACTTTCTCCCACCTTCCCCCCAACCCCTGCATTGTTGTAGAAGAGGTTGTTCATGTTTTTCTCAAGTAGCAGTACAAAAATCTCACACCCTGATCCAACTGGTATGAAAACAACTGCGGTAGCACACAGTGACCTTCCTGCATCCCCAGCTGAAATTGGGGGAGGGACAAAGCCCAATTTGTTACTTTACCCCATCCTGTCTGCCTGCTAGAAGGCCTGTTTCCTACCCTAATGGTTTCTGCCTAACAAATGGTGTTTCTTTTTTACAGCATTATGATCCTGGACTTGTTGTGGTGATGGTAAACTTAGCAGTGGTAATTTTTTATTTTCAGACTGAATTACTCCTTTGTCATCAGTGCACCAATATGTTAGGCTTACTTTCTCTGTTGTAGCCTTCATCCTTCTGCTTGGTCTTTTTCATTTTCCTTTCCTTTCCTTATGCAACTTGTCTGATCCTTGTTCATGAAAGGGTAACGTTAAGAAGGGATGTACCTGTTTGTGTTAGAATTGCCAAAAAAAAAAAAAAATCAGTTAAAACATTAAATTCTAATACTGTAAAAACTTGATTTCCCCACAATATAATGGGCACTAGCACTTGCTACTGCAATTTATAAATAAATTAAAACAAACTTTGACTGCCCTAGAAGGCAAAAGTACTAATGCAGAGTTTATAACAGGGGTTTACAGAGGTAATGAATTTCTACCAAAATTTTCTTGATTCTTAACAAAGCAAATTCTGACAGATCAAAAAATATATCAAAACAAAAAAAATAACTTTGACATTTCTTTCCAATTCTTTCATTGGACCATTTGTTTTTAACCAGTAAATCCCTGATTGAGACGTTATGAAAGTGATATTGCACCTAGGAAGTCATTTTTATAACCTGTCTTAATTTGGTCCTTTTGCTAAAGATTGCAGTCACTGCTTATTTATTATACCATTGGGCAGAAGGTAGTAACACATTTTTATTTTGTTTAACTGGCAGTTTTTGATAGTATCTAAAATAAGGCTGTTTTACAACTTGGTTCTCTTTTCTGGTGTGAGATGTTCTTTATTTACTTAAATTTTTTTTTCATGTGATAATTATTCTTGATTAGCTTCTTATTGTTTAAAAGCAATAATGGGAGATTGGTGATAAGTAATTAAACTTCTGAATTTGTTTTTCATTTCTTTTTGAAACAAAAATCAATCCCACAAATACAGAGCAACTAGATTCAAGTGGTTGCTGGTCACTTTGGAAACAGCTTTTTTCCCCTCCGAGACTAATCCTAGTCATGGGCATGGCATTTATTGCTTTTTTTTTAACCCCCCAAATTCAGTTTTGGTCATATCTCAGATTTAGCCTGACAAAACTCAACTTTTAGCCCAAAGGTATAATATATATGTGTGTATAACAACAACAAAAAAATAAATTAATTTAAAAAACAATTGTTTACACCAGCCTGAGTGAAATGATGAGGGAAGTAAACATTGTGTTTTTTCACTAAAGGTATACAACGGATAAGGTAAGTCCTCTTTTCAGTGGGCTTACATCACAATAAACAGCGCAAGTTGTGATGTAAAACAGCTGTGGTAGTAAAGTGCTTGTCTGCCCCATTTTGCTTTGTTTGGCTGGTTATGAGTGGATTAAATATACATTTTAAAAAATCTCCAGCATAGATCAATTAGTTTAAAGTCAATTTTCTTCGCAACTAGTCCTTTTCACAGCTTACTGATTGCCATAGCCAGTGTTAAATCCACTCTGGAAAAATGGGACCTTGGAGCACCAGTTTAAAAGTAAAACTAAAAAAAAAAAATAAAAGTAAAACTATTCTTTCCTCAGGGCAACTAACTGTTGCGTTCCTTTTAATTATTTTCACCCCTTCATTTAATTGTAAAGCATATTTTGAATACAAAGAAATACTAAACACGCTGAGTTGCAGTTATTGAATTTTCCTGTGTCATGTTTGAAACTGTGCTCTTCCGATTTAAACCTGTCAGTTGACATATTTATTACCAGTTTTAAAAGTGTGTGTGGGAAAATGTCAGTGAACAGTAAGAGTGAAGTGATTCTTGATGGAAAGTTATTTGGGAGCCTTTTTAAAAAGGAATTTCTAGTGTTCTTGATTTTAAACTTCCTGGTGCCATTGCTTAGGAATGCTTTGCATTACTTATTTAATTTTGCTTTAGTAATCTGGAATCATCCCCAACTGGAAGGTCAGCCAAGGTGGTTAGTTGGGCTTAAACTGGAGAGGTAGGTTTGGTTGTAAGCTGTGAGAATGGCTTGTGTTTGGTTCACTGTAGCTTTCTGGTCTCTGCACTCCAAGGCAAGATCTCTAACCACCCAAACCCAATGTGTAAAGAGAGCTGTTGGCTTAGCCTTACATCTCACCTTGATTATATGTTCCTGTTACAGGGAGAACAGATCCCATTCCAATCGTCGTCAAATATGATGTCATGGGCATGGGTCGCATGGAAATGGAGGTAAATTGATCTCATTGGTTGACTTGTTTTATGGGGTATTTAAAATGGATACTAATTCCAAAATTCAGGTGTAATATTTATATTTTTGAGGGAAAATTAAAAAACTTATTTTATATTCTCATTTAGTGCTGTCTTTGAGGTAGGTAGGTGGCAAATAATGCCCCTTTACAAAGAAGTTGAGTGATTGCCCCAACATTATGCCACAAGATAAGATCAGACTTAAACCCAGGCCCTTATGCTCATTTCAGTAGGCTCTGTAGCTCAAATCTTAAAATATTTGTTGTGGTAGAAGCTTTGCCCCTACAGAGCTGTGTCAACAACCTCAGATATGCAGATGATACCACTCTAAGGGCAGAAAGCGAAGAGGAACTAAAGAGCCTTTTGATGAAGGTGAAAGAGGAGAGTGAAAAAGCTGGCTTAAAACTCACATTCAAAAAACTAAGATCATGGCATCCAGTCCTATCACTTCATGGCAAATAGACGGGGTAAAAATGGAAACAGCAGCAGATTTTATTTTCATCGGATGGTGACTGCAGCCATGCAGTTAAGAGATGCTTGCTCCTTGAAAGGAAAGCTATGATAAACCTAAACAGCATATTAAAAAGAAGAGACATCACTTTGCCAACAAAGGTTCATGTCAAAGCTATAGTTTTTCCTGTAGTCACGTACAGATGTGAGAGTTGGACCATGAAGAAGGCTGCACGCTGAAGAATCGATGCTTTCCAACTGTGGTACTAGACTCTTGAGAGTCCCTTGAACAGCACGGAGATCAAACCAGCCAATCCTAAAGGATGTCAGCCCTGAATATTCATTGGAAGGACTGATGCTGAAGCTCCAATACTTTGGCTACCTGATGTGAAGAGCCAACTCATTGGAAAAGATCCTAATGCTGAGAAAGATTGAGGGCAAAGGGAGAAGGGGGCGACAGAGGACGAAATGGTTGGATGACATCATCAACTCAATGGACATGAGTTTTAGCAAACTCCGGGAGATGGTGGAGGATAAGGAAGCCTGGCTTGCTGCAATTCTTGGGGTTGCAAAGAGTTGGGCAATACTTAGTGACTGAACAACAATAGAGCTGTGTACTGCTCTCATCTGTGATACCTTCTTTTCATTGCTTGAAATATTATGCTCCATTTACTGCTAATTCTTTGTCATTGAACATTGAAGTAAAATCTGTTATCAACTATGCCTGTTGGGAACCACCAGCATGAGAGGATTAATGAACTATTTTGCATGTTTTTTTTCTCTGTGATGTGACAGTAAAGCAAGAGGCAGTTGAGCAAATTACATATTTTCATATAGTACTGTAGTTGTGTAAATGACTTTTTTATGGCTAGATGGGAGTACTATGGCAATTAAGTCTAATTGTATCTATTTTTGTTAAGCTTGATTATGCTGAAGATGCTACCGAACGGCGCCGTGTCTTAGAAGTAGAAAAAGAAGACACGGAAGAACTGAGGCAGAAGTACAAGGTACTTAAATGAAACCATTCTTGCATGTGGGGCTTTCACATTGAGATATTCATTTTGGTGAAAACAATCCTTTGACAACAACATTTGTTTGCCATTTGGTATTGATTAGTCTTAGTCCTCAGGTTTCTGTTATTTATTGCTTCTGTTAAAAACTTTAGAGATATTATTATCTCTAAATGTAACAACCACTTTGTATGTCTGTTGTGGAGACTACATTAGGGTTTGAAAACAATGCCTGGAATACATTAGGTAATAATAGTAAGAATTGATGAGTCCTTTGAGAGCTTGATACTATTGATAAGCCTTTTTTTCCTTTTTTAATGGATGAGGAGTTTAAAGAATAACAATGGAGAACTTTAGTATCTTCCTTTTTAAGCTAATAGTAATAGAAGACTGTAGCTTAGAATATAAGTTAGCTTTCAAAAATGACTCACCAGGGGCATCCCCCTTCCCTTCTCTACCAGGAGGACAGAAATTAATCACCAGAGACAACTCTAGACCCTAATCAGCCCAAAGATGGGCACCAGAGAGATCTACGTAGCAAACCTTTATCGTGCTTTGTGCTGAGTCACTTCAGTCATGTCCTACTCTGTGCAACCCCGTGGACTGTAGCCTGCTAGACTCCTCTGTCTTTGGGATTCTCCAGGCAAAGATACTGGAGTATGTTGCCATTTCTTCCTCCAGGGGATCTTCCCGACCCAGGGATTGAACCTGCATCTCATGTCTCCTGCATTAGCAGGCAGGTTCTTTACCACTTAGCACCAACAGGGAAGCAAACCTTTACTAACTAACTCTTATCTTCCATTAGTTCCCCCATTTGCTGTTCTAGAAACTTAAAGTCCTTTTCCTTTGTCTTGTCACTTCTCTAAAAAGTTATTGTTATTTTGTTAAGATGCATATAAGCTCAAGTTTTAACCACCCCTTTTGAGTTAGCCATCACTGACTACTCGGATGTGTATGCATGATGCCCTGGTAATAAATTTCTGATTGTTTTTCTCTTGGAAAAAAAAAGACCAACGTACTTGCTTTTTAAGATGTTTCAGTAAGTTCAATCTCTACTATGAAATAGGTAAATTTGAAGATAAGAAACAGATTTAGTGAAAACTATCATATAGAAACTGATTTTGGTCTTGGTATTTAAGGTAAGCAGAAAGTAAAGGGATTCATTTTTAAAAACCTGTTCTACCATTAAAAAAAAATGTATAAAGCAAAAACTGACAGAACTGCAAGTAGAATTGTTAAATCTACCACAGTAATGGGAGATTTTAATATATATCTCTCAGTAATTGATACAAGTAGAGGAAAGAAATATCTGCAAGGATGTTTGGAAGCTTGGAACAACACATTTAACAAATTTCACCTAATGCTTTTATAGAGCTGTGTATCCAATCACTTTGAAAATAGCAATTTTCAAATGTATGTGAAACATTTATTTAAACAAAAAATTTTTTTCTACCATGTTTGGTGTGTCATAAAAGTATGAACAAATTTCAGAGAACTGAAATCAAGTTTTGTGTGTGTGTGTGCTTAGTTTCTCAGTCATGTCCAACACTTTGCGGCCCCACAGACTGTAGCCCTCCAGGCTCCTTTCGTGGAATTTTGCAGTCAGGAATACTGGAGTGGGGTGCCGTTTCCTCCTCTAGGGGATCTTCCAGACCCAGGGATCAAACCAGCCTCTCTTGTGTCTCCTGCGTTGGCAGGCGGATTCTTTACCACTAGCGCCACCTGGAAAATCAAGTTATCAAGCCACAAAACAATTAGCTTTTTAAAAGTTTTTAAAAACCTTTCAAAATTAAGATACACATTTTTATTTAACCTGCCAGTAGAAGCAGAAATCACAATCGTAATTGCAAAATATTTTGGACTGAAAGAAAAAAATGTTACACATCAAAATTTGTAAGGTAAGCTAAAGCAATATTATATTTTATAGCAAATACATGTCCTTAAATGCTTACCTCAGAAAAAAAGAAAGGCAAGAAATAAATGAAGTAAACGTTTCTCTTGGGAAGTTAGCCAAAAGAATAGCAAAATAAACACAAAGAATGTTAAAAAAAAAAAAAAAAGAAGTAATGAAGATAATGATAAGAACAAAAAAAGAATGAAATAGAAAACAAATATACAACAGATCCAAAAGTTTGTTCTTTGACATACTTGTGGTGATATTGAGAAAGAAAAGATGGTAGAAAACCAATATCAATAATGAAAAGAGAGGATATCATTGTAGGTGTGGCAGGCAGTAAAAGATAAAAATAGTACGGATAACTATGCTTTGAATGTAAAGATAGTTTTAAGTAGATGAATTCTTAAAATATATAACTTCCTAAAATAGACTTGAATAGAAATGGAAAACCTCAGTAATCTTATAATGTGTATAAATTATATAAGTTAAATATGTAGTGAAAAATCTTTCCATACAGCCCAAATAACTTCACTATACTGAGTTCTATCAAAAATCATAAAAGAAATAACTTCGGCCTTGAACAGCAGCTATTCCTGATCTTCAGGGAATTGAAAATGAAGAAAAAATCCTAGCTCATTTAATGAAAGAGACTAGTACCATAGATCCCCTGGAGAAAGAAATGGCAGTTTAACTCCAGTATTCTTGCCTGGGAAATCCCATGGACAGAAGGAGCCTAACAGGCTGTAGCCCATGGGGATTACAAAAGAGTCAGACATGACTTAGTGGCTATAAAAAACAACAGAAAGTACCATCTTGAAGATAAATCCTGATAAGGACAGTTAATTATAATGACATATAACACAAATGCAGATTTTTAAAATTTTTTTCCTTTTTTTAAACTTATTTTTTAATCGGAGGATAATTGCTTTACAGTGTTGGTTGGTTTCTACCATACATCAACATGAATCAGCCATCGGTATACATATGTCCCCTCCCTCTTGAACCTCCATCCTACCTCTCACCCCATCTGACACCCCTCTGGTTTGTCACAAAGCACTAGACTGAGCTCCCTGTGCTATACAGCAGCTTCCCATTAGCTATCTGTTTTACACGTGGTAATGTATATCCTAAAGGAAATCAGTCCTGACTGTTCATTGGAAGGACTGATGGTGAAGCTTAAACTCCAATACTTTGGCCACCTGATGCGAAGAGCTGACTCATTTGAAAAGACCCTGATGCCAGGAAGGATTGAAGGCAGGAAGAGAAGGGGACGACAGAGGGTGAGATGGTTGGATGGCATCACTGACTCAATGGACATGAATTTGAGCAAACTCTGGGAGTTGGTGATGGACAGGGAAGCCTGGCGTGCTGCAGTCCATGGGGTCACAAAGAGTCAGACGCGACTGAGCAGCTGAACTGAACTGAACTGAATGTGTATATTTCAGTGTTACTCTCAACTCGTCCCACCCTCTCCCTCCTCCACTGTGTCCATAAGTCTGTTCTCTGTGTTTGAGTTTCTCTCCCTGCCCTGCACATAGGTTACAGATGCAAATCTTAAAATACGAGAACTAATTTAGGATATGCCATAACTAAGTTATCCCAGGAATGCAAGATTGATTTAATGTTAAAATCAGTTTATATAGTCAACCATGTTACATGACTAAAGAGAAAAAATTATGTAATCATCTTAATCATTCATTCATAATCTTGTCCACCTGACCAAGAAAGGACCTTTTTTAACCAGATGGAATGCCTATAAAAACTGTACAGGAGACATCATACTTAATATTGAAAAGTTGAAAACTTTCCTTTTGAGATAGGGAAATGTGACAAGGATGCCTGAGTTATTGTTTTTATTAAATATTGTGTTCGAAGTCTTAACTAGCAAGGCAGTAAGGCAGACAGGTGGAAACAAAGATATAAGATGAAAGGGAGAGACAACGGTCTTTTGTTTGTAGCTATGATTATATTCAGAGATATCCAAGAGAATTTACACAAGAGTTACAAATAACAGAGTTTAGCGGGATGCTTGATACAAAATCTAATTTAAATTTGCATACAGACTGTAGCCTGCCAGGCTCCTGTGTCCATGGGATTCTCCAGGCAAGAGTACTGGAGTGGGTAGCCATTTCCTTCTCCAGGGGATCTTTCCAACCCAGGGATTGAATCTGGGTCTCCTGCATTGAAGGCAGATTCTTTACCATCTGAGCCACCAAGGGGTGGCATCTGTATATCAAGAACAGAGAATTAGAAGCTGGAGATAACAAAATGTCATCAATTGTAATAGCAAACAAGTATATGAAGCATTTGAGTATAGATCTAATGAGATGTGGGAGACTTAAGAGAAAAATTGTGAAGCATTATTTTCAATGAGGCATTAAAGAACAATAAATTTTAAAAATGAGATTTTTTTTTTATTATGGTCATGAATTAAAAGATCCAGTATTGTAAGGGCATTTGTTTTCCTTCAATCTTCCTATATATTCAAATCAGTCAGATAGAAATCCCAATAAAATTTTGTATGGAATTTGATAAGCTGATTCCAAAATTTATATGAAAGTGCAAAGGCCCAAGAATAGTCAAAGAATTCTTAAAGTATAAGATAGAAAGCTACAGTAATTAAGATATGTTATTGGCACAGGAATAGGCCAATGGAACAGAAAAGAGAGCCCAGATGCAGACCCTTACATATTTGACCACTTGATAAGAGAAAGGTGATATTGCAAATAAGTGGGGAAAAGAATGAATTTTTCAGTAAATGATTCTGAGACAATTGGCTATCCATATGGGAAATAGTGACTTTGAACTTCTGCCCCCATCAGTTCAGTTCAGTTGCTCAGTCATGTTTGACTCTTTGTGACCCCATGGACAGCAGCATGCCAGGCCTCCCTGTCCATCACCAACTCCTGGGGTTTACTCAACTCATATCCATTGAGTTGATGATGCCATCCAACCATATCATCCTCTGTCCTCTTCCACTCCCGCCCTCAATCCTTCCCAGCATCAGGGTCTTTTCCAGTGAATCAGTTCTTTGCATCAGGTGGCCAAAGTATTGGAGTTTCAGCTTCAACATCAGTCCTTCCAAAGAACATTCAGGGCTGATTTCCTTTCAGATGGACTGGTCGGATCTGCTTGCAGTCCAAGGGACTCTCAAGAGTCTTCTCCAACACCACAGCTCAAAAGCGTCAATTCTTCAGCGCTCAGCTTTCTTTATAGTCCAACTCTCAAATCCATACATGACTACTGGAAAAACCATAGCTTTGACTAGATGGGCCTTTGTTGGCAAAGTAATGTCTCTGCTTTTTAATATGCTGTCTAGGTTGGTCATAGCTTTTCCTCCAAGGAGCAAGCGTCTTTTAATTTCATGGCTGCAGTCAACATCTGTAGTGATTTTGAGCCCAGGAAAATGAAGTCTATCACTGTTTCCATTGTCTCCCCGTCTGTTTGCCACGAAGTGATGGGACCAGATGCCATAATCTTACTTTTCTGAATTTTGAGTTTTAAGCCAACTTTTTCACTCTCCTCTTTCACTTTCATCAAGAGGCTCTTTAGTTCCTCTTCACTTTCTGCCATAAGGGTGGTGTCATCTGCATATCTGAGGTTATTGATATTTCTCCCAGAATCTTGATTCCAGCTTGTGCTTCATCCAGCCCAGCATTTCTCATGATGTACTCTACATATAAGTTAAATAAGCAGGGTGGCATTATACAGCCTTAACGTACTCCTTTCCCGATTTGGGATCAGTCTGTTGTTCCATGTCCAGTTCTAACTTGCTTACTGACCTGCATTCAGATTTCTCAAGAGGCAGGTCAGGTGGTCTGGTATTCCCATCTCTTTAAGAATTTTCCACAGTTGGTTCCAAGTGATCCACACAGTCAAAGGCTTTGGCATAGTCAATAAAGCAGAAGTAGGTGTTTTTCTGGAACTCTCTTGCTTTTTCGATGATCCAGCGGATGTTGGCAATTTGATCTCTGGTTCCTCTGCCTTTTCTGAATCCAGCTTGAACATCTGGAAGTTCACGGTTCATGTACTGTTGAAGCCTGGCTTGGAGAATTTTGAGCATTACTTTGTTAGTGTGTGAGATGAATGCAATTGTGCAATAGTTTGAACATTCTTTCGCATTGCCTTTCTTTGGGATTAGGATGAAAACTGACCTTTTCCAGTATGGCCACTGCTGAGTTTTCCAAATTTGCTGGCATATTGAGTGCAGCCCTTTCACAGCATCATCTTTCAGGATTTGAAATAGCTCAACTGGAATTCCATCACCTCCATTAGCTTTGTTCGTAGTAATGCTTCCTAAGGCCTACTTGACTTTGTATTCCAGGATGTCTGGCTCTAGGTGAGTAATCATACTATTGTGATTATCTGGGTCATGAAGATCTTTTTTGTATAGTTCTTCTGTACATTCTTGCCACTTCTTAATATCTTCTGCTTCTGTGAGGTCCATACCATTTCTGTCCTTTATTGTGTCCATCTTTGCATGAAATGTTCCCTTGGTATCTTTAATTTTCTTGAAGAGATCTCTAGTTTTTCCCATTCTATTGTTTTCCTCTATTTCTTTGCACTGATCACTGAGGAAGGCTTTCCTATCTCTCCTTGCTATTCTTTGGAACTCTGCATTCAGATGGGTATATCTTTGCTTTTCTCCTTTGTTTTTTGCTTCACTTCTTTTCTCAGCTATTTGTAAGGCCTCCTCAGACAGCCATTTTGCTTTTTTGCATTTCTTTTTCTTGGGGATGGTCTTGCTCACTGTCTCCTGTACAGTGTCACGAACCTTTGTCCACAGTTCTTGAGGCACTCTATAAGATCTAATCCCTTGAATCTATTTCTCACTTCCACTGTATAATCAAGGGATGTGATTCAGGTCATACCTGAATGGTCAATTTAAGTCTGAATTTGGCAATAAGGAATTCATGATCTGAGCCACAGTTAGCTCCCAGTCTTGTTTTTGTTGACTGTATAGAGCTTCTCCATCTTTGGCTGCAAAGAATATAATCAGTCTGATTTTGGTTTGGGCCATCTGATGATGTCCATGTGTAGAGTCTTCTCTTGTATTGTTGGAGGAGACTGTACTTCCATACTGTACACTAATCAACTACAGGTGGATTAAAGATTTAAATCTAAAAGGGAAAAACAGAGTTTAGAAGATAGTATAGAGGATTTTCTCTTCTAGTTGTACCTAATTTATCATTTACTTACTTTTATTTCAGTGATACTTCATAATGAAAATTGTTGAGCATACAGGAAAATTGAAAGATCTGTACATTTAATACTTATATACCTACCATGTATATTCTAAAATTAATATTTATAGTTTTATTATATTTCAATGACTTCTTTAAAAACAACTGTATTGAAAATCAGTGCCTTTTAAAATATCTTTTTGATTCTTTTCCCCCAAAATTGCCAATTTTTTGGAAAGCAAAACCTTTGCCTTTTGGTTACTATTTCTGTCTTATTTTTCTTAAAACATTCTAAATTTTCTTATTTTATAATTTCTTTCAAGTCTCTATCATCTATAGTACTTTATAAATGTTTTTGTAATTTGCTGCTTCTGACTTTCTCACAGTGGTTTGTTTCCTTGTGTAGTTTGCAGTTTTGATTGTCATCTCATTTGATACACTGTCAGGAATATAAACATTTTAGAGAATGCATTTTTATTGTTTTTCAAGTGAAAGTTATCAAGTAATGAATACATGAAATATCTGAGTAGTACACAACCTCATTAAATTATATATTATATTTTGAGACTCTTTCTCTCCTGACCAAGAAATTATTTCACTTTTGAACTCTTTGTGGAGATAGAACAGGAATTATCCTCATTTTATTGATCAGATTTTTTTTTACTCAGAAATCTTATCAACTGTGAATTATACAGCTCCTAAAACCCTCTCCATTTCTTGATGTTTCACTCCTTTATTTCATGTTTGTTCTTCACCTTCACATGACCTTGGAACCTTGACTTTAGTAACTTAGCCACTCCTTAATTTATAGGTCTTGAACACCACAGATTGATCTTTTTCCTTCTCTCAACACTTCAATTCCAGCTTCCTTTCTTCCCAGTCCTTTTTGTCATGCCTGCTTACCAAGAACCTATCTCCACTCAGTACAAATACTTGCATCCTTCATTTCTACATCATTGCAGTAGCGTAGTCTGGGACTGGTGCCAACTCAGTGGACTCTCAGAACTGTCAAGGAATCCTTTCATGCGTTATCTTCCTCTTAGTCTGTTCAGCGGTCATTCTCAAAACATTGATCCTCAAGCTCTTACCTTCCCTCAGCTACCCTTGTCCTTCTTGCATCTTTTCTTACTCCTAGTAGGAAGCGTAGAGACAATTTAGACTATCAAATGAGAGTGCCTTCTTCTATCTATAAATCTGCCATCAGACTTTGGTCTATCTGTTCCCATCCTTAAATGTTTTTCCCTGGTTTCATGGTTTGTCAAATGAACTTCCTACCTACATCTGAATTCTGGATCCTAATCCTCTCTGTCTTATCAAGAAGTTTACATCTTTTTTCTTGTGTTGGCAAACTCACTCATACATTTCCTATCACCAGTAAACATTCTCACACATTCTTAGGGGAAAGGAACCACTAAAACCAAAATAAACTTCACTCTATTGACTCTTAGTCACTGCAGCTACTATTTTTGAAAAAATAGTCTACACTCACTGCCTTCTATTCTTTGTGTGTGTGTGTGAAAGTTGTACATAGTTTTAAAGCCAAATAGCTCTACCACACTTTTAATGGGGGGGTGGGGGGTGGAAATGCTGTCCTATTTTGATACCCTTAGCATCAATATTGATAAGGTATTTAGCAAATATGTAGAAGATATAAAAAGCAACTATAGACACTTGTGTTTAACACTCTGCTCTATTTAAGAAAAAGAACGTTATCAATAACTTTATGATCCCATCCCATTCACTTCCTCTTCCTGAGGTAAGCACTATTCTGAATTTCGTGTTTATCATTCAGTTATGTTTTTTCAGGTAGATTTTTTTTTGCTGCTGTTCACCCATATGTAATATAGTTTAGTAACTCAGCATATTCACAGTGTTGTACAACCATCACCATTAATTCTAGAACATCTACTTTACTCCCAGAAGAAACCGTGTACTTGTCAGCAGTCACTCCTCCTTCTTCCCCCACCCCACCACGTCTCCCTCCCCTGGCAGCCACTGTTTGTCACTATAGATCTGCCTATTCTGATCATTTCATGTAAATTATTAATAAATCATTCAATATGTGGCTTTTTGTATCTGACTTCTTTTACTTAGCATAATGTTTCCCAAGTTCATCCATGTAAATAGTATGTATCAAAACTTCATCCCTTTTTAGGACTGAATAATATTGCATTGTATGAGTATACTACAGTTTGTTTATTCATCAATTAATGGCCATATGAGTTGTTTCCAATTTTTGGCTATTGTGATAATCCTGCTCTGAACATCTTGTGCAAGTTTTTGTGTGAATATATTTTTCAATTCTCTTTTGTGTATACCTAGGAATGAAATTGCTAGTTAAATGGTAAGTCAGTGTTTAACTTTTTAAGGAACCACCACTCTTTTCCACAGATGGTTGTACCACTTTGCATTCCCACCAGTGCTATATGAGAGTTACAATTTCTCCACATTCTTAACACTCGTTTTCTTTTTTATTATAGTCATTGTAGTAGGTATGAAGTAGCAGTATCTTCTTTTGGTTTTGGTTGAGCACCTTTTCATGTGCTTATTGACCTTTAAATGATGTTTTTTTGAGAAATGTCTATTCAGATCTTTTGCGCATTTTTAAAAAATAATACTGTATTTCTTAAAATTAAAAAAAAAATTTAATTTGTTTTATTTTTGGCTGTGCTGGGAATGAGTGGGGGCTACTCTGTAGTTGTGATGAAAGGGCTTCTCATTGTGTGGCTTCTCTTGTGGTGGAGCACCAGCTCTAGGGTGTGTGGGCTTCAGTAGTTGTGCCACACAGGCTTAGTTGCCCCATGGTATATGGAATCTGCCCAGACCAGGGATCAAATCTGTGTTGCCTGCATTGGCAGGAGGATTATTAACCATTGGACTACCAGGGAGGTCTGTCTTTTGACAGACTGTGTTTTTATTAATTTTATTAATTTTATTTGTCTGTTTTATTAATTTTCATTTTATTGTGTTATAAGAACCTTTGTCAGATGTATGATTTGCAGATATTTTCTTCCTTTTTTTATTGTCGTTTCACTTGATAATGTCCTTTGTTGCTCATAGTTTTAAATTTTGGTGAAGTCCATTTTATCTTTGTTTCTTTGGTTGCTTGTGTTTTTGATATCATATCTAAGAACCCATTGCTTAATCCAAGACCATGAAAAGTTACACCTATGTTTCCTTCTAAGAGTTTTATAGTTTTAGCTCTTATAGCTTTGGGTCTTTGGTATATTTTAAATTAATTTTTGCATGTCAAAATTAACAGAAAGGGGTCCAAATTCAGTCTTTTGCCTGTGCCTGCACAGTTGTCCCAGCATTATTTGTTGAAAAGACTATTTTTTCCCCATTGAATGGCCTTGGCACCTCATCAGAAATCAGTTGACCATAAATGTGTGGGGTTTTCCCTCTCATTTATATTCCATTAATCTGCATGCCTTTGGAGAAACACACTGTCTTTACTACTGTTGCTTTGTAGCAAATTTTGCAGTTGAGAAGTGTGAGCCTTTCTAATTTATTCATTTTTAGGATTGTTTTGGCTGTTCTTGGTCCCTTACAGTTCTGTGTGCATTTTAGAATGAGCTTGTCAATTTCTACAAAGAAGGCAGTTGCAGTTCTTTCATTATTTGTTTATTAAATCTTTTTACTTATTCTGTTTTTGGCTGTACCTTGCAGCATGTGGCATCTTAGTTCCCTGACCATGGATTGAACCCGTGCCCCCTGCATTGGAAGTGCAAAGTCTTTTTTTCTTTTTTTTTAATTAAAAAAAAATTTATTATGTGTTTATTTATGGCTGTGCTGGGTCTTCATTGATGTGCACAGGCTTTCCCTAGTTGCAATGTGTGGGCTTCTCATTGTAGTGGCTTCTCTCGTTTCAGAGCACGGGCTCTAGGACACAGTGGCTCCAGTAGTTATGGCACTGGCTCATGGGCCCAGTTGCTCCATAGCATGTGGAATTTTCCTGGACCAGGGATTGAACCCACACCCCCTGCATTGGCAGGCGGATTCTTAACTGCTGGACCATCAGGGAAGTCCGGAAGCACAGTCTTAACGACTCGAGTGCCAGGGAAATCCCCCAGCTGGGATTCTGATAAGGATTATGTTGATTCTATAGATTGGTTTGGGGTGTTTTAAATTGAAGTATAATTGCTTTACATTCCACATGTATGCACTAAAATATGATGTTTTTCTCTTTCTGACTAACTTCACTCAGTATGACAGACTGTAGGTCCATCCACATCTCTACAAATGACTAAATTTTGTTCTTTTTTATGGCTGAGCAATATTCAGTTGTATATATGTACCACCTCTTTATCCATTCATCTATCATTGTACATTTAGGTTGTTTCCATGTCCTGGCTTTTGTAAATAGGGCTGCAGTGAACGTGTGTCACTTTGAATTTTGGTTTTCTTAGGGTATATGCCTAGTAGTGGAATTGCTGGGTCCTAAGGTAGTTCTGTTTTTAGTCTTTTAAGGAACCTCCATACTGTTCTCCACAGAGGCTATATCAATTTACATTCCCACCAACCTGTAATAGGATTCCCTTTTCTCCACTCTCCAGCATTTATTGTTTGTAGACTTTTTGATGATGGTCGTTCTGACCTGTGTGAGATGATACTTCATTGTAATTTTTATTTGTATTTGTCTAATAATTAATGATGTTGAGCATCTTTTCATGTGCCTTAAAGGGCCATCTGTGTCTCCCCTGGAGAGATATCTGTTTAGGTTTTTGATTGACCCATTTTTTTTATTGGATTCTTTGTTCATTTTTTGATACTGAGCTCCGTGAGCTGTTTGTATATTTTGGAGATTAATCAATCCTTTGTCCGTTGTTTCGTTTGCAGATATTTTTTCCTGTTCTATGGGTTGTCTTTTTATCTTGTTTATGATTTCCTTTGTCATGCAAAAACTTTTAAGTTTAAATAGATCCCATTTGTTTATTTTAAATTTCATTCTTTAGAAGGTGAGTCAAAAAGGTCTTGCTGTGGTTTATGTCAAATAACATTTTGCTTGTATTTTCCTCTAAGAGTTTTATAGTGTCTCATCTTACATTTAGGTCTTTAATCCATTTTGAGTTTATTTTGTGTAGGGTGTTAAATAGTGTTCTTATTTCATTCTTTTACCTAGAGTCATCCAGTTTTCCCAGCACCACTTATTGAAGAGGCTGTCTTTTCTCCCTTGTATATTCTTGCCTCCTCTGTCATAGATTAGGTGACTGTAGGTGCTTAGGTTTATCTCTGGGCTTTCTATCTTGTATCATTGATCTATATTTCTGTTTTTATGCCAGTACCATAGTGTCTTGATTACTCTAGTTTGTAGTATAGTCTGAACTCAGGGACTCTGATTCCTCCAGCTGTTTTTCTTTCTAGAGATTGCTTTGGCTGTTTGGGGTCTTTTGTGCTTCCATACAAATTCAATGTTTAAGTTCTATATTTCTCTTGTTAATTCAATCCTATGTATTGTGGTTTTTTGGGCTTCCCAGGTAGCTCAGCTAGTAAAGAATCTGCCTGCAATGCAGGAGACCCTGGTTTGATTCCTTGGTTGGGAAGTTCCCCTGGAGAAGGGATAGGCTACCCACTCCAGTATTCTTGGGCTTCCCTGGTGGCTAAGATGGTAAAGAATCTGCCTGCAGTGTGGGAAACCTGGGTTCAGCTCCTGGGTTGAGAAGATTCCCTGAAGGAGGGGATGGCAACCTACTCCAGTGTTCTTGCCTAGAGAATCCCCATGGACAGAGGAGCCTGGCGGGCTACAGTCCATGTGGTCGCAAAGAGTGGACATGACTGAGTGACTAGGCACACACACTCTAGTTTTTTATGATATTGTTATTTTTTTTATGTTAATCTTGTATCCTATCTTGTATCCTACAACTTTGCTAAATTCATTTAGCAGTGAAATGGCAAAAGCAGATAACTGTCTTAGAAGGGAACAGACATCTCTCTTCTGATTTTAGGGGGCTAGCTTTTAGTCTTTTAAGTGTGATGTTAGCTGACGTTTTTCATAGATGGCTTTATCAGATTGAGGAAGTTCCCTTCAATTCATAGAGAATGCATCTGTTTTCACCCTTTTTCTGTTAACTTTTGTAATCAATATTTAATTGGATTATTTAGAGGTGTTTTATCTAGTCTGTCTTCTAATTTCTTTTTTCCTCCTAGTCTTTCTTAATTGGAATATTTAATCTAGTAATAAAGTCATTTCAAGTATATTTGGATTTAAATCTGCCATCTTATTTTGTCTTCCCTGTTTTCCCACCTTCCCTTCCCCTACTTCTTTTCCTCTTTAAAGCTGCATTCTTTTGTTGGTCTCAGCAAGAAATATTGGACTGGGAGATTTGTAGCATATCGATGATGTTATTGTCATGAAAATGGATTAAATCACCCAGGGAGAAAGGGAAAATACAGTATCAGAGATGAAGATTGAACTTAGCAGCAGACTAAACACAGAAGAGGATAGAATCTATAAATTTGAAGGCAAGTCAATAGAAATTATCCAAACTGAAATTGAAAGAAAACACACACACACACACACACACAAAACCCAAACAGAACAGAATATCTAAGATCAGTGGGGTAATACTTTAATGCAGTATTTTAAAAATCCTAATAGGAGAAAGTAGAGATAATGACTGAGAAGTTGTTTCTTTTTTAGTGGGACATAAAATAAAAATGGGACATTTTAAAAACAAATGAAATACATGATAAAATGATCTCAGGCCCTTGGGAAGAAGAAAATTCAAACTTCTCTGAAACAACTTAGGCCTCAAAGAACTCCTATAAAGGGAATTTACCTGATGGTGCAGTGGCGCTTTCACTGCTATAGCGCAGATTCAGTCCCTGAATGGGGAACTAAAATCCTGCTAGTCGCACACATGAAAAAAAGAACTCCTAAATAAAGCTCCCCCAAATAAGAAATCATAGTCAAATCATAAATCCAACTGAGAAACTAGACACTATGGACTAGAATTAATGAAGAAAAAAAGAGACGGGTCAGACCTCTTTAAGATTTAAGATACTAAAATTGTAAGCACAGATTAAAGCATGTAAGACAAGCATATTTAGTATGTTTAAGAATAAATTGGGCTCTTTCAACCATCTTGGACTCTGGAGGCTTGCTGGAAATAGGACTTCTAAAACAACAAATATGTCTGGAAGGTTGTGGTCTGAGGCCATTTTTGCTGTCTATAATCGAGGTCTATGGAACCAGAGGGAACCACACAACTCGCCTGAAAATGGAAGGTGTATATGCTTGAGATGAAACTGAATTCTGTCTAGGCAAGAGATGAGCTTATGTGTGCAAAGCAAAGAACAACTCACTAACTCCTGGTGGAAAACCTAACAAAACCAGAGTAATCTGGGGAAGGATAATTTACACTCATGGAAACAGTGACATGGTTCATACCAGTTCCAAAACAATCTTTCCTGCTAAGGCCATTGGATCCGGAATCTGTGTGATGCTGTTACCCTTTGAGGATTTAAACTTATTAAAAAATAAATAAAGTGGATTTGTTTAAAAAAATTTTTTTTTAAGAATTCAGATTATGAGTAAGGAAGGGCACAAGATTTAAGGGGAAGATTTAATAGCATTTTACACAAAGTTGAATTTTGAATTGTAACACATCTGAAGAATGTAGCAAAAAGTGGAGAGAGGGAGGGCAAGAAAAGGAGAAATGGAAAATACATGAAAAAAATGGAGTTATATGATAAAGAATGTAAAACTAATGTGTTTAGGTAGAGTTCCAGAATGAAAGAAAAATGGCAGAGGCAGTGTTCAAAGAAGAGATCCCAGAATTTGACGAAAGACACAACTCATATATTCGGGAAGCCTAATGAATCTCTGGAGCAAGATAAAAAAGAAGGTGTACACATAGATAAAACTGTAATATCCTGATAAAATCCTGATAAAACTGTACAATATCAAACAAAAGACAGTCTTTGAAGAACTGTTACAGTAACAAGGAAATCAGAATACAGTGTCAGTTCTGTTATTGATGCAATCTAATGGAATGTTGAATATGCTCAGAACAAACAACCATCAACCTATAATTGTATACCCAGCAAAAATATCTTTAAGAATAAAGATTAAAAATAAATTTTCAGATTAAAAAAATCCATTTGCTAGCAAAAGACTATCTAAAAGAAATTTCAAAGAAAGTACTTACGAAAGAAGGAATGTGGTTCCCATTGAAAGACTTGAGATACAATAATCTCTTGTAATCAATATGCTTTTGCAGCCACCATTGCTAGAAGATGGATTCCACTTGGCACTTCTTTGTACTGCTCACTTTTGAATCAAAGTCTCATATAAAATACATTTCACAGGAAGAGATGGTAGATCATATGTCTTCACCTTAATTTTAAGGAAAATTGGGCAAGTGAACTTTCTGACTTCTTTCTGGGAAACCAGCACTGATAAGGAAGAATATCCACAAATTGCTTTTAGCCAGACAACATGAAGTAGTCTAGGAAGCTTAGAGAAAACTAGTGAGAAGGACTGAAGAGGGGAAAAAATCATAATGTGCCACATTATTCATTTTTCAGTCTTAACTAGTCTGTTCAAACTAGTTTAGTACTGGCCTTACACAAAACACAGCAACCTTTTCTTGCTTACTAACTAAGTAGCTCAACTTGAATAGTTGTAGAGAGATGTTAGATGATAGAGATGTTTTGAAACTGTCCAAAAGATACTAAGCTGAATAAAAAACTGATTGTAGAACCTTTGCAATGAGATTTATCTTTAGGTCTGTTAACTAGAAGGAGCTGCTCATGAGAGTAATGGCACCTACTAAAAGGCTAGCAAAGCAATCATGTTACCATTCCTTTCCCCTTCTCACTCTTTTGTATTACCTTATAGCAAATGAATTAAGCCACTTGCTTTGAGATGTGTCTCGATCTCTGTTTAAGTGGAACTGCTGAGTCAAACCAGACCACCTCTTTTTGCCAGTCCCCACAGTTTTGAGCCAAAACCTCATTAAGACTAATGTAAAACCAGCATATCTTTGTTGGCTTTTCAAACTTACCAGTGCCACTTATTTGGAGAATAATCTTGTTATGTTTAAGTCCATAGCTAGCCACAAACTCAAGTAAAGTTTTCTACTATAAAGTCTAAAAACTTGAACATTAATAGTCATTCCAACTTCTTTTGGTTAGTAATTTGCCTGGCATATCTTTTTCTGTCCTTTAACTTTCAAAGTCCTCATAGGGATATCTCTTCTAATCAGCATGTAGTTAAATTTTTCTGACGGTTTTATTTTAGTGCATTTACATTTCTTGTGATTACTTGTAAGTCTGTTTCTTAGATCTTTTTACTTTCTATATTCTTAATTTTTCTGTGTTTTGTTGGCCTGTATTACCTTTATAAAACTGAAGTTTTCTTAATCTTCCCCCCTTTAGTATTCCTCAGTTCAGTTCAGTCACTCAGTCGTGTCCAACTCTTTGCGACCCCATGGACTGCAGCACGCCAGGCCTCCCTGTCCATCAGCAACTCCCGGAGTTTATTCAGACTCATGTCCATTGAGTCGGTGATGCCGTCCAACCGTCTCATCCTCTGTCTAGGTTGGTCATAACTTATTCCAAGGAGTAAGCATCTTTTAATTTCATGGCTGCAGTCACCATCTGCAGTGATTTTGGAGCCCAAGAAAATAAAGTCTGCCACTGTTTCCACTGTTTCTCCATCTGTTTGCCGTGAAGTGATGGGGACTGGATGCCATGATCTTTGTTTTCTGAATGTTGAGCTTTAAGCCAACTTTTTTACTCTCCTCTCTCTCTTCTAATAATGATCTTTGAAATTTTAATACAAATAATGCTTAATTTAACAAAGTCTAATGTTCAATTCAGTCACTCAGTTGTGTCCAACTCTTTGTGACCCCATGGACTGCAGCACACCAGGCTTCCCTGTCCATCAGCAACTCCTGGAGCTTGCTCAAATTCATGTCCATCGAGTCAGTGATGCCATCCAACCATCTCATCCTCTGTCGTCCCCTTTTCCTCCCACTTTCAGTCTTTGCCAGCATCAGGGTCTTTTCCATTGAGGCAGTTCTTTGCATCAGGTGACCAAAGTATTGGAGTTTCAGCTTCAACATCAGTCCTTCCAAAGAACATTCATGGCTGATTTCCTTTCGGATGGACTGGTTGGATCTGCTTGCAGTCCAAGGGACTCTCAAGAGTCTTCTCCAACACCATAACTCAAAAGCATCAATTCTTCGGCACTCAGCTTTCTTTATAGTCCAACTCTCAAATTCATACATGACTACTGGAAAAACCATAGCTTTGACTAGATGGACCTTTGTTGGCAAAGTAACGTCTCTGCTTTTTAATATGCTGTCTAGGTTGGTCATAGCTTTTCCTCCAAGGAGCAAGCGTCTTTTAATTTCATGGCTGCAGTCAACATCTGTAGTGATTTTGAGCCCAGGAAAATGAGGTCTATCACTGTTTCCATTGTCTCCCCATCTGTTTGCCACGAAGTGATGGGACCAGATGCCATAATCTTACTTTTCTGAATTTTGAGTTTTAAGCCAACTTTTTCACTCTCCTCTTTCACTTTCATCAAGAGGCTCTTTAGTTCTTCTTCACTTTCTGCCATAAGGGTGGTGTCATCTGCATATCGGAGGTTATTGATATTTCTCCCAGAATCTTGATTCCAGCTTGTGCTTCATCCAGCCCAGCATTTCTCATGATGTACTCTACATATAAGTTAAATAAGCAGGGTGGCATTATACAGCCTTAATATACTCCTTTCCCGATTTGGGATCAGTCTGTTGTTCCATGTCCAGTTCTAACTTGCTTACTGACCAGCATTTAGATTTCTCAAGAGGCAGGTCAGGTGGTCTGGTATTCCCATCTCTCTAAGAATTTTCCACAGTTGGTTGTGATCCACACAGTCAAAGGCTTTGGCATAGTCAATAAAGCAGAAGTAGATGTTTTTCTGGAACTCCCTTGCTTTTTCGATGATCCAGTGGATGTTGGCAATTTGATCTCTGGTTCCTCTGCCTTTTCTAAATCCAACTTGAACATCTGGAAGTTCATGGTTCACGTACTGTTGAAGCCTGGCTTGGGGAATTTTGATCATTACTTTATTAGTGTGTGCTGCTGCTGCTAAGTCACTTCAGTGGTGTGTGTGAGGTGAGTGCAATTGTGCGATAGTTTGAACATTCTTTGGCATTGCCTTTCCTTGGGATTAGGATGGAAACTGACCTTTTCCAGTCCTGTGGCCACTGCTGGTTTTCCAAATTTTTTAGCATATTGAATGCAGCACTTCCACAGCATCATATTTGTATTTGTAACAGTCTGCTAAATCAATGTCATGACCCACTAGTGGGTCACAATCTATGATTTCAAAAATTCTGCTTTAAGAAGGTCCTTTTTAATGAATCTCTTGGTAAATTCTCTTTTTATCTAGAAATGCCTTGATCATTTCTAAAAAATTTTCTTTTGGTATACAATTGAAAATGTTTTCTCTCACACTGAAGCGTACTATTTTCTATCTTTTTTTTAATTGCTTTTGAATCTACTATTAGTATAATTATGGGTGATCCTTAATTTTTTTCTGGGTAGTTTTATGATTTCATTGTCTTTAATCCCATAACGTACCGTTTCACTAGCATGTATTAGGTGCTTATTTTTTATTTAACCTGTGTGGTTTACCTTATGCTTTGTGTACCTGTGAAATCCTGTCTTATCACTTCTGAAAAATTTTCAGCCTTTATGTCAGTTCACCTACCATGAAACTCATCCTTTTAAATTGTACAGTTCAGTGCTTTTTAGTATATTCCACAAGGTCATGCAGCTATTGCTGCAGTCTAATTCCAGAACATTTTCACCACCCCTGCTTTATCTATTTTGAGCTGTTTCTTGACTGTCTTTAAACCTATCCCCTAAAGAGTTAATGCATTTAAAAATATTTTGCAATTAGGTTTTTCAGTTGTAAAAATCTCATTTGGTTCTTTCTCAATTTGCATAGTTTTTTGGTTTTGTTTTATTTTTTTATAATAGTGTTTTGTTTGCTCATATCTGTAACTCCATTTTATATTTTAAACATTTTATAATTACTTTATATTCTATAATAGAATATTCCAAAATCTGAGTTCTTGGAGGCTTAAATCTGCTGCTTATTTTTTGTGACTCTTGCTTTTGATAGATTTATTTCCTCTTATGTGTGTACTAATCTTTGATTATAACTCCTATTTTGCTGTTCCTAATCTAGGGGAAAATTTGGGACCAAAATTGAGGATGCTTTCTGAGAACATTTTTTATCCCTTCTGCCAAGACCCAGAGATGCTGAAATTTCCAGCCACTTCCAGGCTCTTTTCCTTTTTAGTGAGGCTTCTCAGGTTTAGCTGCACCACCTTTCTCCAACCTCAAGCACCATTGTCACCCATATGTCCTAAGGCGAGCCCTTGCCTATCACAGCTCTAATTTCAGTTTCAGATCATGGCTGATTTAAATTTTGTTTTGTTCTTTTTTTTCTTCTTTGATTTCCCCTTTTGGGATTTGCTTTTCTTTCTATGGTTCCTGCAATACAGTGAAAATTGTGTTTTATGTCGTCTGGTTGGTTGAGGGGCTTTTAGCCAGGGATAGGAGTAGGGGATGCCACAGTATCTAGTCCACCAGACTGCCAAAAGCGAAGGTGAAATTAAGTTCTTTCAACTTTTGTTTATTTGAAGACAGCTCTTAGTATAACCACACACTAATTACCCTACCAGATTGCTCCTTGTGTTCTATCTGACTTTAACTGGTACCATTAAATATTATGAAAAGCCCTTTTTCTCTCTTCCAATAAGACTACTTTTTTATAACATTCGCCAAGTTCATTTTTCTTTGTTTTATTTTGTGGTTCCTATAGGATTATGTTGACAAAGAGAAGGCCATTGCCAAAGCACTGGAAGACCTTAGAGCCAACTTTTACTGTGAACTCTGTGATAAGCAGTATCAGAAACACCAGGAATTTGACAACCATATCAACTCCTATGATCATGCACACAAGCAGGTGAGGAATAGTTAATTTCTAAAAAAGAAAAAGATACGTTATTTGTTGTTATAAATTTTAAACTTTATGAGAATACTCCCCCAAACTTGTTGACTGTGGTTTCTTGTATCTGCCTGTCTTTATCTGAGGTCATCTGACTGACTTGATTTTTTTTCAGTGACAGAAGTCCTGACATAGACCTCATCCTTCTAAGATTGTAGAGTGAAGAATTGTGAGGTTCATGCATAAAATTTTTGGCTTTGAATGGTTTCTAAATTTGCATTTAGTTTGATAATTCAGCTAAGGATCATTGGGAGCTTTTTTCCAGTTCTCCCTGTTCCTGAACTTGTTAAACTTTGAACAGTTATCTCAGGCTTTGGTCATTTCATCTTCTGTTATCTAAGAATTCATGCTGTGTTGGGTATTTCCTATCAGTAAGTCATTTTGTTACTTGGTATACCTTGGAAGATAGATAAATCTTGAAAAGAGAAATAAAGTTAGATGCTATTTTAACTTTAACAAAAAATTCTGATGCTGCATGTTGAAGAGCTTGTTGAAAAACAAATTACACCTTCTTTATGGCCTTTTTTTCTTTCTTCCGTTCATTGATTTAGAAAAGTAAATGATTCCTAACTAGTTACCAGCATAAAGAAGGTGGCATTAATTCCCTTGGGAAATTTTAGAAGAAGGAAATGAGTCCTTAAACCTGTAGGACAATTTTGAGACATTTGATCATAGGTGACTTTAGCAGAACTTGCCAGGTCTTTGGGGGCACAGTGGTTGTATTTGATAAATTTGTAAGCTGTATGAGCATTGCTGAAATGCTCTTATAAGCTGGACATTTTGAACCGTTTTTCTAATCTTTGCTTCATCTCCCAGCCAACCATTTCAGTGCACGTAAAAGGCAAGCTTTGACTAAGTTTTCTTTTACTAGCATAGGAATAGTTTATAAGCTAGTTGTGGTCTTCCACTTTTTTGCAGCAATCTTTTCCATAGTTAACCACACCTAACCAGTTTAAGATTTAAGAATCTTTCATTAATAGAGTTGTATTGAAGACAACTTTTCAACTTTATATGCAACTTTAGACATTGTTTTAATATATTGTCAGCTCTGCTTGATTTAAGGAAGAGAAAACTAGAGAGCATATATATGGACAAGATATATTAGCAATTACCTTACTATTTCAAAGAATCAAGAAAGACAAATGTAACAGTGACTGTTGCATCCAATTTATTGCATCCAAATTATTGTATCCAATAATTTTTCTCAGCTTTTTGGTGTGTGTGTAAGTCAAATTTGGGAGTTTTTTGTTTTTGTTTTGTTCTCTGGAGTTAACAAAGACATTTAGCATCTAAATATATGTCTACCATTTTGGGCTCATGAGAATTTCTTTAAGAAATTTCTTTAAGAATTGTATTTGATAAATTAAAAGAGTAGTTACATGTATATGTATAACTAAATCATTTTGCTGTTTACTTAAAACTAATGCATTACAAATAAACTATACGCCAATATAAAATACATTTTTAAAAAAAAATTAAGACTCCAGAAGAAACTTAGACACCAAAAGAACATTAAGAAAGATTACATTTGTAGTTGATAAGTTTCTTGACTTCCCTTTCTTAGAAAAAAATGAATGAGGAAGTATGATTCAAACTTGAATCATGTGTTGACTTGCTTTATAACGGGAAAAAATTGTCAGAGCAAAACAGTTTGGCAAATTAAATCTGAGATAACTACAAAACTAATAAAATTCACATTGACAACAATTAAAGTGATGATGATTTTTAGTGATGTGCTCTCAGTTTGAGAATAGTAAAATTATTATAGCTCTGGTTCATTTGAGTTTCACATATTTATTCTCTTGTGCACCTTGTGTGGACTCAGTTCTCTCACCACTTTTCTCTTCTTTTGTGATTCTTCACCTGGGGAGATTTTGTCTCCCAAGGGACACTTGGCAATGTCTGGAGACATCTTTGATTATCACAACAAGAGAGATGGTGTTAATGGCACCTAGTGAGTAGAGACTAAGGATGCTGCTAAACATCCTACAGTTCACAGAAAAGCTCCTTGCAACAAAGAATCTGGCCCAGAATATTGATCAGTAGTGCTGAGGTTGAGAAACTCTGTTCTCTTAGAACTACTGAAAAACTTTCAAGTACCCATGATACTGTGTGGCCTTTGTTTGATACAGACCAGTTTCTGTCATTATAAGCCCCTAGTTATGTTGTAAACATTTATACTGTTTTCATCTCAGTGATCTCAGATATATTCATGCATTACTCTGTTTTAGAGATTCATCAAAATGAAAGTAAAAAAATTAAGGATTTCTTATATTGAATTACCTTATCCATTAATATAGAATATATCTGTGATTCCTGGTCTGGCAAAAAAAATCTAGCTGGTATGATTAATGAATGTATGTAAGTTGATTTCTTCATCTTAATCAAAAACCCATCTTAGGTATAAAACAAAGAACAGATGCAGTCTAAGTTTGTTATTATAGTTCTTTTTCCTGCCTTTAGGATTTCTAAGGAGACTTTAATTGACCTTGGTACAAAACAGCCACAAAGCAGCTAAGTAACTCCTAAGAGGAGGAGATAGGTCCTATTTTTCATTCCTCTTTGATGGACATGAACTTACCATACAAATGGACCTACCATTTTCCAAATTTATGCTCTAAAATCATAGACACCCTGTCTTGTCTTCCAGGCAGGCACACAGGATTATTATGAATCTGAGATAATAGGTAAGTACTTTCAACCCTATATTAGTAATCCCTAGTTTGCATCTTCTGTCAAAGTTACACCATTAAAACTTTCCAGAGAAATAATCTATATGTTAGTGGTAAACTTCCTAGTATAGGTAGGATCCTGAACACGCCCTTATCTTTATTAAGCACAAATAATCACTAGTGGTTAAGAACCTGCCTGCCAATGCAGGAGACATAAGAGACACGGGTTTGATCCTTGGGTTGGGAAGATCCTCTGGAGAAGAATGGCTGTCCACTCCAGTATTCTTGCCTGGAGAATCCCATGAGCAGAGGAGCCTTGTGGGCTGTAGTCCATAGGGTCGTGAAGAGTTAGAGACGACTGAAGCAATTTTGCGAGCACACACACACAATGTCTCAAAAAGGATCTATTTGGTCACCTTCATTTGTGGTGATTTTTGTAATCCTCCCCACCTCCTTGGTGCTATGTACATCTCACTATTCACTAGTTTTTCTCAGTTTTCTGAGATATCTTGTGAAGAGAGTCATTAATATGCAAGTATTAAGACCCAGCTTGATTTTCAGAGATGAAAATCCTAATTAGACATTTTGGCTGTTTTTAGCAGTTTAACACTCTTTAATAGTGATAATTTTGTACATTTTGAGATCTCCAAGGGTAAGCCTTCCTTTTCTTAAGAGGTAATCCAATCTGTGATGCATTTTTATATAAGTTTCATATGCCTGAGTGTTCAATAAACGTTAGTATTCATCTTCTACCTTTGTTGGCTTAGTTACAAAAGTTAAAGTTGACTGTGAAGCAAAACATTTTTCCATCTCTACCTCTGTGCCTTTTTATTTTACATAGCTTTTAAAAACACATATCTGCTAATGGATATACAGTAGAAACCATTTTCTTTAGCCTTGCAAGATTTAAATTCCAAACTCCAAAGAATAATCTCTTTCCCATAGGTAAATTTGTAGCAGCACAGTGGTCGGTGCATTATTTTAACACTGATGTGTTTTAGTTTTGCTTTCTTAGTGTCTTGTTACTCATTCAGGATTCTTCCAGTCTTACTCTTTTATTTGTGCCACTAAGGGGCCCTCCTCACTAGCTTCCAGTACATAAACTAGAGATCACAAATTCCCCCAGATGCATGCACAGTTGACCCTTGAACAACATGGGGTTAGGGGTGCCAACCCTCCATTCAGTCGAAAATCTGAGTATGATTTGTTGTTGGCCCTTCGTATCTGAGATTTCTCTCCCTCTCGATGGTTCCATATCTGTGGATTCAACCAACCCCAGATCTGTAGTACTGTAATGTTTATTATTGTACTGTAGTATTTACTATTGAAGAAAATCCTGTCATATAGTACTGTAGTATTTACTATTGAAAAAAATCCACATATCAGTGGATCTACACAATTCAAACCCATGTTATTCAAGGATCAACTGTGTTTGTCTGGTATTTGTGGTGGTAGTTTTTTCTCCTTTAATTTCAGTTGATTCCCAACATTTTTAAATGAGATGTTACATAATTCAGGTTTTGATTTATCTTGAAAAATTGAAGCTTCTGAGAACATTGGGCCTACATAATCAACATAACAGTTGGCTAAAGCTGAAAGCTTACCTTCTCTTTAGAAATGCATGTGCTCCTTCTCCAATTATATATATATGATTTCCACTTCATCTTCTCTCTTACACCAACCTGTGTTACCTGCCAAATCCCGCTATAAACATTTTTAAGTTTGTGACTCAGGACTATACCTTTCCCTCACCTCCAACAAGCTTCCACAGGTTGTAGTTGATGCTAGGAAAGTAGCACATTGAAAAGACGCCTGCTTGTTCCTGCTTAGTTAGTGTTTGTATAACTTCCTTGCAGTTTCAAAACCATGTGGTAGTACGATCCAGTTATCAAAATCTGGTACTGTAAAGCAACCTTGAGAAATTGCTTGAACTTGTTCATAGAATCAATATCTCCATCAGAGTAAAGAATGCTTTCAGCCTGCCTCTTCTTCCTGCTAAAATAGCTTCAGTATGAAAACCCCTGTACTGTTCTACTTTTTTTAAAAAAAAGAAATACCAAGGTCTATTTTAGCTGTAAAAATAATGGTTTCCTGGATTTTGTAAATGACTGAACTAAATTAAATTACTAAACCATTTAAGCCTGTAACAGGTATTAGTGACTTCTCTATTCTGAACTATACAGAGTAGAATCTCTAACTACTACATGATTTAAATTAACTTTGTCTAAACTGTTGACTTTCTGACAGCATTGCTTGCTCTTAGTTAACTATAGCACCTGGTAATGTGTACCAAAAAACAGAAATGTTCAGAGTTTTCCTCGCCTCTCAAAAATAAAATAGGTTCTGAATTGAAGTATTTTGAGAAATTGTTTGGTGATGGAAGGAATGATCATTTTTGGACTTCACATGGGCTTCATTCAAGTTTAGTGTACTCTCCACTTGAAATTTCACTACTTGTCCAGTTTTTGCCAAGATACATTCAATCCTCTATGCTTGGCACTTCCTACATCAGGACAGTAAGCATACCAAAGCCAGTTGAACCTCTGGCAAGACCACTGCAGATTTGAAATGTAACTATATTCCTTTTTCAGTGCAACTTACGATGTTCAGTGCAGGGGTCACAGTGGATGGGACACAGAAAAGTATCAATAAAAACAAAACTAAAAAGGCAAGGTGAGAAAAGATAATTCTCGGACTAAAGTAAAATGAAAAAGATCATTCTAAGTGAAACCACTAAGATTAGCTACTATGAAGATATTTCATAGCTGCTGTATATTTGAAGTGTTGATAGAAAATTATAAATTAGAAAAATAATAAATTGATTATTGTAAAAATGTGAAAAAGGTTAAGAAAATCATAAAGTATTTATGAATGCCAAAGCTTTATAAATACTGACTTAAAGAGCACAGTTCACTTCTGAAGAGATTTTTCTCTGAGAAGCAAAAGCAAATGTGATGAGAGAGGAATGTATCTCAGAACTTAAGCATATTGTAGTTGTAATTTAATAACCTACAGCAGAGAGGTGAAAATTTTAGGTTCGGTTGTGTTTTGTATTGCTGTGGATGCCATTTTCTTTGGGACTGTTTTAGTTAATAAAAGAATGACTTCATTTGGCCAGTCTCCTAAAAATTGAGCATGATTTGAGCCTTTTCACCTGTTAAATCTTACCCACCACCTCTGCTTTTGTTGAAAATAGACTCCTTACACCCTGCTATCACAGCATAGTTAATCTTGGAAAACTCTGTGTCTGTTCAGGGAAACCGTCTGCTTTTGTGATCAGGGGTAACCCTAAGCAGACCTTTTCGGAGCTAAGGTTGCTGGTAAACCCTATACTTTAATACTGTTAGTATGTATTTCTAACTCTGTTCTTCCTTTTGGCACTCAGTTCCAAAGTGAATAAAAGTGATTCTGCCTTATTTACATTCTGTAGCTTTCAACTGGTTTTCTGCTCGTGTACACATACATTCTTCACAGTGGTGCACCATGGGAGATTCTGGCATATCAGGCTATATGTTCTGTTGTAATCTCAAAAGTTAAAGCAACTTCAGGAATGATAAGTTTATGAACAATATTACTGAAAAGAGAACTCTGAACTAGGATGTTGCTGTTTCATTTGCTTTGGGCCTAAGCAGCTCTTCTGAATTATGCTCCTTCAAATTTTACATAGAGGGCAAATCTTTGTTTTCAGATATGATCTCAAGGATTACATAGATATTCTTAAAACTTGTTATCTGCAAAACCACAATGGTATACCATTTCACACCTACTTAGGTTGCCAAAATGAAAGAAATTCAGTAAGCGCTAGAGAAGATATGGAGAAATTAGAACTTTTCTACACTGCTAGAGGGGTAATAAAATGGTGCAGCCCCTGTGGAAAACACTTGATAGTTCCTCAGAATGTTAAATATAAAGCTACCATATGACCGATATATACTCAAGAGAAATAAAAACAGGTCCACATGAAAACTTGTACAGGTTTGTTTACAGCAACACTATTCATCGTGACCCAAAAGAGGAAACAACTGAAATATCCATTAAGTGATGGATATACAAGATGTGGCAGTCATACAATGAAATGTTATTCAGCAATAAAATAGAATGACTTACTGATAAATACAGCATGCATGAATCTTGAAAATATTATGCTAAGTGGAAGAAGCCAGTCACAAAAAAACCTTATATTGTATGATTTTGTTTATATGAAAAGCTTAGAATAAGCAAATCTATGGAGAATACAGTTCAGGTTTCCACACATTGGGTAGCAAGGGACAGTGAGGAATGAATGCTAATGGTTGGGTTTTCCTTTGGGGATAATGGAAATATTCTAAAATTAGTGCTGCTGGTGGTACAACTCTGAAAATATACTAATAAACCCACTAAATTTTACACTTTAAATGGATTAATTTTATGATATATGAAATACATATTAATAGAATTATTTTTAAAAACTTCATTATCAAAGTTAACTTTTAGTAGTGATGATGGTGACTTCATGTACATAGATATGTGTGTGTATGTTTAGGTATGGATGTGTGGAAAATACCTTAAAGCAGTATATGCATGATGCTATTCATACCATACTTTTAAGGTTTTTGCTGAATTTCAGAACATAAATATAATGCAGTGATTTTATGACAGATTAATTTGACATTCACCAAATGATATTAAGTTATTGTGTTTCAGAGTAATTGTGCACAAATAAAGTATTGCCATAAATCACTAATTAGAATTACAGTTACTTAGCCCCAAAAAATGTATACTTGTCTATTTCCCCTCTGACTTTTTTCAGTATCTGTAATCAGCATTAGTTTTAGTTTTCTGTTACAAAACATTTGGGTTTCTATGTTACTGAATAAAACTCATTTTCATCACTTACTGATATGCACGTGCTAAAAGAATTTACACCTAATGCCCAGTAACTTGGATTTCCTTAATCTTTCAACTCGAATCTTTTTTCCCTGAGTGGTTTACTGCTGAGGCTCTCTGTGTTCTCTGCTAGTCTTTTCCCTCCCTCACTGCACAGTGATTTCCTGGACTGGCTCATCCAGAGGCATCACACACACTGAATCTTGAATTGGCCAAGTAACTGCAGCATGACTGCTCCGGTTTGGGAGAGGAGAGACATTCCTCATTAATGTTCTGTCATTGGAGAGAGGCTGGGAACAGTGGGGAGAAAAGCCATGGATTTAGGGGTATGTGGGATCGTTGACATAATGGAAAGGGAGTAGTTGAAGCTCAAAAAAGGCTGGATTATGTTTGGGCAGAAAAACAGATTGAGTTATAAACAACCACTGCTTCTTTGCTCACTATTTTCCATCTCCGTTCATGAAGTCTCCTGTACCATAGATAAGGTGTGTGTGTTGGAGGGTTAGTTATGAAGGAAGACTAAGAGCAGTCTGTCTCCTTGGAGAGAGGGATTGCTGTCTGGTGAGAGAAAGAAATCACAGATAATCTTCTGACCCCAAAGAGATAGAATTCAGTTTCTCTTTAGAATTGCATGTGTATTGGAACATAGGATGTTTAGTGGCAATAGAAAATACTCTCTGCCTATTTTCTAATACCTGAAATTCTCTTCACATGGAAATAACGGTTTTATTATTTAAAGTGCAATAATTTTAAATACTTGAGAAAGATAATAGATTTATTCCTAGTGAAGTATACTCAATCAAATATAAGCTTCTAGCATCAAATTTTGTTGTGGTTCAAGAGAGAAGTGTAGCATCAAAAGATATTAAAAGTATTTTATTAGATTGAGGTCGTTACTATCTTTTGTTGGTAGGGAAAACAGTGTGCAGAAGTCTGTGGCTCATTCATTCCTGGCTCGCATACATCACCACTCCTTACTGTTGACACTCCACATTATTAATAACGTGGGCAAGCTTATCATCTGCACCAAAAACCTGGTAAGATATACCAGATTCTCAGTTCCTTGGTTTAATTGTTCAGAGTTGAAAGGTAGAGCAGGATTTTGTGTCTGGAGCAGATATTTTTCTGCCAGTACACTGCGGTTTAGCCGGTTTTAAGAACTGGAAATGTCATTTACATTTGAAGTGGTCTTTAGCCCAACTGTGGATGGATATTTTAAGTGCTGGGTTATTTGTTAAGTTCGTCCCTCTACTGGTCTTTTGGGAAATTTAATGGAAATGCCAGCTACCATGTGATTGAAATCAATGAGAAATTATGTTTCCTGCCACAAGTGTGTATACTTTTTTGGACATTTGTTGTTGATTTTTTAGAAAAACAGGATCTTCAAACCCTTTCATTATGAATGGGGTTTGGTCTCCTTTCCTTTGAATCAGATATTTTCCAGCTAAAATTGTGTTATATGGCTTAAATTTATATTAATAAACATTAATAGTTGAATAAATACGTAAATTTATTAGCAACTTTCTTCAGAAATTATACTTTATAATTTTCAGAGATAATATATAGGACATAGTAGCTTTGGAGTCACCTAAATGATTAATTAGATCCATTCACATTAGACAGTGTGCTGGTTTGAAGGTTTTAACTTGACTTTGTGTGTACAGTATGGAATTTGCTCAGCCTTTGAAAATAGTTTTGGATTGATGACACATCTGTACTTTTTGATTTCCTTACTGGAACTCTGTCTTCTTTGACAGACAGATATGTTGCTCTTTTATTCTTGTTTAGAAAAGGTTATCTAAAGTTTAGTTCCCCTCAGAATTCAAGTGGAAAGTAAAAGTACAGGTCACAGGGAGAATTTCATGTGGGTATTCAGTGACAAATGAGCTAAGCTTGGTAGCCTTTTGAAATAAAATAGGCAACTTCGGAAAACTGACTCTGAATTAGGGTCTTATACCTTTATAAAAAAAAATTACTTTTTAGATTGGAAATTGAGAAGTTTCTGGTCAGTACTTTTTTTGCCATTGGTCCAATTCTGTTCAGAAGTTAAGGGGCTTAAAATTCTGACCTTTTGGTTCTCTAAAGAACGAGATTTATGAGAATTCCCTGGCAATGCGGTGGTTAGGACTCAGCACTTTCACTGCCAGTGCCTGGATTCAACCCTGACTGGGGAACTTAACCTACATGCCAAGCAGTGTGTCCGGACAAAAAAAGAGTAAGACTTCCTTACTATATAATAGTAATACCTAGGAAAACTATGTTATTTAACTTGACTGTGTCTCTAGCCGGAGAAGGCAATGGCACCCCACTCCAGTACTCTTGCCTGGAAAATCCCATGGATGGAGGAGCCTGGTGGGCTGCAGTCCATGGGGTCACTGAGGGTCGGACACGACTGAGCGACTTCACTTTCACTTTGCACTTTCATGCATTGGAGAAGGAAATGGCAACCCACTCCAGTGTTCTTGCCTGGAGAATCCCAGGGACGGGGGAGCCTGGTGGGCTGCCGTCTGTGGGGTCGCACAGAGTCGGACACGGCTGAAGTGACTTAGCATATGTCACTAGTAAATATAGGAAAATATTTCTTACCAAACTTTCCTACGGATGATAACAAAAAGAAATTGTTGAAAATCAAGGATCCAGTGTTTTAAGCCATATTATTCACCAGCCACTTACCAGATGCAGTCTGTGGGTTTAGTGCTGCTCCTTAACAATGCAGGGTTGATTATAAAGATAAGCCAAAGTTCCTGCCCCAAATACAGGGGAAGGGGCAGAATTGAACCATTTAGATATAAAAAATGCTTTACATGTATTTATTTTGACACTTAATCTTGTTAATCTATTGCTATATAACCCTGTTTTTCTAATGAGGGATTTTGAGTTCAGAGAGGTGAAACTGAAATTTTATACATACTGCCCTTCTGAAAGACAGGAATAAGTAGTCAGACAAAATGATGGTTGCTAGGTGAGCACTGTAACAAAGTGCTAGTAAGACAGCTCAGAAAGAAAAAGAATCCCATCTTATGTAGAGATCAATAGAAACTTTGTGAGGGGAATTCAGTTTGACCTTGAATAGAAAGAAGAGACTTGGGTTTAGGAATCCATTTTTACCATTGGAACACCCTTATCTAAGAGAGACCTCAAATAGACATTTTGGGTTTGGGAAAGTTGCCAAGTCTTGTCTTTAAGATTTGAGTTAAATTCTAGGGTTCCAAATTCTCTTTTTAAAACCCCAGACTTGACCATAGAGTTTATAGAGGTGATATAGGAGTGTTGCCTATATCTTGTATAGGATTGGAATTTGCACTTGTTTTATTGATATCATCCTATTTTCTTCCTTCCCTACTTCTAATTATTGTGGTGGGTGGGAATTTGAGATGGGAGGTCTTCAGGATGATGTGGAAATAGTCTGTCCCTTCAACTTCAAGTTTGTACCAAGTGGCTGCTGAATGACTGGAAATCATTGACTTGGCCTGGAGACTCAAGACTTTGATAAAATGCTCATTCTTTTAGACAGGGTCCTTTAGTTTGGGAAATAACTCCTAAAAGTGTAAGACGGAAAGGAATGACTGGGTGTGGGGAGATTTTTCCAGGCCTATGAGGTGGCTGGAGAAAAAACAGTAGAAATGAGAAGAAATATGACATTTTATTTATCTTGGCCAGAGAGCCTGTTAAGTGTTTGGGTCAGGAAAAAAACTAGGTTTGTGGCCTAAAATAATCATTCAGTAGACCTGATAGACTCTCCATGCCCCATTCTCCTTGGAAGGAGGAATTTGGAATTCATGTTTATTTAAAATAGTTGCTCCTTCATCTTGAAGTGTTTTTTATAAAAAGCTTAATTCTGAGTAGCCAGCCTCAGTAAAACAATTTTGCCAGCCGTCGGTTACTTGAACATCCCCCAAATAAAGGTAAATAAGACTAACTACTCATAGACCGCAGTGGTCTCTCCTGAAGTTCTGTAACCATTTTTCCTAAAGGAATGGAGACAGTTCCATTTATCTAGAAGGGATTATTACTGTGTCAGTCTGTGTATGTACACATACATGTTTTGTGCAGGTGCTTCCCTCTCCTCAAACGTTTTAGAGTTGATGGCTTTGTCCCTGATTGTTCAGTATAATAGTTTGCAGTCACTAAGAGAGCTTGTGTAGTAATGCTTGCTTTATTTTTTTTCTCTTCCACTCTTGTTTTATTTTTTACTTTTTTTTTTCTTTGTGATGTGACATTTTCAGCTGATGTATTGAAAGCAAATCCTTCTAATTTGGAAGCCCAGATCACAAGAGTGAGTTTTTCTACTAGTGTCTTTAGCTGTATATCTTTTTCTGTGTGTGTCTTTCCACCCTTTCCCTCTCCCAATTCAAAAATACTCAAAACACATTTCATAAATATTAGATAAGAAAATTCCTCTGTCTGTTCAGCATCATGCCTTTCCACAAAGCAATGTCCACTTTATATTGGGTCAAATTCCTTTTCTCAGTGCTGTTGTAAAAAGCATAGGTTAATGTATGTGTTTTGTTTTGGTTTGTTTGCTTTTATATTCTCTAGTATGTTGAAACTGATTTTAGTTCTGTCTTCATTGCAGATAGATATGTCTGGATTCTTGTCATCAGTGTGTCATAACACTGTTGTTATTTTTTGGTTGTTGTTTTTGTTTTAAGGATAATTATGTATAGTATCTTCTGAGAATAAAAGACCCATTCTTTCATCAGGATTTTAAGTAATAAATTCTTTGGCTTATCTATTCTCCCATCTCATTCCCTGGTTGTTCCTCTTGGGGCCATGAAGGAATGAAAAGCCACACCTATTACTTTGTAATTTCAGCAGACTGACCAGATGAAAGTGGTCAGACTGGTGAGCTCTGAACATGCAAGCATTGGAAGACGGTTTGATTAATTCACAGGAAAACTGTTCATGATGAAAAGAATAGCACCTTTTAATGGGGAAAGCAAAGTAGGCTTTCTATTTGTTAGTCTGATTCAGATAACCTTCCCATGTAAGCTGTACATTGCTTTTTAAGATCTTACACCTGGGTAATTTTCTGTACTGGCTTAACCCCTTTCTGTTCTCTTTGGCTTGTGTTATTACAGTTTAACTCATATTCTATTTGTCTAGTTTTGCATCCTGAAAGAGCAGGTGATTGAATAGTCCCTTTTCTTTTCTCCTAGTGTTCTAAAATTTGTTTGTTGCTTCTGAAATTATTTAATTTTGGCCAATAAAGCAAATGGTATGCTGTCCTAATTAGGAATGCAGATACTCCAGGTGCTTTACCCAGAGTAATCAGCCATTGTGTTTTCAATTACCATAAGAGTACAACAATGTATATTCTACACTATGCTAAAACCATTGATTATGGATAAAAATTCTGAAGGCCTTGCTTTCAGGATCCCCAAGTTATTCTAAATCACCCACTCCCTGTTCCTTTCTTTTGTTACCTCAGAGATTGAAAGATCTCAAGCAGAGAGAGTTTGCTCGAAATGTCTCCTCAAGATCCCGCAAGGATGAGAAGAAACAGGAGAAAGCCCTACGGCGGCTCCACGAGTTGGCAGAGCAAAGAAAACAAGCTGAATGGTGAGGACACTGTCTCTCTGAGGGCTTACAAATAATTAATAATTTTTAAGATTTAAGAATTTAATAATCCTTTTCTTAAAAAATTAAGGTATAATTGACATATAATCCTTAAATTTTAAATAGATCTTCTTTCAAGCTAAAAGAATATCTATACTTGGAGTATAATATACTGATTAAGAATATGCACTCCTGGAACTTCCCTGATGGGCCAGTGGTTAAGGGACCATCTGCCTTGCAGTGTAGGGGATGTGGGTTCGATCCCTGATAGAGGGAACTAAAATCCCACATGGATCAGAGCAGTTGAGCCTACATGCTGCAACTAAGACCCAACACAGCCAAATTAAAAAAAAGAAGAAGAATATATGCTCCTGAGGCCATAAACCTATGATCTGTGTGACCTTAATTATCTAAGCTCTATGCCTCAGTTTCCTTATCTGTAAGATGGAAATGATAATAACTTAATTCTTACAGTTCTTGTGAGAAGTCATTAAGTTGTTATATCAAAGTGCTTACAAAAGAATTCTAGCACATAGAAGATCCTCAGTAAATCAGTAAATTATGCAAATATTATTCCCATTCTCCATCTTTCCTTGCCTCTCTGCTTGAGGGATCTCAGTGCCCAACCAGGGATTGAACCCCGAGCCATGGCAGTGAAATCGCCAAGTCCTAACCACACCAGGGAATTCCCCTCCCATATTATTCTTATGTAGAAAAGCACATACCTTACAGTATTCTACTGGAGCAGATTTCAGTGTTTTAACTGTGTAGAGTTCAGTCAGTTCAGTTCAGTTCAGTCGCTGAGTCGTGTCCGACTCCTTGCAACCCCGTGAATCGCGCAGCACACCAGGCCTCCCTGTCCATCACCAACTCCCGGAGTTCACTCAAACTTAGGTCCATCGAGTTGGTGATGCCATCCAGCCATCTCATCCTCTGTCGTCCCCTTTTCCTCCTGCCCGCAATCCCTCCCAGCATCAGAGCCTTTTCCAATGAGTCAACTCTTCGCATGAGGTGGCCAAAGTACTGGAGTTTCAGCTTTAGCATCATTCCTTCCAAAGAACACCCAGGGCTGATCTCCTTCAGAATGGACTGGTTGGATCTGCTTGCAGTCCAAGGGACTGTCAAGAGTCTTCTCCAACACCACAGTTCAAAAGCATCAATTCTTCAGCGCTCAGCTTTCTTCACAGTCCAACTCTCACATCCATACATGACCACAGGAAAAACTATAACCTTGACTAGACGGACCTTTGTTGGCAAAGTAATGTCTCTGCTTTTGAATATGCTATCTAGGTTGGTCATAACTTTCCTTCCAAGGAGTAAGAGTCTTTTAATTTCATGGCTGCAGTCTCCATCTGCAGTGATTTTGGAGCCCCAAAAAATAAAGTCTGGCACTGTTTCCACTGTTTCCCCATCTATTTGCCATGAAGTAATGGGACCAGATGCCATCATCTTCGCTTTCTGAATGTTGAGCTTTAAGCCAACCTTTTCACTCTCCACTTTCACTTTCATCAAGAGGCTTTTTAGTTCCTCTTCAGTTTCTGCCTTAAGGGTGGTGTCATCTGCATATCTGAGGTTATTGGTATTCCTCCCGGCAATCTTAATTCCAGCTTGTGCTTCTTCCAGCCCAGCGTTTCTCATGATGTACTCTGCATATAAGTTAAATAAGCAGGGTGACAATATACAGCCTTGACGTCCTCCTTTTCCTATTTGGAAACAGTCTGTTGTTCCATGTCCAGTTCTAACTGTTGCTTCCTGACCTGCATATAGGTTTCTCAGGTGGCAGGTCAAGTGGTCTGGTATTCCCATCTCATTCAGAATTTTCCGCAGTTTATTGTGATCCACCCAGTCAAAGGCTTTGGCATAGTCAATAAAGCAGAAATAGATGTTTTTCTGGAACTCTCTTGCTTTTTCGATGATCCAGCAGATGTTGGCAATTTGATCTCTGGTTCCTCTGCCTTTTCTAAAACCAGCTTGAACATCTGGAAGTTCACGGTTCACATATTGCTGAAGCCTGGCTTGGAGAATTTTGAGCATTACTTTACTAGTGTGTGAGATGAGTGCAATTGTGCGGTAGTTTGAGCATTCTTTGGCATTGCCTTTCTTTGGGATTGGAATGAAAACGGACCTTTTCCAGTCCTGTGGCCACTGCTGAGTTTTCCAAATTTGCTGGCATATTGAGTGCAGCACGTTCACAGCATCATCTTTCAGGATTTGAAATAGCTTAACTGGAATTCCATCATCTCCGCTAGCTTTGTTCGTAGTGATGTTTTCTAAGGCCCACTTGACTTCACATTCCAGGATGTCTGGCTCTAGGTGAGTGATCATACCATCGTGATTATCTTGGTCATGAAGATCTTTTTTGTACAGTTCTTCTGTGTATTCTTGCCACCTCTTCTTAATATCTTCTGCTTCTGTTAGTTAGTAATAAGCAATAAAGCCTAGGAGATTCTATTTATTTCTCTACAGATTCCTGCCTTCTTGAGTATTGTTTTTAATGTTCCTTCATGGTTCTTGATGATAAGTATGGGGCTGGTATTTAGCCTTAGGTGGAATTAGCCCCCCTTAGCCCCACCTAGGGCTGCATTCCCAAGCAGCTAGTCTTTGATGGACCTAGTCTTTGAGCATCTGAGAATTCATGAGGTATGTGCCTCAATCTGAAGGATTTAGGTCCCTCTGTTTGTTTTTAAAGGCTGGCCAGGAACAAGAGGAGCTGGTTACAGTGGAAAGAAAAACTATGTGACTTTTAAAAGTTTACAGTGACGTTGAGGCCAGAGTTTTCAAGATCGTGACCTTTCTAGATTTTTGGGTACTTGTTTACTTATTAACTTCTCTTGTGTTTTGGAAAAAGGAGGAAGGAAGAGAACACATATAGTGTAAGTTTTGAAACAGAATTAACCCATGACCTCTAATACTGAGTTACAATGCCTGTAAACTGATTCTGATTCCTTCTTAGCAGTTCTTTATGTAATAAATACATTCCTCTTGGACTTGTTGTAAGGATACTTTCTTTAAAAATATATACCAGACCACTTTTTAGTTCCAGACATATTTTAGTACATGTTTTTCTTCATTGGTGACTTTTAGTTCTTTTTTATGTATTTATTCAATCAAACTGTGCAGCATTAGTACTGTTTAAGAAATAAACAGTTAAAAGATGACCAAGTAAACTCTTGGGAAGATAGAAGAAGGTTTTGATCCATCATCAGGTATATTTCATCATCCTAGGAGTAATGCATGACCCCATAGTATATTGGAGTTGCATGGCAAAGAGTAAGCAAAAGGTCACAATAAATTCTTTTTTATTTCAGTTTGAAGGTTTCTTTCCTATGGGGTGGATTTTGTGACACAGTGAGAGTATCTCTTGCTACCCTAGTCAGGTGGGTTCCATCTTCCAATAACAAGAGTTCAGATAGCAAAGGGGTTACCATATTATCTGAATATATTTGGTCCCTGAGTTTAGGACAACTAGTAGTTAGGGTTTAGATTAAGAGAATTTCATCCAAATAATTGTCTTCAGGTCTTGAGTTTGGCTTAAGAGATACCTGTATAACCCACACTGTAAAAATTTCAGATGTGACAGGAGTTTAAAACACTGGCTCTGAGGCTCCTTGGTGTTTCTGTTTTCAAAGCTGAGAAAGTACTTGGTAGAATCATGATCGTTGTATGGAGTGCCCAGAAGATGTCATAAAACCAAAGCAAATGTTTGGACATGGTGCCAGGAGATAGACACAGACTCTTCATTTCTGTAACAGACATGCTAACCTAACCACAGACCATCAGAGAGTAGCACAGTGGAGGTCTCTGACTGTGTTCAGCTCAGGGAATAGGCACATTTTAAAAAATTGAAATCTGAAAGCAGAGAAGAAATCGAGGGTTGTGTTTTTGTTTTGGTTTGGTTTTTAGCTGTACAAAGTACAATTGATCCTTGAACAATGTGGAGGTGAGGGGTGCTGATGACTCCAGTCCCCACACAAACTCATACACCTACACAGTCAGAAATTGTGTATAACTTTATAGTCAGTCTTCTGTATTTGCAGTTCCACATCCAAAGATTCAGTCAGCTGCAAATTGTGTGACATGTATATACTAAAAAAAAAAAATCTGTATAAGTGGGCCCTTGTATTTCAAACCTGCAAACCCATATCATTCAAGGGTGAACTGTGCAACCTTTGGGAATAAATTTTCAGCCATATGTTTGGTAGCATAATGATGGGTAGGATGGTACAGTAAAAATTGAGAGCAGATACAAGACAGGTGGGCTATGCCAGATGGTAATGATAGTGTATTCAGTTGTGAGGTTAAACCTCAGTATTTAGACAGCTTAGGAAGAAACAGCAGTAACTGTCTATCCCTATGAATGTAGCTCGGTAGATTAGCAATATGAGACTTTGCCTTACCTTACTGAGCAAGTTCCTTCCGTTAGCATAGTGCTGAGGAAGGACCACCATTCAGTGTCTTTAAGATCTGCCTGTGATGAATGGTCAAACATAAGAGAGAAGTGTTTTAGAAGTATGAGGGACTTCCCTGGTGGTCCAACAGTTAAGACTCTGTGCCTCCACTGCAGGGAGCATGGGTTTGATCCCTCCTCAGGGAACTAAGATCCTGCATGCTTTGTGGCACGGCCAAAAAAATAACATAGTATGAAATGTACCCCTAAACCTGTTTTTTTGTTTGTTTTTCATTTTTCTAAACCATTGTATAGTGCACCTGGAAGTGGTCCCATGTTCAGACCAACCACAGTGGCTGTAGATGAAGAAGCTGGAGATGATGAGAAGGATGAATCAGCAACAAACAGTGGCACAAGTACCGCTGCTGCTTGTGGCCTGGGATCTGAATTCTCCACGGATAAAGGAGGCCCATTCACTGCAGTACAAATCACTAATACCACTGGGCTGGCACAGGCTCCTGGGCCAGCCTCTCAAGGCATCAGCTTTGGCATTAAGAATAATCTGGGGACCCCACTACAAAAATTGGGAGTGTCATTTTCCTTTGCCAAGAAGGCTCCTGTCAAACTCGAATCAATAGCATCAGTTTTCAAGGACCACGCAGAGGAAGGGACCTCTGATGATGGAACAAAAGCTGATGAAAAGGGTGCAGACCAAGGACTGCAGAAGGTGGGAGATTCTGATGGTAGCAGTAATCTCGATGGTAAAAAAGAGGATGAAGACCCTCAGGACGGAGGGTCCCTTGCCTCAACATTATCTAAGTTAAAAAGAATGAAGCGAGAAGAAGGAGCTGGGGCTACAGAGCCAGAGTATTACCACTACATCCCCCCAGCACACTGCAAAGTAAAACCTAATTTTCCTTTTCTGCTCTTTATGAGAGCCAGTGAACAAATGGAAGGTGATAATAGTACACACCCAAAGAATGCCCTAGACAGCAAAAAAAGTAGTTCTCCCAAGCCTAAAGGCTGCATCAAGGTGACAGCAAGCCAAGGACCGGAAAAGACAGTCAGTGAAGTCTCCGAACAGCAAATGGAAACCAGTGCGGCTGAGCCCTCAGAGCCTGGAAGCAAAGCTGAGACAAAGAAGCCCTCAGGAGGGGATGTAAGTGAGCATAGTTTAGAGATTCAGAGTCAGAAGGATTCAGAGATCCAAATGTGTGAGTCTGACCCTCATAAAGAAACTTCTCGGGCTACTCCAGCAGGGAGAGAAAGCCGGGAGGGACCCAAACATCCAACTGGTCCTTTCTTTCCGGTTTTAAGCAAAGATGAAAGCACTGCCCTCCAGTGGCCATCAGAACTGTTAATTTTCACGAAGGCAGAACCCTCCATTTCGTACAGTTGTAACCCTTTGTATTTTGACTTCAAGCTTTCAAGGAACAAAGATGCCAGAGCAAAAGGGACAGAAAAGCCAAAGGACATAGGAGGCTCCTCAAAGGACCATCTCCAAGGCCTTGATCCTAGTGAGCTACATAAAAGCCAGGAGGAGGAAGAGAGTGTTCAACATTCTTCAGGAGGCAGAATCGATGCACCTGCTTCAGGGGCTGCCTGTAGCGGCCTAAATAAGCAGGAGCCTGGGGGTAGCCATGGATCAGAGACAGAAGACACAGGGAGAAGCCTTCCTAGCAAGAAAGAACGATCTGGGAAGTCCCACCGACACAAAAAGAAAAAGAAGCACAAAAAATCCAGCAAACATAAACGGAAACACAGGGCTGACCCAGAAGAGAAAAGCTCTAAGGCAGAATCTGGGGAGAAGTCTAAGAAGCGCAAGAAGCGAAAACGAAAAAAGAATAAATCATCAGCCCCAGCAGATTCTGAACGGGGGCCCAAACCAGAACCCCCTGGTAGTGGTAGCCCTGCACCACCAAGAAGACGGCGGCGAGCCCAGGATGATTCGCAGCGGAGATCCCTTCCAGCTGAGGAAGGGAGCAGCGGCAAGAAGGATGAAGGCGGAGGCAGTGGGAGCGCCCAAGATCATAGTGGGAGGAAACACAGGGGTGAACCTCCCGCATCATCCTGCCAGCGAAGAGCTGGCACCAAGCGGAGCAGCCGATCCAGCCATCGAAGTCGACCCAGTAGTGGAGATGAGGACAGTGATGATGCATCATCACGCCGGCTGCACCAGAAGTCTCCATCCCAGTACAGTGAGGAGGAGGAGGAGGAGGAGGAGGAAGAGGAAGAGTCGGGCAGTGAGCATTCCCGAAGCCGCTCACGGTCTGGCCGGCACCATTCCTCTCGCCATTCCTCCCGGCGCTCTTACTCCAGTAGCTCAGATGCTTCTTCAGACCAGAGCTGCTATAGTAGACAACACAGTTACTCTGATGACAGCTATAGTGACTATAGTGACCGGTCACGAAGGCACTCCAAGCGCTCCCATGACTCTGATGACTCAGACTACGCCAGCTCCAAGCACCGGTCCAAGCGGCACAAATATTCATCTTCTGATGATGACTATAGCCTCAGTGGCAGCCAGTCCCGAAGCCGATCTCGGAGTCATACCAGAGAGCGCTCAAGATCCAGGGGCCGTAGCCGCAGCAGCAGCTGTAGTCGCAGCCGGAGCAAAAGGAGAAGCCGCAGCACCACAGCCCACAGCTGGCAGCGGAGTCGGAGCTATAGCCGGGACCGCAGCCGCAGCACCCGGAGCCCTTCACAGAGATCAGGCTCCAGGAAGGGATCGTGGGGGCACGAGAGCCCTGAAGAGAGGCGTTCTGGTCGTCGAGACTTCATTCGCTCTAAAATCTACCGCTCCCAGTCTCCCCATTACTTCCGATCAGGCCGGGGAGAAGGTCCTGGGGAGAAGAAGAAAGAAGACGGCAGAGGAGATGATGGTAAGGGAATAGGCCCACCCTCCCAGAACAGCAGCGTTGGCCCAGGAAGAGGGTCAGAAGGTGACTGCAGCCCTGAAGACAAGAACTCTGTCACTGCCAAGCTGCTGCTGGAAAAGATTCAGTCAAGGAAAGTGGAGAGGAAACCCAGTATGAGTGAGGAGGTGCTGGCCACCCCTAATAAAGCCGGTCTCAAGCTCAAGGACCCCCCACAAGGTTATTTTGGACCCAAGCTCCCCCCTTCTCTTGGCAACAAGCCTGTCCTTCCTCTGATAGGGAAGCTCCCAGCTACCCGAAAGCCCAACGCCAAGAAATGTGAAGAGTCTGGCTTAGAAAGGGGAGAAGAGCAAGAACAGTCAGAGACAGAAGAAGGGCCTCCAGGGAATAGTGATGCTCCATTTGGACATCAGTTCCCCTCAGAGGAGACAGCTGGCCCCTTATCAGACCCACCCCCAGAAGAGCCAAAGTCTGAAGAAGCTACTGCTGATCACCCTGTGGCTCCACTAGGCACCCCAGTGCACTCTGACTGCTATCCTGGGGACCCATCCATCTCCCATAACTACCTCCCTGACCCCAGCGACGGGGACACCCTTGAGTCCCTGGATAGTGGCAGTCAGCCAGGCCCCGTGGAGTCCAGCTTGCTGCCTATAGCATCAGACCTCGAGCCCTTCCCCGGTTACGCACCGCCCAGTGGGGAACCCAGTATTGAGTCAGTTGATGGAGCCGAGGATGCATCCCTCGCCCCACTGGAGAGCCAGCCCATCACCTTCACTCCCGAGGAGATGGAGAAGTACAGCAAGCTCCAGCAGGCCGCACAGCAGCACATCCAGCAGCAGCTTCTGGCCAAGCAGGTGAAGGCCTTCCCCGCTTCGGCCGCCCTGGCCCCAGCCACTCCAGCCTTGCAGCCTATCCACATTCAGCAGCCGGCCACGGCCTCTGCCACCTCCATCACAACTGTGCAGCATGCCATCCTACAGCATCATGCCGCAGCAGCTGCCGCTGCCATTGGCATTCACCCCCACCCTCACCCCCAGCCACTAGCCCAAGTGCATCATATCCCCCAGCCCCACCTGACCCCCATCTCCTTGTCCCACCTCACTCACTCCATCATCCCTGGTCATCCCGCCACCTTTCTGGCTAGCCACCCCATCCACATCATTCCTGCCTCAGCCATCCATCCCGGGCCCTTCACCTTCCACCCTGTTCCACACGCTGCCCTCTACCCTACCCTGCTGGCTCCCCGGCCTGCTGCAGCAGCTGCAACTGCCCTCCACCTTCACCCACTACTTCACCCCATCTTCTCAGGTCAGGACCTGCAGCACCCCCCCAGCCATGGCACATGAGTTAGGGGACAGGAGCCCAGACAGGGCCAGGGAAGGTGACCCATGCATCTTCCTTTGGGGTGTCGAGCCATTAATACCAGCAAGTAGAAGCTGGAATGGGCAGTGTCTGACAGCCAAAGAAGTGAGTTTTGGCTTGCAGGGGTGGTTTTAGATTTGAGGTTTGCTTTGGGTTTACTATCAGGGATTTTTTTTCCCTTTTTCCTTTTCTGTTTGTCCCTCCCTCTCCTGTGTTTCTAGGCTAGGGAACACCAGTAAGTGCTACCCACCCCTCTTCGGCAACATCCCCAAACTGTCGAGTTTAGATACTCCCCTCCTCCCTCTACTTTTTATCCTCTGCACTTCTGTGTATAAATTTTAAAACATTTTCCTCCTCTCTGGTTGGCGGGTTGTCCATCCGGTCCTGCCTTCTCAGTGTCTTTGACCTTGGTGACCTTATTTATCCCGAGTGAGGTGGAAAGGGAGTCTGACCTGGAACCAGATGCCACTCAGGCTGTCATTTGATCCACTTCCCACACAAACAGAGCCACACGTTTGGCACTGTTGTCCTTGTGTCCCTCATCCCAGAAGAGACATCTGCATATCCCAGAAAAGAAGATCGTATCATGAATAGAAGCTGCGGAACAGAGAGGAGCTCATGTGTCCGAAGGGTGTATTTACTTCTGTCATGTTGATGTTTCCTTCTTAATTTATAGGATTTTTTTAATGTAAAAAATTGCACTGAACTCTATAAACGTAAATGCTGCTTTTTGTAGCTCATATAAAAAAGGTTCCATATTTGTAGTATACTGCAATAATATTTTTTACATCCAGCTCTTTAAGTGATCCTTGTTCTGGTGGCTTTGTGTAAATATGTTTGCCCTAGTTGAATTAAGAAACTTTAAAGGTTATCAAATGAAAACAAAACAAAAAATAAAGTATTTGTTTTCTGCTAGATGCAAAAATGACTAAGCATGTATATTTTATCAAGTTCATGTATTTTTTGAAGTTATGAACCATAAAAATGTTAAAAAGAGGAACATTGCTTAACTTTTTTTTTTGCTGAGACCTAATTTGCAGTAAGTGGTGCCGCCAGTACTGGGAGTTTTGAACTAACGGGCTGCAGTCAGCTAGGGGTATTGAGGAATAGTTTTGACAGTCTCCCTTATGTGGTTTGCCATTTCATACAGAGAAACTGGTGGGCCCCACGGAGGAGGAGAGAGATTCAAGAGCTTTATTCTCTGGAAGCAGTGAGATTCAAAGTGATTGTCCTTGGGGATTCCTGGGTTTCCAGGGTGCCTGTCCCAGGCAGTCCATTTGCCTTCCTAGTACTTAGCCCCCTCTGACAAAAATTTTTCATGTGCCTTTTGGGTTGGCTAGAAACTGAAGTAGAAGTAGACTGGAGCGTGGTAGAGTTGGGACGGTCTTCCTCCTCTAATTGAGGTGAGCACATTTTTAGATTCTGCAGATTTTTCTGCTTCATAGTTTCCATGCCTCTACCCAGCTTAGTTTAGGCAGTAAAGATTCCTTTTTTCTTTTCTCTCATGACACTTAGCAGAGGCAGTACCACCTGAATTCCTCTTCCTCCTCTTCTTACCTTTCACCTGGCTCTCAGTCCTGATGAGTACAATGACCCAAAGGTGTTCATCTTGTAGATCTCGTCTTCTTTGATGTAGTTAGAACTTCCCTGTTGGGAATTTCCTTACCTACTCCTGTGGCTAGAATTGGTTGGCTGGTCACCTGACAGGAAAAACAAAACCCTACGTACATGGGCCAGGGCTCCGTGTTCTGCCTTTCTTCTTCAATGTCCAAGACAGAAAGGCTTTGAGTTCATGTCAAGCAAGTGCTGGGCAAACAGAGACTCTGTTGAGCCTTCTACCTGTTCAGTGCTCCTCATCTGATTCAGAAGCATCACTTTTTTGATAAATAGCACTGGAAAATGAAATCATCTGTTTGAAGTGAAGGGACTCATTTTTCTTTGCTTTCAGCCCATGTAAATAAATAATACAGTATTAACATTTTTGTGCTGCTTCCCATTAGCTTGTAGATTGAGCCATACTCTGGCTGCCTCTCTACCTTCCTGGGGGCAGTTTCCTTTAATTTCCACAATAGTGATTTTAAAACTAAAAGGAGAAACAAAATAATCTATCCTTACTTACAAGCATAACAGATTGTATTTAACTTTATCACATATGATAGAGATATATACGCTGTAAAATTAGGGAAAGGAACTTTCTAATAAACCAATGATTTGTGGAAACTTTAGAGTCTGTCGTGATTGTTGCCCCATCCACTGAGTGGGGAAGGGATGGAGTTATGGGTCACAAATAACATCTTGTATGAAGTGGTCAAAGGATAGATTCTTATGAACCAGCTGTTTATGATGTTTAGATTGTGCTTCTCAAAGCTCAGTCTGTGCAAGTAGAGGTGAAACGTTGTGTTGTGGGAGGAAGTGATGGTTAAGTTTCTGTCAGTCTTACGTAGATGTCTTGGAATGTATATCTCCTTTCCACCAACTCTCCCAGATTTGTTTTTCTTTTTGGCTGCATTGGGTGGCATGCAGGATCTTTCCCTGACCAGGGATTGAACCTGTGCCCCCTACAGTGGAAGCATGGAATCTTAATCTCGACTACCAGGGAAATCCCGATTTGGGGGCTTTTGAGTGGACTTCAGGGCAATTGAAATGAGTCACCTGCCTGGCCTTCCCTGCCAGAGTCCTGAGTCCTCCAGTACCAGTCCTGAGTTATTCTCAACCCTTTACTATGAGTACAGTGCTAGAGAGCTACCTGGTAAAAGGAAGAATGTGCTAATTGTTACTGAGCAGATAAAATTCTCTACTCTTCTTTATGCAAAAGGCAGGGGAGATTGTGCATCAAATGCTTACCATAGTCCTGTAGTGATGAATTCGTTTCCTCTCTTCTTCAGCCTTTCAAGAAGGAACAGTACAATGTCTATTTCTATTTTCCTATTCTTACACAGTTGTATTCTCCCCTTGAAAAGAGAAGCTATTCCACTTGAACCTTGAGTTGGATGCTCAACTCAGATCTGCCTATTTCTCTAAAATAGCAAAATCCCCGCCCCCAAGTAAAGGATGTTAGAAAATGAAAAGTGGAAATTCCCTGGCCGTCTGGTGGTTGGGACTCTGCATTTTCACCACCATGGCTTGGGTTCAGTCCCTAGTCAGGGAACTAAGATCCCCCAAGTCTTGTGGCACAGCCCAAAAAAAAAAAAGTGGTGTTCTGAGCAGGCAAGGTGTCAGCAAAGAGGCAGACTGACCTGTAGAGATCCTCCATGTGAAGGTCTGTGCGGCTGCCTGATTACAGCAAGGGTTCTGCTACCTGCCTCAGCCGCCTGGGCTGCAACATGGAAGTTCTTCCTCCTCTACACCCTCAGTGACTAATTCAGGCCTTGTCAACCCTTTCCATTCTTGTTTGCCAGGGGTACCATCACCTCATCCCGTGTCTGAATTATTGCAGCCTTTTCCTGGCTGGCCTCCCTGACTCGGATATACTGGATTTTCAGAATTGTGGTTCATTTAGTACTCGCTGCTTCCCAGTAAAATAGTAAACTCTTGAGAGTGTAGGGACCAATTCTTATACTTTTTTTTTTTTTTTTCTTAATCCCTTAGACTAGTGTTTTATGTAGGGAGTTGAACACTTTCAGTAACATTTTGATTATGTGTTCAAGAAAGATAAAAGCAAAGCAAAATACTATTAGTAACAGGATTATGCATCAGGATTTAGCAAGGAAACATCAAAGATGAAGATTTTTCTCTATATCCTCCACATTGCCTAGCTCACTGCCAGACCCATGGTAGTTCAGCAATTGTTGACTTCATGAAGGCTTAGCATTCATTGAGAGATTCGAAGACTTAGGCTGATGGGATGGAAAAGTGAGAGCAATGTGTCAGCCCTCCTCTGCCTACTGTCAACTCAGCTGTGTCCCCAACAGCACTCCCACAAGGAATAGAATCTATTGAATACCAAAACTGTCCCTTCCCAAATCTGATCCTGTTTGAGTTAATGATACTACCCATCCTACCAGCCAGCCAGCATAGCTCTGAATTACTTTTGACACCTCCCTACCACATGGCAGGTGCTGATTGTGTAATCTCTGCCCTCCTTTGCTCCTGCCACCAGTACCCTGGTTCAGGCCTCATCACCTTTAACTGAGAGGATGGTAGGCACCATCCATCTGATCTTCCCACTAAGTCCTGCCTTTTCTAATCCCTTCTATCCATAGGCAGCTAGTATAATTCTGATTGGAGCACCATTTATCATGTATCTTATTCCCTGATTTATTAATTAAAAAATCTGATTCTCCATCTCCTATGAATTAAAGTTCAGATTTCTCAGACATTCAGGGACCTGCAGTGATGAGACCCCAGCCTTCATTCCACCCTCATGCCCCAGTCCTCCCCTGTGTTGACTACTTACCTTTCTCTATAACTGACCTCTGTGTTCTGCTGTTACTTCCTTTGTCGAAAAACCCCTTCATTCTCTGACAAAAGGCAATATAGTACAATGGTTAAGAACGTGAGTTCAAGCACAAATGTGTTTGACACACAGTTTTTGCCACTCTGTGTACACTTGGACTATTTACCTAAAACTCCATGCCACAGTTTTAGCATTTCTAAAAGGGACATAATAGTAGCTAATTCATAGCGTTGTTATGAAGAAGCTGATAATATAAATGACTTCAGCTAGGTATCACCCCTACCTTTTTCAAGGCATTTACTATTCTGCTGCAGTTATATGTGTTCATGTCACGTCTTAACTCTCTCTGGACTGTTTTTTAAGGATCCTTGACAACTGTCTTTATATCTCTTACCACTCAATGTCTTGAACAGAACGAGAATTTATTAAAAACCTTGGTGAAGTGTGAGTTAATTTGGGGCTACACGGTACACCAGTAATACAGTTCCACTCAGCTGAGGACTGGGAGGGTGGAAGCTAAGTACAGGACTAAGTATTACGTGCTTGCTGTGAGCTTGGCACTGGGAATTCAGCAGTGAAGGAGGCCCAGACTAAAGTTCGAGGTGCTTCTAACCTAGAAAGGGATAGGATTTTGAGCTGTGTGCTCAAAGGAGGTGAATTATGAGGGCAAAGGCGGTGCTGCAGGGATTCCAGAATGGCCTGGGGAGTTGGGCGGGATAAGATGATGGTTAAGTTTGATCAGAAAATCTAACAGCCCTGGTAGTCCAGTGGAATCCACCTTGCAATGCAGAGAACTTGGGTTCGATCCCTGGTTGGGAAACTTAAGATCCCACACGCCAAGGAGCAACAGTTCCCACACCGCAACTACAGAATCCGTGCACTGCAAGGAAAGATCCCAGATGATGCAACTAAGACCCAACGCAGCCAAATAAATAAAATATTTAAAAAGAAAATACGAGCAAAAGCAATGTGACTATGTTCTTTACCCCAGCAGATCTCTCAAATTTCCTTCCTGACAACCTGCTTTTTTGGGAAGACAATGCAGTGCGCCAGTAAGACTTGCTTGGCACGCCTCTTCCTCTGAACATCCGTTAAAAAGTGCCCTTTCTGCTCAAAACTATTCCTTTTCTTTCCACTGTGTGAGCCTGCATTTGCATCTTCCAATCCTCAGTGCCTGCTGCTATTCAGTCTGTCGGCAATGCCTACAGTGTGATGGGCTCTTGGCTAGGTCCTGGGGCACCAGAAAGGAACCTCATTCTCAAGGGGCCTGTGGACAAAATCCAGTGAACAGACCATGACTAAGCAGAGTGATCAGTGCTGCATCCCTGTGTGTTAACCCCAGAGTGCCAGCCCGAGGAATTGAGGGAGGCATCCCCTAGGCAATGACCCCACTAGAATCAGGTCTTAGTGATTGGACAAGAGCTCTGTCACCCAAGAAGGAGTTAGACCTGCCTTCAACTGAACAGCTGGTGCAAATCTCAGAGCCTGTGAGCCAGAACACCCTGGGATGACTCCACTTTATCCCCATCTCCTCCCTTCAGCCAGGATCCATTCACCACCCCTCCCCCAGCACTGGCTACATTGCTGTGGCCACATTAAGACTTGGCCCTGGACGGAGGGTGAGTGAGGAAGCTATTGTGCCAATATGACTGAGTGAAGCTGCCAAAGGTCCCAGAAGGAGGAAGTGGATAAGTGCCTTATTCTTTTAAGGATACAGCAGCCTCGGGTCTTATCAGGGCCAGGAGCTTCCTCACTCCTTCCCCCACTTCTGACCAAGTCACAGTGTGCCTTGGCAGCGCAGGGAACTGGGGGGGGCGGGGAGGAGGACCTGTAGAACTGGGCTAGAGTGGAGGCATGTTGCATTATCCCAAGCAGGAAGCAGCGGTGGTTTAGACTAGTGTGGTGGTAGCAGAAATGGAATGAAGATTCAAGAGATATTGTTGAGCAGAACCAGCAGGACTTGATGATAAAATACATTCAAGAAAAGGGAAGAATTGGCTTTCAACCATAAGCATCCACCCCCAGGGTGGACTTACTCTCTTCCCAGCAACCCTAGAAACCATATGGCCCAGGACTCTGCCTACTACTCAGCAAGTAGGTTTCAGGTTGATAAGAAAAGACTTCCTGTGGTGGAACTGAAAGAGGAAGCCACTAACCCAGTACTGCCTAGGAGGCTGTGGGAGAAGGAAGATGGCCAGAGCTCTTTGTCTACTTCGTGCCCTCTGGCTTCTGGAGTGGGTGCAGCTGCTTTTGGGACCCGGTGCTATGCCTCCAACCTGGGCCTTGAACCTGGATTCAGTGCAGTTCACTGTCTACACAGGCCCTAATGGCAGCCACTTTGGGTTTTCACTGGACTTCTACAAGAACAGCAATGGGAGGTGAGCCCTGGGGAACTTCCCCACCATCACTGCTTCTGTGGGTCTTGAGTTCCCCATTTGTGATAGAGGTTGAGCAAAATGACTTCCAGGGTCTATTTGGGCTGAGTTCTTGTTAGGAATACTGGGGTGTTAGCGAGAGGCACCAGTGGGGAGCTGAGCAGAGCAAAGACAAAGGGGAGACCCATGTTGATGCCTTATTTTTTCCTCAAGGGTCAGTTTTATGACCCACTCCACCCTCATCCCCTTGAAATACAGAAAGGAGCACATGTCTTAAGTTGACCTGCAGAACTGTGAAATTGTCTGTCTACTCCCATTTTGCTTTTCTATTCCAATCCCCTCAACCCAGCAAAATGATTGATATTTGAAAAGAAGCAATAGAGCATTATTGGTTGGGATTGATCAGGCTGCAAATTCAGACTGCTAAAATTAGAGTCCTGGCTCTTTCTCGCTATAGGAACAACCCTGAGCTCATTCCTTATTGCGATGGACACTAAGGTCCAGCTTCAGAGCCTAGCAATAGCAGATGAACTTTAAGTATCAGCACCTTGGGGAGTTGCCTCTGCTGAAGAGAGCCACCTCCCTCAAAGCTCCCCCACTTCCAAATGTGCCCCAGGAAGCAGTCAATGAGGAATGTGGAAGGAGGGGAGAGGTTAAGGGTCTGACTCGCTCATCTCAACTCCAGACAGTTCTGAGGATCTTTCTAGCTCCAAAGTTCCCAGGACATCGACCCATGGCTATTATTCGGTCTGAATCTCAACTCAATGCCCCCTGCCTGCTCCTGCTTCTTTCTCCTCTTTTTCAGATACTGGTCTCATGGGCACTACTTAGTAAACATCCTTCAAACTAAAAAGAAAAAAAAAATTTCAGCATTTTTGGAGCCCTCGTTATGTATTATTTGTCTGGCACTGGCATAAATGTTTTTCATGCGTTTATTTCATTTACTTCTCCTGACAGCATTGATTGGTATTGTCCACCTTTTATATACAATAGAGCTGTCATTTGAACCTAGATCTACTAAGTTATAGTCTCAGTTTTATCCTTAAGTTCCGCGGTTTCTGATGAGTATGTGACTTTCCTCGCTGGGAGTCAGTTTCACTGGCCATAAAATGAAAAGATTGGCTTCTATGGTCTGTGTCGTCTCACTGAGAAAAGATCCAGTGACCCTCAAGGCACACCGCCCTTCCGAGGTGTGCTCCCGGCACAGGCATTGTGGCACGGGATACCCCAGAATCCACGGAGCGCTCACCCAGCTTTCTTATGCAGTGTGTACGTCGTGGTGGGCGCCCCACGGACCCTGGGCCACAGCGAGGAGGAGACCGGCGGCGTTTTCCTGTGCCCCTGGAAGGCCGAGGGCGGCCAGTGCATCTCGCTGCCCTTCGACCTCTGTGAGTCTCGCACAAGAAGAGAAAGGGAGGGGCTACAAGGAGCGCGGACGGCCGGGCTTCAGCACCCTACCCCCTTCTTGTGCCCTCCAGATGATGAAACACGAAGCATAGGCACCCAAACTTTCCAAACCTTCAAGGCCGGGCAAGGACTCGGGGCGTCGGTCGTTAGTTGGAGAGACAGCATTGTGGTGGGCGCTACCGGACCGGGATCAGGGAGCAGACGGAGGGCGGGGACACGTGGAGGGAGGAACCCGAGTCCCGCCCCTTCCCCACTCCCCTCTGGCTCTGCTTCAGGCCTGCGCCCCCTGGCAGCACTGGAACGTCCTAGATAGGAACGAGGAGGAGGCTCAGAAGACGCCCGTAGGTGGCTGCTTCGTGGCTCAGCTCCAAAACGGCGACCGCACAGAGTACTCGCCCTGCCGGGACAACAAAATGAGCCAGTTTTACGAGAGAAATCATTTCAGTGAGCTCCGCTCTCCGTTTCGGCCCCGCCCACTCGCGGCGGTTATCCATTAGCCCCCGCCCCCTTCACCCGATCTTTCCTGGCCTCCAACTCTCCCAAATCCTGCTTGCAGTCTGGGGTCGCCCAGATGGCCCAGTTTCTGACTCCACCCCCATGTCATGTCCACTGGGTGTCGATAGGAAATCACGTCCCTTATTACCCTGTGGCCCCGCCCTCGTTTGACTCCGCCTCCCGGCTCCGCGCCACCCCCCAGAGCCGGCTTCGCTGACCCTTCCTTTTTGCCTTCTCTAGGAGACGACAGGCGTTACTGCGAAGCCGGCTTCAGCTCGGTAGTCACTCAGGCGAGTAGGGAGCATAAACGGCGTGGGGGTGTCCCCCCAAACAGGACCCTCTCTCACCTTCAGAGCTTCTATTTCAGGCTGGGGAGCTGGTGCTTGGGGCTCCTGGCGGGTACTATTTCGTAGGTACGTGCCCATCCGTACACCTCCCTCCCTTCTCTCGACCCGGGCAGACCCCAGACTCCTGGGCGCCCATACCAACTGTCGCACGCGCCCTAGGTCTCCTGGCGCGGGCTCCAATCGCCGATATCATCTCAAGTTACCGCCCAAGCACCCTTTTGTGGCACGTGCCCACCCAGTTCACCTACGACCAGAGTCACTTACAATACTACGACGGCTACCGGGGTAACGTGGCACCTCCCTTCGAGGCTTCCTAGCACTCAAGTGTCACCGCCGGCCCGGTCCTACCCCTGCAGGAACGCCCCATTGTCAACTCTGGCTGGCCAGCCCCAGGACTAAGGCGCCCCCACTCTGCTCAGGCAGCTCCCTCTCCCTACCCTCTGCAGACAGCCCAGCTCCCAATGGCGAGCATGTCGACTTCTCTCACTGAATTCGCTTCGCGGCCTCGGGCAGGTCTTGACCTCTCGGTGGCCTCGATTTCCCCGTCTCCGAAATGCAGAGTTTGAACTGGGTGGTCTCTGAGTCCCCTCCCTTCCCACTCGGGCCCCTTCCCTGCTTCACCCTCCCGGAAGGACTAATTCGCACTGTGCCTTCAGGGTACTCCGTGGCCGTGGGCAACTTCGACGGAAATCCCAACACTACAGGCAAGAAATTCACTTAGGGGTGGGGTTTGGGGAGTCCCGCCCGGAAAGGAGCACTTCCAAGACCGGCATCGAAATCTCGCTGGGATTCGGAAGGGCAGGCGGGAGGCAGGTGGGGGTTCCAGAGACCTCACTTTCTGGGCCCAACTCTCCCCAGAGTATGTATTCGGTGCCCCCACCTGGAGTTGGACCCTGGGAGCGGTGAGTGCCCTCTGTCCACCCCTCACTGATTTCACTCTTCAGCCTGAACCGCGCCCCCCGCCCCCCCAACTTCCTGCCCTTCTGCGGTGAGGTCAACTGTGACATGCTCCTGTATGTTTTCTGAGCAGGTGGAAATTTTGGACTCGTACCACCAGATGCTGCACCGGCTGCATGGAGAGCAGGTGAGGATCAGGTGGGGGTGGCCAAGGCAAGGGAATTGAGACCCTGGAATATTCCACGAGACATGGTGGGATCAAAGTGTGAGTATGAGGACAGAAATTAAGGTGTGCCCCATTTCCTGCAGATGGCTTCATATTTTGGGCACTCAGTGGCCGTCACTGACGTCAATGGGGATGGGTGAGAAGCCAGGCGCCCCCACCCCTACCCACTTGGGTCCCAAATTACCAGAGGTGTTGACTGCCCTCAGTCTCCCATCTCTTCCTTTCCCAGCCCTCACTCACACATGACCACTGAGGGGAGCGGGAGGGCAAGGATGGGTAAGCCTGAGCTCAGGCCCACAGCATCCCTGTAGCCCATCCCCACATAACGACCCATTGGGCCTGCAGGAGGCATGACCTCTTGGTGGGTGCACCACTGTACATGGAGAGCCGTGCTGACCGCAAGCTGGCCGAGGTGGGGCGTGTGTACTTGTTCCTGCAGACTCGAGGCGCCCGAATGCTGGGGGCCCCCAACCTACTGCTGACTGGCACACAGCTCTATGGGCGATTTGGCTCAGCCATTGCACCTCTGGGAGACCTCAATCGGGATGGCTACAACGGTAAGGGAAGAGAGAAGGGGTTTATGCCATGGCAAAGATCGTGGATTTGAACTGAGGGCAGAGGGAGCCAGGAAGGGCTTTGAGCAGGAGAGAGTTAAAGGAGACCAGTCGGGATTTGTTTGCATTAGTCCAGGCAAGAGATGGTGACCACTGGGATGTGGGCTTTGGCAGCAGAGTTAGAGATGAGGGTGATTTCTAGATAGTTATTACTTAGATTACTAGAACTTGATGGGTGACTGGAGGTGGGGCTAAGAGAGAGGAGTTGGGTGGGTGGTGGTGCCTTTCACTGCCTGAAACTCAAGTCTTGCCACAGGCCTGGAGAGAGATCAGCAGTTCAGCTCTGCTCTCATTTGGTCTTTCTCTCTCTTTTTTGGCCATGCTACACAACTTGCAGGATCTTAGTTCCCCAATCAGGGATCGAACCCCATACCCCTGGCAGTGAAAGTACGGAGTCCTAACCAGTGGACCGCCAGGGAATTCCCTGGACTTGTTTGATCACGAAAGGCTTGGGAGCCTTAGGCAGACGTATCCAGAGAACAGTTGGGTGTGACTTCCTCCATTTCCAGCAGAGAGGTCTGAATGGGAGATAGGGGATTGGGGAAGGTCGATGAGGCCCTGGGAGCTTGCAGTGTGGGAAGAAGCCCAGGAGAGAGCCCTGGGGAGCAAGAGCACTTAGGGGACTCCCAGAGAAAGTAGATCTAGAAAGGAGACAGAGGGATGTTCAGAGGGGTAGGAGGGAAACTAGGAGATCTGATGGCCCAGAACTCAAAGGAAGAGTACTGGAAGCAGAAGGAAGCTGGGTCAGTGGCTCCAGATGCTGCTAAAAGATACAATTAGATGGGGCTAGAGAAGTAAGTATTCCTGGGCTTTAGCAAGAAGGAAGTCATTGGTGACAGTGACAAGAACCAATTCAGGGCTAGCATGGTGCAAGGTATGAATGAACGTGAAGATCTGATGGCAGCCAGAGTAGACTGCTCTTTCTACCAGTTTGTGAAAGGAGAAAGAGAAAGGTGATTACTGAAAGGAGATGAGGATCAAAGGAAGGCTATTTTAATTGTAAAGACTATGGAGTAGGTGGAATGTGGAGGAAAATGATCTTGTGGGGAAATAGGGGCGGGGAGTGAGCTGGAGGTGGGTCCCTGCAATGCCTGAGAGATGCAGGGCTGGGATGCTCAGCCTAGTGGCAGGGGTAGGAGGGACACTATTCTAGGGTCAAGAGGGGAGAAGAGCAAAAAGCACAACAGTTTGGTTGCTTCTGTTTGCGAAGGAAGTGAGAGGCAGGGAGCTTGATTGAGTAGAGAAGGTTTGAAATAGGTGCTGAGCAGAAAACCCTGAGGGACTGCTAGGCATACACGGAGGCCCCTAGTGATGGCTGGAGGTCAGGAATTCATGGTGCCCAGTGTGGTGGGGTCTGGCCAGGACTGGCAGTGGGGCGGGATGGCTGAGGATATGGCAAGGGTAATTGAATGTTTAGAAAATAGGTGGAGAGATGGGGAAGCCAAAGATCAGGTGACTGGACGAGACTGTGCTGAGTCTGTCAGAAAAGTCAGTAGATCTTTAAAAGAAAAAAACTGCACAGGAAACATACCATGAAGTCAGAAGGCAAGGGAAAGACAGTTACAATATATATATCAAAGATCTTAATTGCCATCACATGCAAAGAATTCTTACAGATTAATAAGATTATTAATGATGATTACATTTTCAAGAGTGGTCATTAAAGTTATTAGTGATGACAACCCCATGGTGTGACCCTGGGTTTACATGGTGGGAGTGGAATGCCCCAGCTGAAGAGGGGGCAAATATTTAGCAGGTCTTGGTTACTTAATCTTCTGGGACTCTATTTTCTCTTTTAAAATGGGAATAATAGTGCCTAGTTTTCAGGATGAAAAGAAATCATGACAATATATTGTCCTCAATAGATAGTGAGGGCTGTTAGACTGTTTTTACAATAATCTGACTTGATGGGTCTTCCTCCCACCCAATTGTAAACTCTTGGAGAGTGGGGCAGATGCCTCCTTGACCCCCACATTCCTCTCCTGGTTCCCTGGGGTCTGCCTAGAGAAAGAGCTCAGGAAAATGTTACAGGGCCTGGAGAGACTGGATAACAGATAGCTACTCCCTTTCTGTTGTTCTTTCCAGATGTCGCAGTAGCCGCCCCCTGTGGGGGTCCCAACGGTCAAGGCCAAGTGTTGGTGTACCTGGGTCAGAGTGAGGGGCTTAACCCGTCCCCCTCCCAGGTCCTAGACAGCCCCTTCCCCACAGGCTCTGGCTTTGGTTTCTCCCTTCGAGGTGCCACAGATATCGATGACAACGGATACCCAGGTGCCCCTGACCTGCCTCCAACTAGACAGGAAGGGCCCTTGGGCATTAGCTGGAGATACTGAGAGACACAGCAAGGGGCTTGAACCTGACCTGGTGCCCCACTGAGAACTCTGTGGGTTGGGGGGCCAGATCAAACCTCCTATGGGGGGGAGGTAGTGTGGGAAACCCCTGAGAAAATGAGATGAAGACCCCATAACTCTCTAATTAACGATTCTGACACCTCCCCTCCTTCCCACAATGTCTATAGACCTGCTTGTGGGAGCTTACGGGGCCAGCAAGGTCGTGGTATACAGGTGAGCGCTGGCTCCAGGGGTGGGATGGGGAAGAACCCACCCCATCAGAGACTAGGTCAGGAGGGGCCACCAAGGCAAGCCTCCCAATTCCCACCAGGGCTCAGCCGGTGGTGATGGTCACTGTCCAGCTGATGGTGCAAGATTCACTGAACCCTGCTGTGAAGACTTGTGTCCTGTCCCAGACCAAGACCCCAGTGAGCTGGTGAGGAAACGGAGGGTGTGGGCCAGGCAGGATCTGGGACTTCAGCTGGGCGACCCTAGCCCCAGAGCCCCATTCATCTCTCTGCAGCTTTAACATCCAGATGTGTGTGGGAGCCACTGGGCACAACATTCCCGAGAAGCTGCGTGAGTGGCACCCTGGGGACAGGAGGCATGTGGGCCTGGGCTCCGCTGGAGGCTGGCCTGGGAGACTCTGACGTGCCCCGCTTGCCTGGGCCAGACCTGAATGCCGAGCTGCAGCTGGACCGGCAGAAGCCCCGCCAGGGCCGGCGGGTCCTACTGCTGGACTCTCAGCAGGCAGGCACCATCCTGAACCTGGATCTGAGAGGCAGACACAACCCCAACTGCTCCACCGCCACGGCCTTCCTTCGAGTATGCCCAGGCTGGGGGTGGGCAGGGCTGGGTGTGCAGAGCCTGTTAATCCAGCCCCGGGGCATGGGGCCAGGCGCTGCAGGGGTGGTCAGCAGGACACACAGGGTAGGTAGGGTACGTGGTAGCAAGACAGCCGTCTCTTGCCCCCTTCCCTAGGATGAGGCCGACTTCCGGGACAAGCTAAGCCCTATCGTGCTCAGCTTTAGTGTGTCCCTGCCGCCGGAGAAGGATGGAGGAGCCCCTGCTCTCGTGCTGCACGGAAACACCCACGTCCAGGAACAGGTAGAGGTGGGCAGGTGCAGGCAGGGGAGGGGGAGGACCCCTGCAAGATTGTCAAGGTTTGGGTTGGTGTCCATACTGACATCCAAATAGACATCCAAACCTGGGTGTCACCTCTAATCTCTGGTGTTACTCTAAACCCTAATGAAAACTGCCAAATCTCAATACCCCCAAAGCCTCATATAAACCTCAGATGTTGACATCACCTCTAAACTCTCATTTAAACCCTGATGTCTACCCGCTCATCTCCCACCTGAGAGCTTCCACTTCTCCGTGCTTTCCTTTAAGAGCTGTGATTTTTTTTCCCCTTAATTTGGAAGAGGGATATTTGCTGATGGTATCCAATTCAAGAACTGGAAATACATGTTAACAGGAAACATTGTTAACGTTTGATGGATTTCCTTGCATCATCAAAGCCCTGACATCATCCCAAACCCTGAGGCAAACCCCAAAGCTCTGATATCATCATCAACCTTTTCTTCTCAAACCTTCTAATTCCCCAAACCCACTGTGACCCCCAAACCTACCCACCCACATGAGATGTCCCCTCTAGACCCGCATCATTCTGGACTGTGGGGACGATGATCTGTGTGTGCCGCAGCTGCAGCTCACTGCTAGCGTGTGAGAAGACCGCCCACTGCCCCCCCACACCACCCACTGCCCCCCCACACCACCCACTGCCCCCCAACACCACCCACTGCCCCCCCACCCCTCCCTGTCTACCCTGACGACAGCCCCTCCTCACCTGGATCCTGATACTCTGGCCTCAGTCCGTTTCCTCATCCCAGCCCCTGGGCTTGGACCCAGCCTCCTTGGCTTTACTCCCTTCTCAACCGCCACAGGAAGGGCTCCCCACTCCTAATTGGAGCCGACAACGTGCTGGAGCTGCAAATGGATGCGGCCAATGAGGGTGAGGGAGCCTACGAGGCTGAGCTGACTGTGTACCTGCCCCCAGGCGCCCACTACATGCGGGCTGTCAGCAACATGGAGGTGAGCCCCAACCTGGGTGTCCATGGGGACCTGGGAAGTGTGGGAGCCTTGATTCTCATCTCCCACCTGATAGCTCCCGTTTCTCTATGCTTTCCTTTAAGAGCTCTGATTTTTTTTACCCCTCTAATTTGAAAGAGGAATATTTGCTAATGGCATACAATTCAAGAACTCGATTATAAAATCAGGAAGTAACTGTTAACAGGAGCCACCGTTTAGATCTGGTTTTGGATTTCCCTTAAATTTCTGTACTGTTAAATTTGGATTTTCTTGCGTTCTTTTTTCTTGAAATGGATACTTACATAAGTGTATATTTATTTTTTATTTTACTGATGCAGTTTATAACAATGCAGTTACCCTCCATATGATGTTTTGTGGTTTTCATTTTTTTTTAATCATTAAAAAGAATAGTAAGGCATACAGTAATACACAGTAATACATAAACAGGAATGTGACAGTCCTTGAATTCCACCTCCCCTTGAAACCCTCCATCCCACCCTGGAATCCTCCCCACCCTGACTTTCCAAGGGACCTTAAATATATAAGGGATGCTGTGTAACCATCTTCTTTCTCGGAACTGCTTCTCTGAAGGGGTTTGAGAGACTCATCTGTAACCAGAAGAAGGAGAACGAGACCAAGGTGGTGCTGTGTGAGCTGGGCAACCCCATGAAGAGTAACGCCCAGGTGAGGCCACTCAGGCCTGGGTGCTGGGTCTCCTCTACCAGGGGTTCATAGACAGCTGGGTTTCGGGGGCTGGGTTTGAAGTCAGATGGCTCCAGACTGGAATCCTTGTCCTCTCACTCCCTGGATGTGTGGTCTTGGGTGAGTGACTCCCTCTCTGAGTGGTCTTCAGGACGAGGACTGGAGGCCACATTCAGAGTGGGCATCTGGACAGTGACTCTGGCCCTCCCCGTGTCTCAGATAGAAGTCATGATGTGGGTGAGCGTGGAGAAGCTGGAAGAGGCTGGGGAGCAGGTGTCCTTCCTGCTGCAGATCAGGAGGTATACTAGACTGGGGGGCACTCCTTCCCCCTGTCTGATCCCCACACAGAGACCCTCAGATGCCCGCCACACAGAAGGGTTCTCTAGGAGGCATGCTCTTTAGACTTCCCTGTTTCCTTTCTTCCTCAGAGACTTGAGTTTTGGAGCCCTAGAGGAACTCACTTTAGTGTGGTGTGCTGTTTATGGAGTTAGCTCTTCCTGAGCCCTCTGATATTCTGCCCTCCCTCCCCTGCCCCCCGCCCTGAGAGTCCTAATGTTCACTGGGCTGATATCCCTAATCTGTTTCTCCTCGGCCCCCTTCCTACAGCAAGAACAGCCAGAATCCAAATAGTGAGATGGTGGAGCTGGATGTGCCAGTCCGGGCAGTGGCCCACGTGGAGTTGAGAGGGTGAGAGGCCAGGGAAACAAAAGGGAGTTGGCAGGCACAGCCCTGAGGCTCAGGGGGTCCTGGGCAAACCCCCACAGGCAAGTCAGGGGGCCAGGCTCACTCTGGGGGTCTCGGGCCTCTGCAGGAATTCCTTTCCAGCCTCCCTGGTGGTGGCTGCAGAAGAAGGGAATGGGCAGAACAGCTCTGACAGCTGGGGCCCCAAAGTGGAGCACACCTACGAGGTAGGAAGGAGGCTCTGGGCCCCAGGCTGGGGTAGGAGGGTCCCAGGAGCTGGTTTTGGTGCTGAGCCTCCTAACATCCTGCCGCCACCACCCTGCCAGCTCCACAACAATGGCCCTGGTGCTGTAAGTGGTCTCCGCCTCAACCTCTACCTCCCCAGCCAGTCCCAGCCCTCAGACCTGCTCTACATCCTGGATATTCATCCACAGGGAGGCCTTCAGTGCGCCTCACAGCCCTCTCCCAACCCCCTCCAGGTGAGAGCCTGCGTGAATCCCTAGCCATCAACCAGGGCCCCTGTGGGAGGGCTGGCAGATGGGCAGAGCGTGAGACCTGAGGGCCTCTTTGCCTCCTCAGCTGGAATGGAGGCTGCCCACCCCCAGCCCTTCCCCAGCCCATCACAAGCGGGATCGCAGACAGGCGGTCCTGCCGGAGGAGAAGCAGCCCTCAAGGCTCCAAGATCCAATCTTGGTGGTGAGCAGGCTCTGTGGTCTCCAGCTGGGGCCACCCTGGGGCCCAGAGGCAGAGGGGATGGGAGGCAGAGGAGAGAGAAGGGTGTGGTGGGGACCTCGTGTGGGTCACCTTGGTCTCACAGGGACCTCCAGGTGAATATGAAGGATTGTGCTCGTCTTGTGTCTGGGGTGAGGGTGGGGGGGAGCACTTGTATATTTCAAGGTATCCAGTACATTAAAGAAAATGAATAAATGCCAAAGCAGGGTTACAATAAGGCTTAGTGCTGAACGCTATACGATTGACCCACTTCTTCCTGCCCTTTCCCTGTATCTCTGGGACAGTGTGAGCAATCCCATTCAAAGATAACGTCCCAAGCTTGAATCTGAGGCCCTTCCCGACAGGGAGGCCTGGCCCAAGCTCTTCGACCCCCAACCCCGCTCTGACTTGGGTCCTATGATGGGGGTGATAATGGATCAGTAGGGGCTGGGGACCCTCAGAGCTGCGACTCGTCCCCTCAGAGCTGCGACTCGGCGCCCTGTACTGTGGTGCAGTGTGAGCTGCAGGAGATGGCACGCGGGCAGCGGGTCATGGTCACGGTGCTGGCCTTGCTGTCAAGGTCCATCCTCCAAGAGGTGAACCCGGATGCGGGTGGGCGGGGCCTTCTAGAGGCGGGGCCTGATGTACTTGGGGCGGAGCTTGGGAGGAGGCGGGGCTTTAGGGCGGGGAGAGAGTGAGGGCTGGGTTTAATTTGGAGTGGATAGAATTAGGTCCGGCGGATCTCCCGTACAGCCGAGTCCGAGGCCGGGACTCCTGCAACCAACAGGCCTCGGGTAAACGCCTTTCACCTCCACCCCATACAGAGGCCCCTGGATCAGTTTGTGCTGCAGTCGCACGCTTGGTTCAACGTCTCCTCCTTTCCCTACTCCGTGCCTGCCCTCAGCCTGCCCAGCGGGGAAGCTCTGGTGGGTGTGGAATGGTGGTGGCAGAAAGGGTCCCGCGGGTCTCCCATTGGTCTTCCCCTGAGTCCCTGCCCAGCCGGGACTGCCTGGATCTGAGAGGTGGGACAAGGAGGTGGCTTGGCCGCAGGTCACCGGCTCGCAAGTCTGAGTCTCTGGGAAAGGCAAGTGTCCCGTTGACTGAGGAGACCCGCGGGTCTCCCCTCAGGTGCAGACGCAGCTGCTTCGGGTCTCGGAGGAGAGAGAGATTCCAATGTGGTGGGTGCTGGTAGGCGTGCTGGGCGGCCTGCTGCTGCTCACATTCCTGATCCTGGCCATGTGGAAGGTGAGGCATGAAGCAAGGTTGAGGTGGTGGTGGGCGGGGTGGGGGGGGTGGTGGTGCGGGGAGGGTAGAAGTGAGGTGGTGGGGGTCGGAGGTGAGGAGGGCAGGCAATCCCACTGGGAGGCAGAGAGAGATGGTGGCCCAAGTAGATGACCCAGGGTCCATCTGATTTCTATCTCCACTATTAGAATGTCACCTTCCAGAGGATCTCTTCCAGGGCACAGGTCCCTGGGAGAGGTGGCACCTGAAATCCTAAGTCCTTTAGACCCGTTCCCCCTGAGAGCAGGAGTCCCAGGGACTGAGTCTTGCCTTCTGGAATCCATTGACCCCTGAGAATTTTCACCTCCTCCCTGCTCTGTCCCTCCCCCAGAAGGACCCAGGTCTTCCTGCTCCAATGTGTCCCTGGTGGGTCATTCCCTCCTCTGCCCCTGGAGAACACCTGCACTGTTCTCAAACTCGCTCAAGTGTCCAAACCCTAAAAAGCCACAGTGCTTTTAGGGAAAACATACATTAGACTTATAATAATCAAATATATACCATCACACGCTGGAGTCATATAGAGACATAATCATCGTACTTAAGAAAAATTCAGGAAGTGAAAAGCAAAATTTTAAAATCTTTTTTTTTTTGTTTCATGCATTATCTCTAAATGGGAAATGCCTCCACTTGATCATATAGTGGGGATTGTGTTGGTCCAGGTTGAGGACCTTGTGGCTGACTGGTTTCTAGCATACATTCTCCATTGCTGCTCTGGGGCTGAAAAAATCACCTTTACACCCCATCCCTGGCCCCTGTGCACCTCCTAGGTTGGCTTCTTCAAGCGGAATCGTCCACCCTTAGAAGAAGATGATGAAGAGGAGTGATGAGCCCACACATCTCTGTCCTGCAGCAAGGCTGGGTGTGATGTTGTGTCCCTTCTCCAATGAGTGCCCCCCCCCCAATCTCTGGTTGCCCAAGGCTGGGAGGGTGACACTCTAATAGTGGAGATGGAGATCAGATGGACCCTGAGTCATCTACTTGGGCCAGCATCTCTCTGCCTCCTGATGTCCTCTCCCTCCCTTCAGAGCTGAGTCACCCCCTCTTCTGCTGCCTAATAAAGAACTTGGAACCCAGCTCCACAGCATGCTGCCTCTTCTTGGGGGTCAGAAGAGGAGAGGGGCCTGAGGTGATGTTTGGGCTGAGGAATCTAGGACTGGAAGAAGTGTGAGCAGAGAGGTCTCTGCCAGGGTTAGGGTGCAAATTACTGTCTTTGGGGAGTATCAGGAGCGAAAGAGTAGAACAAGGGAAAAGGGATGGCAGAGCCTCCAAGTGAGACTGGAGGAGGATGGGGTGTCTCAGGGTGGTTGGGTGAGAGGGGGGTTGGGCGCATCAGAAAAGGGAGGCTGAGTCCCTGGTGGGTGAATTTAAACAATATTTTTTTCCATGATTTTGGAGGAAATAAACCCCGAGTTGAGAGTTGGGGAAGTAATACGCTGTCTCCACTCTCATAAAAGAAGGTCCTTAAAGCTGTATTCAGGGATTTCCTTGGTGGTCAGTGGTTAAAACTCACCTTCCAATGCAGGGCGTGTAGATTCGATTTCTGATGGGGTCAAAAAGTCAAAACATAAAACAGAAGCAATGTTGTAACATTCTATAAAGAGAAAAAAAATGGCCCATATAAAAACGTTTTGTAAGATTTATTTATTATTTTTTATTTTTGGCTGCTCTGGGTCTTCCTTGCTACACCTGGGCTTTCTCTCGTTGCTGGGAGGCGGGACTGCTTTTCCTTGCAGTGAGCTGGGCTTCAGTAGTTGTGGCACACAGGCTTAGTTGCTTCCAGACACGTGGGATCTTCCCTGACCAGGGATGGAATCCATGTCCCCTGCACTGGCAGAGGTATTCTTAATCACTAGACCACCAGGGAAACCACACCCCCAAAAAATCTTAAAAAAAAAAAAGATGTTCAGAGTGAGAAGGGGCAGAGGGAGGCTGAGTAAGCCCTGTCTGAGGAAGGCAGAGTTTCAGCAGGCACAGAAGAGCAGGCATTGCTCTCTGGCTACCCTGCTACTTGCTGTTCCTTCTTCCCCACTAAGGGGAGGGGTCTTCAGTTTGGAATGAGGGCACAGGCAGGGAGCTCGCAGGAGAGCTGGGAGTGGAACACAGCTGTCCCATGGTGGAGGCTGGAGCCAGTGAGTAGCGGTGGGGGGGTCCTCCTGGAGTCCTGAGAGATGTGTTGATTCATAAGTTCAGTAAATATTTATGGAGCAGCTACCATGTGCCTAGTCCTGTTCCAGTGCTAGGATGGAGCAAGGGATGAAACAAAGTCCCTGAGCTCATGGAACTTACATTCGACCAGGAGGAAAGAACGAACAAACTAATGTATGATCAGTGGAGGTCAAAATAAAGATAAGGAGACAGTGATCGAATAATTGGTGCTGGGAGAGGGCTGACATTTTAGGGAAAGTGGTCAGGGAAAGCCCTTGTGATGAGATAAGCAGAGAGATGAATGAAAAGATTCAGGAATTAGATCTGATAGAGTGCCTGAAGAATGATGGACGGAGGTTCATGACATTGTACAGGAGGCAGTGATTAAGACCATTCCCAAGAAAAAGAAATGCAAAAAGGCAAAATGGTTGTCTGAGGAGGCCTTACAAATAGCTGAAAAAAGAAGAGAAGCTAAAGGCAAAGGAGAAAAGGAAATATATACCCATTTGAATTCAGAGTTCCAAAGAATAGCAAGGAGAGATAAGAAAGCCATCCTCAGTTATCAATGCAAAGAAATAGAGGAAAACAATAGAATGGGTAAGACTAGAGATCTCTTCAAGAAAATTAGAGATACCAAGGGAACATATCATGCAAAGATGGGTACAATAAAGGACAGAAATGGTATGGACCTAACAGAAGCAGAAGATATTAAGCAGAAGTGGCAAGAATACACAGAACTGTACCAAAAAAATCTTCATGAACCAGATAACCACAATGGTGTGATCACTCACCTAGAGCCAAACATCCTGGAGTGTGAAGTCAAGTGGGCTTTAGGAAGCATCACTATGAACAAAGCTAGTGGAGGTGATAGAATTCCAGTTGAGCTATTTCAAATCCTAAAAGATGATGCTGTGAAAGTGCTGCACTCAATATATTACAAATTTGGAAAACTCAGCAGTGGCCACAGGACTGGAAAAAGTCAGTTTCCATCCCAATCCCAAAGAAAGGCAATGCCAAAGAATGCTGAAACTACCGCACAATTGCACTCATCTCACACACTAGTAAAGTAATGCTCAAAATTCTCCAAGCCAGGCTTCAACAGTACATGAACCATGAACTTCCAGATGTTCAAGTTGGATTTAGAAAAGGCAGAGGAACCAGAGATCAAATTGCCAACATCCATTGGATCATCAAAAAAGCAAGAGAGTTCCAGAAAAACATCTATTTCTGCTTTATTGACTATGCCAAAGCCTTTGACTGTGTGGATCACAACAAACTGCAGAAAATTCTTAAAGAGATGGGACTACCAGTCTACCTTACCTGCCTCCTGAGAAATCTGTATTCAGGTCAAGAAGCAACAGTTAGAACAGGACATCAAACAACAGACTGGTTCCAAATTGGGAAAGGAGCATGTTAGGGCTGTATATTGTCACTCTGCTTATTTTACTTATATGCAGAATACATTATGCAAAATACCTGACTGGATGAAGCACAAGCTGGAGTCAAGATGGCTGGGAGAAATATCAATAACCTCAGATATGCAGATGACACTACCCTTATGGCAGAAAACGAAGAACTAAACAGCCTCTTGATGAAAGTGAAAGAGGAGAGGGAAAAAGTTGGCTTAAAACTCAACATTCAGAAAACTAAGATCATGGCATCTGGTCCCATCACTTGATGGCGAATAGATGGGGAAACAATGGAAACAGTGAGAGACTTTATTTTGGGGGGCTCCAAAATCACTGCAGATGGTGACTGCAGCCATGAAATTAAAAGACACTTGCTCCTTGGAAGAAAAGCTATGACCAACCTAGACAGCATATTAAAAAGCAGAGACATTACTTTGTCAACAAAGGTCTGTCTAGTCAAAGCTGTTGTTTTTCCAGTAGTCATGTAAGGATGTGAGAGTTGGAACATAAAGAGAGCTGAGAACAGAAGAATTGATGCTTTTGAACTGTGATGTTGGAGAAGACTCTTGAGAGTCCCTGGGACTGCAAGGAGATCAAACCAGTCAATTTTAAGGAAATCAATCCTAAATATTCATTGGAAGAACTGATGCTGAAGCTGAAACCCCAATACTTTGGCCACCTGATGTGAAGAACTGATTCATTGGAAAAGACCCTGATGCTGGGAAAGATTGAAGGCAGAAGGAGAAGGAGACAACAGAGAATGAGATGGTTAGATGGCATCACCGATTCAATGGACATGAGTTTGCATAAGGTCCGGGAGGTGGTGATGGACAGGGAAGCCTGGAATGCTGCAGTCCATGGGGTCACAAAGAGTCAGACACAACTGAGCGACTGAACTGAACTGAAGTGGGAGCAGGCTTGACGTATTCAAGCAAAAGAAAGGAGACCCTTGGGCTGAAGGCAGGCGAGGAATCCAGATGAAGTTAGGGGTGGGGGCAGGCATGCAGCACTTTGCAGCCATGGGGAAGAACTTTGGACTTGATGCTGAGTGTTGAGGGAAGCCACTGATGAACAGACTTACCACACAAGAGCTGCTGGCATTTGATTTTACCCAAAGGGGTAAAAGGTAAATTATGTAAAGAGAACAATTTGACATCCATGCATGGCATGTTCCAGAACAGGTTTCTTCATGGGTGACTGTGACCATTTAGGAAAATATTAAGCTGTGATCCTTAAATAGCAGCCAAACCCTCTCTTCCCGTGGCCATTGTAACTGGATGGCCCCAGAAAATTTATCTTGATCCAGCAAAGCATCTGGCATTTGTCCTTATAAACAAGACAGAAATGTGACCTGGATGATAGAGATGCGGATTTAAAATTGAACAATTTTGATAAAGCAGAGGCAATCTCTGTGGGGGCGTCCCAAAGCTCCATCCTCGGGATGCCTGGTATTGTCATGAGTCCCGTGAATGGAGGCAGCAAAGCTGCTTTCACCCTGCAGATGGCTGCTGGCTGAGAGGCAGCTCCAATACAATGGGTGATGAAGCAGATTCAAGGCAGCCTTGACAGATTGTAAAGTTGGGTTGAAACCAACAAGATGAAATTCACCAGGAATGAGTGCTAAATCCTGTGTTGAGGTTGTGAAAAAAAAAAATTGGTTACATAAGAATTAGAAGGGGGAAATATGAATAGATGGAAATTTGTGAAAAAGAAAGAAAAAGGGATAGAGGGAGGAAGGAAGGGAGAATGAGAGAGAGAGGGAGGGAAACAAAGAATCAATCAGGTGGTTTTGTTCACAAGCTCATAATTATGTGTCCTTGACAGGAGACCCAAAAGAGGCACCTAACCAGGAAAAAAGCTTGACCTCTGAGGGACAGGGAGTTCCTTACCCTAAGTGTCCAGGCCCCTTCAGGGCACCATATTGTGAGAAAGAGAAGGTGACAAGCAAAAGAAAACCAGAAGAGGGATGCAGATTAGATGAGGATTTGACCAAGTTGAATGATAAAGATGACCAGAAACTGGAAAGGAGAGATTGGTGGGTGCCAGGGCAAGCTTCCAGTGCGGGATTCAAACGTGCGGTTCTAAGCATTTGGTTTGCCCTGGGATGGATATACTACTGGGCAGTGGTGAGCCTCACCCCGAGGGTGAACCTCACCCTGAGCCAACAGCAACATCTGTTGCGCTCCAGTAAAGCACCCTTTACATCATTATCTCTTTTAATCCTTACAATAATCCTACAAGGCAGAGATTACCACAACTCTCATCTTAAAGGAAGGCTGTGGAGCAGAAGGCTAAGGAACTTGCTTAGAACTCAAGAGGAGGAAGACTAGACAAGAACCCCCGGACCGGGGTTATTCCCCCATGGGACTGCGCCCTACCTTGCCAGCACCGCGCAGGTTGTTTGTGCGGAGAGGACTGCGCAGTTCTTGACAGTTTTTGGAGACACTCATGAGCAACTCTTTGTGTTGTAAGCAACAGCAATTCTTCCTACCCAAATTTTGCACCCAATTTTGAGGGCTCTGGAACTCCGAGAACGCCAGTGGTCGGACCCTATTCGCTACACTCCCTTGCAGCCAGGGGTCTGGGCGCGCAGCAGGGGGCTGCGGAGTGGGCTGCGGGCATCGAGGGGGCGGCGCCCGGAGGCCCGCGGGGGTGGGGCGCCGCCTGCAGGGGGCGCTGGCGGCGGCTCCGGGCGGAGACAATCGCGCTGAGCGGCCACCACAGCCAGAGCGGGAGCCCGAGCCGCGCGGCGCGGCGCTGAGCTGGGGCTGAGCGGGGCCGGCCGAGCGGGGCCGGGCGGGAGCCATGGGCCGCTAGGGCCGGGCCGAGCCCCGCGATGCCGCCGCCGAGTGGCCCCAGCGTCCTCGCGCGGCTGCTGCCGCTGCTGGGGCTGCTGCTCGGCGGCGCCTCCCGGGCTCCCGGCAAGTCGCCGCCGGAGCCCCCCAGCCCGCAGGGTGAGTCTTGGCCGGGAGGGGCACTGATCCTGGGCCTGCGTACCCCCACTACCCCCGATCGGGACCCGCCCGCCAGCCCCTTCTTCGCGGCGCTTGTGAATTGAGGGGTATTCTATTCCCTGGATTAGGGTGGGGGGAGCTAGGCGACCTGGGGTCGTCGCTTACGGGGGACAGGAGAGAGAGAGAGGGAGACCGCCAGACGGGGGTCTCGGAGAGGCACAATGGGGAGGGCCGGGGTCCCCAGGCTCCGCGCCACCGCCCCCTCCCGCCTTGTTTTTCTCCCTCCTGGTCCGCGAGGCGCTGCTGCCTGAGCCATTGTCTATCGGAGACACCCGCCCAGGGGCGGGCTGGGGCGGGCGCCCGCTCCGCAGCCCCCAGCGGGTTCCTCGCTCCCGAACCCCGCTGGGTTGGGGGCGCAGGCAGCGGCTGCCACCCTGGGCCCGGACGGGGGTTGGGCGCCTGGAGCTGGGTTTGAAGGGGGGAGGGGAGAAGGGGGAGTGGGTGAGGCGGTGGGCGGATTGGCTGCTCGAATGGGGTTCTTCGCCCTGGAGCCTGACAGGCCCCCGCCGGCCCCCAGGTTCAGAATTTGGGGTGCACCAAAGAAACACCGATTGGCCCGTGATGGACGAGGGGCTGCAGTTGGGGGGCTGTCTGGAAAAAGGGGTACGTTGATTCCAAGCTCAAGGCGCATGGCAGGGCTGTGGTTGGTGGAGGAGCCATGCTGAGCTGGCTAACTGGCTGTGGGCAGTGTCGGCTGGAAGGGCAGGTGCCTGGGTCCCCGTCCAGCAAGCCTCCAGCCACTCCTGTCCCAGCCCGCCCCCAGCTCACCCCCTCCTCCTCTTACCTCTCCATCGCAGTGGAGGAGACCCTCCCAGCGCCTCACGGGCCCAGGTGAGAGTGTGAGGTGGGGGCGGGGCTGGCTCCTGCCACGGGAGAGGCCGGGAGGGCTAGACCATGACTCCCTACCGATGCCAGGGTTCTCAGGGGCGTCCACCCCACCCCAGCCCTGCGCCTGCCTCCTAGCCCCTGACCCCACCACCCCAGCCACTGTTCTCCCCACTTCTGCCTCTGAGCCCCATCCCGGCCTGACATGGTGCTCTCTACTCTTTGCCTTTCCATCAAGGAGCTGGCAGGAAAAGCAGGGGGGTGGGTGGTGTCTGGATGAGGGAAGTAAGGTCCGGATGAAGGGAGGGGGTCGGATTTCCTCCTGGAATGGGGCAGGGCTGAAGCCTGGACAGGCGGATCCTAGGTGGAATGTCAAGCTTGGAGGAATGGGGAAGGATCTCCCTGGCCTCAGTCTCCCCTCCTCTCTGCAGGGGTGGAGGCTTTGATGGGTAGGAAGGGGCCCTGTTTTTTCAGGAAGCCTCTTCCTCAAGAGCTGCACGCCTAGGGAGGGAGCCCAGGGAATTGGCTGGAAATGAGCCAGAAGAGGGGGTTCTCCCGGGTTGCTGGTTGGGGCCCAGGTTGAGGAGAAAGGGGGACTCTGCTAGGCACCTGCCCACCCCCTCCCCAGCTTGGCACTGATGCCTTCTCAGGCCTTACCTGCCCACCCCTGTCTTATTCCCTAGGACCCCTCCCTTTTTCTGAGGCTCTGGCCCTTGAACCCAAGGCATTCCTTCAAAAGACCGTATTCCAGACTCCCAGGTCCCTTCTTCCCAGCTGCTCCATCCAGCTGCTCCTAGCCCGGGGCAGGGGTGGGGAGCCTGCAGGCCCCTCTGGCTTCTCAGAATTCCTGCTGGGTGGTGGTGGGGAAAGGGGGAGTGTGGACAGGCTGTCAGTACCCAGGAGAACCAGAAAGCAGGAAAGGGTCGAGTGCATGCACACCCACCCTCTGAGTTGGGCTCTGGCCTGGGAGGCGAGAGGGAGGTGGGCTCAGGCGAACAGCTGGACGGGATGCCAAGGGCAGGCGTGGCGCTGGCCCTGGGGTTGGTTGAAAGCCTGAGACGAAACACCTGTCGCTGTTGCGTGTCAGGCTCCACCGGGAGGCCCCATGGCCTCCTCGTGCCCGGCTGCCCGCAGTTCCGGGCTTGTCCTTCTGCACCTGGACTCTCATAGGTTTGTGTCTAGCAGCTCGCCCACTCCCCTGGGGCCGCCACACTGAGCCTTCTGTACCTTTTCAGGCAAGATACCTACTCCCATTCTTAGCAACAAGAGAGGGATGAGGATGCTCTTGAGGAAGAACTGCGCCGAGTAGGAAGGGGAGTTAGCGCTATGGGTCAGAGAGAATGCTGCAAATCCATGAGAACAACTCTGGCCTGGTCCCTCCTCTGTCAGCTCCTCTGAGCTCAGGACACCTGCAGGCCCATCCTGGCCAGACCATCCTGGGGCCAGGGGCCAAGTGGCTGGAAAGAAAGACTTAGCTTCCCAGCCCCCTCCACACTGGTTACCCTTAGGCCTGTGTCGGCCCCCCAGATCTCCTTCCCCTTGCCAGGGCCCCAGCTCGCTGCCCATCTCCTGGGAGGAATGAGGGCGTTGCCATGGTGACTGGCTGTAGCTGACCAGCTGGGAGGGGGCTGGCAGTCCCTGTGAGGGGGAGGGGTCAGGGGGTACTTGTTGGAGCTCAGGGGTTGTGTGAGTCCCTAAATCTGAAGGGAGACAGGCTCATGCACAGGGTTCTGGGAAGAGGCTGAATGATGGGAATGGCCAGCCTGCTTGGTGTCCCTTTCTCGGGTTTTTTCTTGAGAACTCAAATTCTGCCCCAACTCCTCTTCCTTCCTTCCAAATGACTGACTCTTGACTACTCTCCTCTCTGCTCCACTTGCAGATCCCTGGTTTGCCGGTTATTCATCCTTTCTCAGCTCTCCTTCCCTCTCCTCTCCCTGACACCACTCCCATAGAGTCCAGTGGTTAAGGATCTGGGTCTAGAGACAGACTCCCAGGTTTGGATCCCAGATCTCCCACTTAACTGTAGGGCAAGAATCTAAACCCTTTGAGCCTCAGTTTCCTTAGCTATAAAATGGGCTACGAGCATATTTTATTGGGTCTAATGCATCACTGACTGTAAGATACACCATTATTTCATGTGCCAGCAAAAAAAAAAAAAAATGCTGCCGATTAGAATTATGGCATCATCAATCTTAGGCACAGCCTGAGTTCAGAATGTTAAAATGTCAAAATGTGCATGTGTTAGACTTGATGAAATATGTTAATAGTACCGCCTACCTCACGGGCTAATGTGAGGTTTACATGAGGGCTCTATATATGCTGGCTCATAATACCTTGTCTAGCCTGGGTCCCAAAGCCACTCCCAACCACAGCTCCCTCTTCTGATCTTGAGGCTCCCCCTGGGCTTCTCATCCCCTCTCCCTCCTCCTTACTCCCCTCACCCGATCTTGCCCACAGAGATCCTGATCAAGGTGCAGGTGTATGTGAGCGGGGAGCTGGTGCCCTTGGCCCGAGCCTCAGTGGATGTGTTTGGAAACCGGATGCTGCTGGCTGCCGGCACCACGGACTCAGAGGGCGTGGCCACACTGCCCCTCAGCTATCGCCTGGGCACCTGGGTGCTGGTTACTGCTGCCCGCCCTGGGTTCCTCACCAACTCTGTGCCCTGGCGTGTTGACAAGCTGCCCTGTGAGTGCAGGGGCAGCTGGAGTGGGTGGGGGGAGAGCAGCTGACCCCATCAGCCCCTTCCCAAAATAGCTCTTGGGGGCGGAGGGGCAGGCTTTCTAGCAGTTGCTGCCTGGGCTGGGGTACGCAGAAGGGGCTGAGAGAGGATGAAGTCACTGGGATTCAGATGGTGGGAGTGCCCGGCCTGGGGGAGGGGGGCTTTCTCTGAAGCTGACAGGCCACCCCTCCTGCAGTGTATGCCTCAGTCAGCCTCTACCTGCTCCCTGAGCGGCCGGCCACCCTCATCCTCTATGAGGACCTGGTGCACATCCTGCTGGGCTCTCCTGGTAAGACTCTCCCTTCTCCAGTCCCCTCCCCTCCACCCACTCCGGCCTCCCTTCCCTCTCCCTGACCTGGGTACAGAGTGCTCCCCTCTGCCACAGTTTGGCTGGGTGCCCTTGGGCAAGTCACTTAACCTCTCTGAACCTCAGTTAGTTCCTCAGTAAGATGTGAATATTGATAGGATCTATGTTGTCAAATTGAGCTAAGGATTAAATGGCATCAGGCAGGCGAAAAATGGCACAGAAGGTGGTCAATAAATGCTTGCTGTCTGGGGGGCTTCTCGTGGTTTCTGTTCTCACTGTTCTCCTACCATTAGAATTCCTACTTCCTGCCACCATGTCTTCAGTGGATCTACAAGCACTTCTTGTGCACCTACTGGGTGCCCGACTATGTTCGATACTAGGGTCAATCCACAGACACAGAACACCTATCAAGTGCAAGGCCTGGAGCAACCCTGCAGCGGACCTTGTCCACCCCTAGACTTTTGGTCTCACCCAGTTGATACTTGCTGCAGCCCCTGTGCTGTGCCAGGTACTGTGTCGTGCTGGGGGACAATGGTGAGGAAGAGCTAACTGGCTCCTCGCCTTGTGGAGTTCACTGACAAACAGAAAGACAGATCACTGCAAACCCTGAAATAACCACAGAGCAGGCAGGGCCGTGGAGTGGAGGGCAGCTGTGTTCAATACTGAGAGGACCTCCACGTGGGACAACAGCAGGGTGAGAGGATCTGGCGAAGGGAGCTGTGGGGCAAGTGGGCTCATGAAGAGGGAGCAAAGGCACCTTCACTGGAGCGGAATCGAGATTCAGGGGCAAGGACTGCCCCGGTGGTCCAGTGGTTGGGAATCTACCTTCCAATGCGAGGGATGTGGGTTCGATCCCTGGTCTGGGAACTAAGATTCCACATGCCATGGGGCAACTAAGCCCACGTGCTCCAGAGCCTGTATACTGCAACTACAGAAAGTCCACACGCTGAAACGAAGAACCCATGAGCCACAAGAAGACCCAGCACAGCGCCCCCTGCCCCTCCCCCCCAAAAATAGATGCAGGGGCAGAAAGGGACTGTAAGGGTGCTCTGGTCTGGCTGTACAGGAGGGGTGTCTGGTGCAGACTGGCTGACGCAGCCAGGCAGAGGATAGCTTCCATCTGGCTAGTACTGGGGCGCCAACGTGGGTTCTGAACAGGGTGCCTCCCCTCCCCAATTTATATTCTTAGCTTGAATCCTTGTCCCCACATTACTCTTTTTGTTTGCTCATCTCCTCTCTGATCCTGAACCAGAGGCTTCTAAAATGTCTTTGGAGGTTTCTAAAATGCCAGAGGAACCCTTTATTGCCCCCTAGCTGAAAGCCCTCCCACGGCTCCCACTGCTTTCTGTAGAAAGCCTAGACTCTTTCACAAAGCTGGCAGCGCCCTCCAGGAGCCTGTGCGCTGCTGGCTGCCTTGCTTGCCTCCCACTCGAGTCACCTGTCTTCCCCCAACCAGCCAGTTGCCTCATGCCCCAGGCCTTCCTCCTGTCAGTCCTCTGAGAAGTTCCTTCCCACCTTCTTTCCTGCCTGAGCCTTACTCACCCTGCAGGGCTCCGTAGACTATTCCCAAGATGGGCAGGGCAAGCTCCCCTTGCACCCTGCTATTTCAAGAGGGAGGCAGGATGTAATGGTGAGTGAGGGGAGGGGCCCTGGTACCCAATTGCCTGGGCTTCGATCAGGCTTCAGTGACCTTGGGGAAGTTACTGAACCTTTCCTGCCTCTAATTCTGCATCTTTAAAATGGGGCTGATAATAAAGGCACCTACCTCAGGGGCTGTTGTGCTAATTACAGGGGTTAATGTAAGTAACCTGCTTAGAACAGTGCCCAGCATATCTTAAAGCTTAGTAAATGTTAGCTATTACCATACTATATTGGAATATTATTTATACATTCCCTCTGCTTCAAGACAGACAGACAGATCAGATCAGATCAGTCGCTCAGTCGTGTCCGACTCTTTGCGACCCCATGAATCACAGCACGCCAGGCCTCCCTGTCCATCACCAACTCCCGGAGTTCACTCAGACTCACGTCCATCGAGTCAGTGATGCCATCCAACCATCTCATCCTCTGTCGTCCCCTTCTCCTCCTGCCCCCAATCCCTCCCAGCATCAGAGTCTTTTCCAATGAGTCAACTCTTCGCATGAGGTGGCCAAAGTACTGGAGTTTCAGCTTTAGCATCATTCCTTCCAAAGAAATCCCGGGGCTGATCTCCTTCAGAATGGACTGGTTGGATCTCCTTGCAGTCCAAGGGACTCTCAAGAGTCTTCTCCAATACCACAGTTCAAAAGCATCAATTCTTCGGCGCTCAGCCTTCTTCACAGTCCAACTCTCACATCCATACACGACCACAGGAAAAACCATAGCCTTGACTAGCCGGAGCTTTGTTGGCAAAGTAATGTCTCTGCTTTTGAATATGCTACCTAGGTTGGACATAACTTTCCTTCCAAGGAGTAAGCATCTTTTAATTTCAGACAGACACACACACATCCAAAACCTAAGTTGTCAAATGCAGGAGCCACATGTAGCTATTTAAATTTGAATAAATTAAAAATTCATTAAACTTCTTAGAGTTAGAAATAAATGCAGTTCCCCAGTCCCACTAGCTACATGTCAAGTGCTTAACAGCCCTGTGTGTCTAGTAGTTACTGGAGCAGATTTCAGGTTCCTGCCCCTTCAAAGTTACCATTCTAAGCCTGCCCAGTTCTCTCCCCAAGTTACCACCCTCCCTGGCCTTCCCACGTGTCCTGACCCATTGGCTCCCCTTCTTAGATCAGTGGTTCACAACCTTTCTGGCACCAGGGACTGGTTTTGTGAAAGTCAGCTTTTCCACAGACCGGGCTTGGGGGTGACTTCAGGATAATTCAACTGCATTACCTTTATTGTGCACTTTCTTCCTAACACCACTGCTGATCTGACAAGGAAGTATTGTCCGTGGCCCAGAGGTTGGGGACCCCTGCCTCAGATACTTGCTTTCTATTCTGGTCTCTGGGGCAGCTTGTCCCTGGCCAGGCCACTGCAGCCCTTCTCTCCATTCCAGGTGCCCGCTCCCAGCCCTGGGTGCAGTTCCAGCGCCGGGCTGCCCGCCTGCCCGTCACTTCTACCTACAGCCAGCTCTGGGCTTCACTCACACCTGCCAGCACCCAGCAGGAAATGCGGGCTTTCCCTGCCTTCCTGGGCACAGAGGCCTCCAGCTCAGGTATGCTGGGTGCCAGCCACGGAAGGGATTCCCCCTGCCGTGCCCCGCCACCACCAGGACTTAGCCCTCAGCCCTTGTGTCCCCTTCCTGCAGGCAACGGCTCCTGGCTGGAGCTGATGCCCGTGGCCGCTGTGAGCGTGCACCTGCTGGCAGGTAATGGGACAGAAGTGCCGCTCTCAGGCCCCATTCACCTATCCCTGCCAGTGCCCTCGGAACCTCGTGCCCTCGCTGTGGGCACCAGCATTCCAGCCTGGAGGTTCGACCCCAAGAGTGGTGAGTGCCTGGCGGGGGATGTATGTGCAGGTGCTGGAGTTTGGGGAAAAAAGTGGGACTTAAGTTGGGGACACGGAGTTTACTGAAAGCCCTGCCTCTCCCAGGGCTGTGGGTACGCAACGGCACAGGTGTGATCCGAAAGGAAGGCCGGCAGCTCTACTGGACCTTCGTCTCCCCTCAGCTGGGGTACTGGGCAGCCGCCATGGCCTCCCCCACGGCTGGTGAGAGTTGAGGGGGCAGCAGGGACCGGGGGCGGTGTTAGAAGGGGAGGCGGGGAGAGTGGACTCCTTCTGAATGGCAGGAGGGACAGCCACCCCTGGGAAGGCTAAGCCCTCGCCTGGCATAGGGCTGGTCACCATCACGTCGGGCATCCAGGACATCGGCACCTACCACACTATCTTCCTGCTCACCATCCTGGCAGCCCTGGCCCTGCTCGTGCTCATTCTGCTGTGTCTGCTCGTCTACTACTGTCGGTGAGTGCCCTGATCCCCTCCCACTGCCTCCTGATGCCCAAGCCCCCTCATTCCAGCCATGGCCTGAGGCCTGCTCCATGCCTGGTCTTGAGCCAGGTGCTGGGGCCCTAGGGATGCATAAAACACCACTGGGATTCTTAAGGCGCTGCCAAGAAGGCAATGCATATGCACATGCATATGTAAAGACAGAAAGACTGGTGACTTCAGAGAAGTTGGGGTGAGGAGGCAGGAGCTGCAGGCCAGGCCCCTCCAGAGACCATCCACAGCTGCTTCTACCACCCCAGTCCCCACTTCCAGGGGACCTGAGGCCACACATGCCCCTGGTTGGCCTAAGTTCCTCCCTGGCTTTCACTGCACCTGCCATGAACCACGGAGTGCGGTTTACCCCGAGGTGGGACCCAGATGGATACCGCTGCCTGCTGGACCTCCCGCAGACATTCCAACTCTGTCCACAAACCTCTCCCAGGACCCACCTGGGCTCCCCATCCTCTCCTGAGTCCCAGGCATTGTTAGGACCCCTCCAACTATACCCAAACCCATCTTCCAACTTCAGGGTCAGGGACCCCCACCCTTTCCTGACACCCCGATCTGCCCCCCGTGTCTCCAGGAGGCGCTGCCTGAAGCCGAGGCAACAGCATCGCAAGCTGCAGCTCTCCGGCCCCTCTGACGGTAACAAACGAGACCAGGCCACCTCGATGTCCCAACTCCACCTCATCTGTGGGGGATCCCTGGAGCCCGCGCCGTCGGGGGACCCCGAGGCTCCACCTCCAGGGCCCCTCCACTCCGCCTTCTCCAGCTCACGGGACTTGACCGGCTCCCGGGACGACTTCTTCCGTGCCAAGCCGCGCTCCGCCAGCCGCCCGGCCGCCGAGCCTACGGGTGCCCGCGGGGGCGAGGGCGCCGGCCTCAAGGGCGCCCGCTCCGTCGAGGGTCCCGCCGGGCTGGAGCCAGGCTTGGAGGAGTACCGGCGGGGGCCCCCGGGGACCCCGGCCTTTCTGCAGGAGCCGCCCTCGCCGCCGCCGCCCTTCGAGCACTACCTGGGCCACAAGGGGGCGGCCGAGAGCAAGACCCCCGACTTCCTGCTGTCGCAGTCGGTGGACCAGCTGGCGCGGCCGCCGTCGCTCAGCCAGGCCGGGCAGCTCATCTTCTGTGGTTCCATCGACCACCTTAAGGACAGCGTCTACCGCAACGTCATGCCCACCCTGGTGATCCCCGCGCACTACGTGCGCCTAGGCGGCGAGGCGGGCGCAACGGGGGCAGGCGAGGAGTCGGCCCCGCCCGAGGGCGCGGCCCCCGGCCCCGCACGCCCTTTTCCCCAGCCCGACCCCCAGCGCCCTCTGATGCCGGGCCACTCGGGCGCGGGGGGCGAGGGCGGCGGGGGTGGTGGCGGCGAGGGCTGGGGGAGTGCGCGCTCGGCGCCCGTCAGCGGCTCGGTTACCATCCCGGTGCTGTTCAACGAGTCGACGATGGCGCAGCTCAACGGAGAGCTACAGGCCCTGACCGAGAAGAAGCTGCTGGAACTGGGCGTGAAGCCTCACCCGCGCGCCTGGTTCGTGTCCCTCGATGGGCGCTCCAACTCGCAAGTGCGCCACTCGTACATCGACCTGCAGGCGGGCGGCGGCGGCCGCAGCACGGACGCCAGCCTGGACTCGGGCGTCGACGTGCACGAGGCGCGGCCGGCCCGCCGGCGGCCCCTGCGGGAGGAGCGGGAGCGCGCCCCGGCCACCGCCCCGCCTGCGCCCCCGCCGCCCCCGCCGGCGCCCCCGCGCCTGGCGCTCAGCGAGGACACGGAGCCGAGCAGCAGCGAGAGCCGCACGGGCCTCTGCTCCCCGGAGGACAACTCGCTGACGCCGCTGCTGGACGAGGTGGCTGCGCCCGAGGGCCGGGCGGCCACGGTACCCCGGGGGCGGGGCCGCAGCCGCGGGGACAGTTCTCGCAGCAGCGCCAGCGAATTGCGGCGCGATTCGCTCACCAGCCCGGAGGACGAGCTGGGGGCGGAGGTGGGCGACGAAGCGGGCGACAAGAAGAGCCCGTGGCAGCGGCGGGAGGAGCGGCCGCTCATGGTGTTCAACGTTAAGTAGCGCCCGGCCTGGCGCCGCCTCCGGGCCGGCCCCCGCCCCCTCCGCCCGGGCCCGCCCCCAGGGTGCGCGCTCCGGGGGGCCGCGGGGGCCCTCGCCCTTAGCCCACAGCCCGGCTGGAAAGGGGCCCGGGGCCCTGCGGAGCTGTCCGATGGTATGTGCTGGGTAATGTCTTGGGAGGGACCCGTGTCTGCCTCCGACAGGGAGGTGAGGGAGGGGGGACCAGACCCCCGATGGGAGGTGCTGGGGAGGAGGGCTGGGTGGGGGGAAGCAGTGCCTGTATAAACGTGGCTGTACATAGAAAGCTCTATCGTGGGAAAGCAGGAGGGGCAACGAGGCCTCAGCCGCTAGCCTGAGGGCCGGGAAGGGAGGGGGCGTTCTAGCGGACCCCTGGGAGGGGAGGGGGTGCTGCTTGCTGACTAGCCCACCTCTGGGCTGCGATGTCGCAGGGCTGGAGGCTGGGGCGGCTCCGGGGACTAGGGAGTAATGTGATGGGATCACTGTGGGCAACAGCAAATATAAAACGTGAGATGAACTGCTGTGTGTCTTTCTGTGGTCTGGGGTTGGGGAATGTGGCCACTGGATGGGGACCCTGGCTCAGGGGCCCCCTAGGGGAGGGCAGGCAGAGTGGCCAAATCAGACACTGTTAAGAAAGTGTACAAACTTTATTGCAGCACGCACACACACACACATACACACGCACGCACACCCGTGGATAGGAAGAGCACCTGGCCACAGAGTTGACAGAAATTGGGGGAGGGGATGGCAGCTTGAAACGTGGCTTTTGCCACAGCCCCCCCCAACCACCACCTTGGCATAAGGGAGGCCTTAGATTGAGGCCCCACCTCCCAGGGTGATGGGGGACTCAGAAGGGGGTCTGGGAGAATGTGGTGGGGGAGAGGTGCTGGGGAGGCCTGAGCAGTGGGGACCCTCTGAGCAGGGTCCTGAGGGCTGCCAAGTGTCTTCAGTCCTCAGGCCCTCCTCACAGCAGCTGTCTCGGTGTCGGGTCCCTCCAAGGAGCGTCCCAGCGCAGGGCCTCCCGACGTAAGCACTTGGTCCCCCTGGCTGCACAGCGGAAGCCACTGGGACAGCAGTGATGCTTGTCCCCACAACAGGTGCCCTTGATGGTCAGAGTAGGGGGTGAGAGTTGGACGTGGCAGGACCCGGCCCAGGCCCTTACCCAGCCCCTGGGTGGGGGTTGGCACTGACCTTGCGGTAGGGGCAGCAGGCCCAGCCCCCCTGGCTGTCTGGGCAGCAGGTCTGGTTATCGTGGCAGAAGTGCCTCGCCCCACACTCCACGTTCCCCATGCCCACAGGAGGGCCGCTGGCCAGGCGGACGGCAGGGTGCACAGGGTCCACCTCCTTCTCACAGGATCGGGCCTTCACGTTGCAGGTGTAGCCAGCCGGGCAGCAGTGCTGGCGGTCCTCACAGCACACGGCCTGCGGGGGACAAAGGGGCCTGGCACACTCACCCCCACTAACGTCCCCTCCCACCTGAGACAGGGCCCCCGTCCTGACCAGGAGTGGGCAGGTGGGCACTCACGTGCGGCAACTTGCAGCAGGCCCAGGCCCCCCTCAGGCTCGGGCAGCAGGTCTGCCCCACCGGGCAGCTGGTGTGCTGGTCACAGCCCATGTCTCTGGGGTGGGACGGGGAGGCCCTGTGGGCAGGCACTTTGTCCAGTCCGGTCACCACCTGTTTCCCCCTCTTACAGTGCCTTCTGGCCACACACGTGTAGCCCTTCGGGCAGCAGTGCTGGTGGTCCGAGCAGCAGACAGCCTGGGGAGATGGCAGAAAAGGGTGGTCTAGGCAGCTACTCTGGGCCCTGAGCCCCTGCAACCTCCAACCTGACTCTCCTGCTCGGCTCCTCCAGCTGGGCATGACTGTGACTGAGCTGGGGTCCCCCGTGGGCTGGCAGAAGGTAGAAGAGCAAGGCAACAGGAGCCTGGCCATGTGCCCAGGCCAGGACACTGCCCCCTCCCCCAAATCATCCCCCTCCCCAGGCACCTCTGGAGCAGGACAGCAGGCCCACTCCCCAGACTTGAGTCGACAGCAGGTAGTGGAAGAAGGACAGCTGGTGACGTTATCACAGGGGACGTCCCCCTCCACGGCTCCGAGGTCCAGCAGGCTGAGGTGGGCTGGGGCTTTCTTCATCCACGGCACCTGGCGGGTCCCCTGCTCACACACACCCTTCTCTGTGTCACACCTAAACCCGGACGGGCAGCAGTGCACATGGTCCTCACAGCACACGGCCTAGGGTGGCGGGAGAGGGGATGGTGGGCCTGGGGGGACTGGCTGGTGGCTGCCCTCTGCTCAGCCCGGGCCACTCCCAACTCCTCGGTACCTGCACAAAAGGGCAGCAGCCCCAGGCCCCGGACTGTAGGCGGCAGCAGGTGTAGTCGTCTGGGCAGCTCACCTCCATGTCGCACTTGACATCCTGCACTGTGAGACAGGTGAGGCGGTGGGTCAGCAGTGGCACTGGGGACCCTTGGGGGTGCCCTCCCTCTGCCAGCTCCACAGTGAGAACCAGATGCGGAGGACGGAGGGTACGGCTCAGGCCACCCCTGGCAGTGATCCTAAGGCGAGGCCCAGTGTGGATGGAAGGGACTGTCCCTGCTTCAGCCCCTCCATGCATGTGGCAGTCAGTCCTCACCCCCATATCTGTTCACTCCTCATGGTGTAAGTAGAATGGGGTCTGCGGTCTCCCCGGTACCTGTGTGTGCGGGCAGCTTGGTGAGGAGGTCCGTAGCGTTCTCCTTGGAGAGGCACTTACTCTGGGTCAGGTCACACACAGTGTTCTGGGGGCAGCAGTGCAGGTGGTCGGAGCAGCAAATGGCCTGGGTGAGGGCAGGGTCTTTGGGATTTCCAGTCTCCCTGGTGCAGGGAGCAGCCAGGCTGACAGCAGGCACTTCCCCAAGTCTACCACTAGGGGGTGGCATGAGTCCTGAGCAGTCAGGCTCCCAGCTGCCAGCAAGCCAGCCCCACCCCCTGGAGTCACTGCTGGGTAGGTAGGTGGGTGTCCAGGCCAGGTGACTGCGGGCACACAGTCCAGCTGACTATAGCCCCTCACTTACATTGGGCATCGGGCAGCAGCCATACTTTCCAGTGGGCAGCTTGCAGCAGGTAGAACCATCGGGGCACTGGGACTGTCCATCTGGGCATAAGATCACTGGAAGGGGAAAGAAAGGTGAGGGGCAGCCAGAGTGGAGGGGACAGTCTCTTCAGCTCTCTCCAGCTAGGAGTTAGAAAAGGTCTCTCTTCACCCCAGACTCATACCTCCTTACCTGAACTTTTAGTCTTGTGTGCAGGCATCTTCTTAGCCAGGGGGTGGGTGCCTGTGGCCGAGAGACAGCGGCCACGAGCCAGGTCACAGGACGTGCCATGGGGGCAGCAGTGTATCTTGTCTTCACAGCAAGAAGCCTGAGAAGAGATGGCCCTGACTCTGTCTTTGCTCCCTCCACCCCTTCCTCTGCCCACACTGCCTTCCCCCGCCACCCTCCATCTTCCCAAAGTTGTACCTGGGGCATGGGGCAGCATCCCCAGGAGCCATCAGGCATGGTGCAGCACGTGGAGGAGTTGGGGCACTGGAACTGTTTGTCGGGGCACTGGACGGCATCCAGGGGCTTGGTATCTGTAGACGGGATGACCCAGGACTCCGCCCAGTCAGTGACTGTCATTCCCCCCATCACTCAAGGAGCTGCTGGCACCAGTGCCTTCCAGCCCAGCTACAGGAGGATTCAGGGGCTGGCACTAGGGCTCAGGGCTCCCCCGGCTCTCTTAACTCACTCTCCCCCAGGCCAGTCCTTGTGCCAGCAATATGCCTCAGGGCAAGGACATCCACTGACTGGGTAGGCATTAAACCAGTGCAGCTTTTGGACTTTCCTGGAGTCCAGTGGTTAAGACTTCACCTTACAATGCAGGGGCTGTGGGGTGATCCCTGGTCAGGGGGCTAAGATCCCACATGCCTCAAACCAAGCAAAACCAAAATAATATAAATCAGAAACAATATTATAACAAATTCAATAAAGATTTTAAAAACGGTCCATGTCAAAAAAAATCTTAAAAAAAACCCCAAAAAACAGTTCAACTTGGCCTGTCCTCACCCCCACAGTGCTTGGTCCTGGGCCTGGGGTCTTGCATTCTCTTCTGACCCCTACGCGCCCCTCTGTCCAGAGCAGGGTGTGGAGGGGTGTTGCTTAGTACAGATGTCATACACATGAGGGCACAAAGGCAGGAATCAAGGTCACTCTGCTGGCTGGGTCCTGGATGCTCCAGATTCTTCTGCTCCCACCTCCCTGCCCTCCTCCTCCACCTCTGCCGCACCTGATCTTTGGAAGCAGGACCGCCCGTCAGCGTTGCAGTGGAAGCCCCGGGGGCAACAGTGGCGGCCATCCCCACATGACACAGCCTATGGGACACAGAAGTGCCTTGGTTACCGAGGCCCATTTCCCTGGGAGGGTGGGAGAGTGCAGGAAAAGTGTAAATGCAGACCCAAGCTTCTCCATAGACCTAATGGCACCCTCACCTCTGGGAACGGGCAGCAGCTGGAGGTCCCTGAGACAGTGAGGATGCAGGAGTAGCCAGGAGCGCAGTGGCCATCGGCCTGGCAGGGTCGGCCCAGACGCTGGCTCAGCACAGACGGCTGCTGGTCCTGGGAAGCGAGACGAGGAGATAAATCGAAGGACCTGAGCTTGGCCCGCTCCTATAGCCAATCCAAGAGGCCGGATCCCAGGCTGCCAGCTCTTTGCCTGGGCCATAGGGCACTCACCTGAACGGGATTGCAGCAGCTGTAGGTGGCTCCATTCGGGTCCAGGCAGCAGGCCACAGGGCAGAGCTGACCGTCTGGGCACTGTGTTCCAACCACCAGCCCTGTCACTAAGGCCACCCAGCTCACCAAAGTCCACATGGTCCACCTGCAAAGTGCCAAGAGGCATTTGGCAACTGGCTTAAGCCGAGGTCGCCCTTGATTCTGGGACCAGTCACTCCCCCCTGCGAAGGCCCGGGACCATCTGAGCCTCCACAACAACAGCCTGTCCGGGCAGGAAGAAAGATGCAGGGCTTGAGGCTCAGCTTCCTACGTGTGTCCTGTGCGGGGGTCACACATGCACCAGCGAGTGTACATCCATGAGCATGAATGCTGGCGTGAGTACGTGTGTGAATCTGTGTCCCCAATACATGGCCTAACAGTTGAATCTCTGTGGCTGAGTGTGTGCAGATGTGGGTATGTGAGAGTCCGGAAGACCTGTGGGTTTTGTGGGCCTGAGCTGTGGGGACGTAAGCCACCTCCATGGGGGTGGGAAAGACATCAGTTGCCCTAGGAAGACAGAACTGAAGTCTCCCCTTGAAGGAAAGCCAGGGTTTCACTTCCCAAGCCAGCCCCTCCAGTTGCCTTCTTACCCAGTGCTGTGTTCACACCTGCCCTCTGCTAAGGCCTGTTGGCAGGGGAGGGGAGGTCACATGATGACATGATCAACCACGGGGTTGAGAAAGTTGTGAAAAAGGAAGTATGATGTTGACGGAGTCTGGGCTGCCTTCCCCAAAGGCCAGCCACCATGTGCCTGCTGACTGTCCCCTCCCCATCCAAAGGAGACACACAGGCTTGGTCAACCTTTGGGGCACCTGTGTTCCATGGGCCCCCAATACCACCAGGCCCTTTCTTTTTTAAAATTTTTTTAATTAAAAAAATTGTGGGGCCATGCCCATGCAGCATGTTGGTTCTTAGTTCCCTGATCAGGGACTGAACCCATGCCCCCTACATTGGGAGCTCGGAGTCTTAACCACCAGACTGCCAGGGAAGCCCCACACCAGGCCCTTTCAGGATCTTCAAACATACCCACCACCCTTCCCCTCTACCTCTCTCTATCCTGGAGCAGAAACCCAGCTGCATGTAGAGAGCTCAACGTGTGCCCACCAGGCTGCCATCTGCATCAGCAGAAGGAAGCAAGCCTCATTCTCTGAAGGGGAGTGGCCTTTCACTTCCTGAACAACTCTTCCCCCAAGCTCAGCCAGCCCTGCTAGTTTAATGGGGCAGGCCCAGGAGATCTTACCCTGTCTAGAAGGGCCAAAACAGTCATGTATGCTGAACCTTTTAGAAGCCAGTGACAACATTCTATGTATTTTCTTTTCTTTTTCTGTAACAACCATCCAAAGTGAGGCTCAGAGATAGGAAGTAACCCGCCCATGTCATATATCAAGACATAGAGATGACAGGCTCTGATGGCTCCAGAGTATATTGCACCTGGGTTCACAAGTGGTACCATGGACAGTGCATGGGAATGGACCCCCCCAAACCCAAGGAGGATAGAGGCCTGGTGTCCAAGCAGAGAAGAGGGATAGAAATGTTTCTCTGGGCAAGTGGACTGGACCCAGACAGAAATGTGGGGGTACAGGGGCTGTCTGGATACTGCACATGAGTGCTAGAAGGAAGGCCTCAGAAGTTGCTTCCTGTCTTTAGGCCTCAGTTCTCAGTGTGGACACTGCACACTTTGTGTGGCAGGGAATAGCACACACAGGGTCACTCACATCCTCTTTCCCTCACCTGGCTTTCCTCACTGCCCTCTCTCCAACTCAAAGACCATCCCCAGGAGCTTATCTCCTGTACAGGTGAGGCTGAAGAAGACTGGTCCTGGACCTTGGCCCCTTTCACTCTCTTCCCCAATGCCTACAGCTCCCTGGAAAGGGAGCTGGCCGCCCTGCTTTTTAGGAGTCCAACCATAACCCTCTGCAGGCTCGCTGGGCTGCCCTGGCCAGAAGGAATGCCTGTCTGCACACATCTCTGACTACTCAGCACCCTAGTGATTCATTTAGGTACATCCTCCTTCCTGGGTATCCTGAGGTTCGGAATAGTGTACACTTCTACTGAATACACATGTACGCACACGCGCAAAAACACACACTCCGGACTAGAATGGGGAAGAGGGAACCCAATTCATCTCAGTAGGGTTCCAAGTGGTGACCTCTCACCCCCACCCGACACTGCCACTACAGAGAGGGAGGACAGGAGCCTCTTCAAGCCCCCAGCTCCGTCATCTTCCACTAGGTGGCAGCCCCCCACTTCGAGTGCCAGGAGAAAGATTTCCCAAAAGGTGAGCCAACCCAACAGCGGAGAGAGCAGGAAAAAGTGGCCGGGGGAGGCGGAAGTTAGCCCCACGAGAGGAAGTTAGAGAGAGTCAGACACGACCCAGGGGTTCAATCACCACTCCCGAGTCCCTGCTGTCTTTGAGGAGGCCAGGGTCTCAAGCCCCACTCCCAGCCCTCTGAGCTCCGGGGCCGGGGCGGGCGCCTCGCTTGTTGCCAGCCGCAGCGGGGACTGCCCACCAGCACCACTGCCAGCACCTGCCGACGGGGGCGGAGTCGACTCAAGAACAGTGATCTCTGCTTTGGGAGAAGGGGCTGCAGCTTCCAGGGGTGCTCGAGAGAGAGAGAGCCCCTTCTAATGGGGGTCACTGCAATTACCGTTTACTCCCACCACCCATAAAACTCCCTCCAATGCATCGGAGTTTCTATAAGGGAATCTTTTTTTGTATCCCCGCTGAAACTCCAGAGGAGCCCCATCTCCCATGTCCTCCAGGCTGGGCCCCTGGGAAGGAGCAAGCGAAGTCCACCCTCCTTACCTGCGTCGGGGTCCGCGATCTCTGGGTAGCAGCGGTCAGGCAGCTCATCCACTTGGGCCACTCGGCTCGATGGCCCACCCACCTCAATTTCCATTGGTCAGGTGTCCGGAATGTCGCACTCCCATTGGCTACTGGTCGACGTAAAGGCGGGGCCAACCTGGAATCCTGTGTTTCTTTTCCTACTCAATTCACTCCCCTCCCTCTTTCCTCTCTCTCCCCAACCCCCCATTTCTAGGGATCATGTGATTGGAGAATCATGTGACGCCCTGGGCCGGCTCAGCCTGCTTGCGGGTGCCCGCTGCCTTCTGTTAACCCATCCCGAGAGTCAGCTCCTTTTCGGGGACATTGAGAGCCAAGAGATCTGTCCCGTAATGGGTGCGTTCAAGAGCGTTTAAGGGGTGTCTCTTGGATTTAGAACATTTGTGCATCCTGTCTCTATTCTGTTCATCCCATGCAGATTTAATGCTCAGCAGCCGGGCCCCAAAGAGGACTGAAGGAGAGTTGTGAGGGCAAGGATAAACAGACCTCAGGCCCTTTCCTCAAGGTGCTCACAGCAGGGGATGGGGAGGGGGTTGGAGAATCGGGTTCCAGGTGCTCCAGGTGTGTGTAGAGAAGACGTAGTAGGTTAGATCTGAGCAGGAAAAAAGTGCCACCTTGGGGGCACTTTTTGAAGCTGAGTCTGGGAGGATTATAAGTGGCAAGTGGAGAGGGGTTGGAGAAGGGGCTAGACCAGCGGGTATTGGGAAAAGCATTAGAAAACCAGATGGAAGGGCAGCCTTGGGCAGGGATTGAATGCCAGGTTCAGTGGAGTGGACTTGTGGAGTTGCTGGGTGTGTGGCACCAGCCTGGGCTGACTGTGGGTGTGGGTGCATACCGGAAGTAGCTCCTTAGTTTCAGCCAAGCCCTACCTTTCAGGAACTGACTTGTTGATGTGTGTGTGTGCGCGCGCGCGTGTGTACTCAGTCGTATCCGACTCTGCGACCCCATAAACTATATAGCCCACAAGTCTCCTCTGTCCATGGAATTTTCCAGGCAAGAATATAGGAGTGGATTGCCATTCCCTTCTCCAGGAATGAAACCGCAGTCTCCTGCATCTCCTGCATTGCAAGCAGATTCTTTACCACTGAGCCACCAGGGAAGCCCCAAAGTGAAAGTGTTAGTCGCTCAGTTGTGTCCGACTTTTTGCGACCCCATGGACTGTAGCTTTCTAGGCTCTTCTGTCCATGTAATTCTCCAGGAAAAAATACTGGAGTGGGTAGGGGATCCTTCTCTAGGGGATCTTCTCAACTCAGGGATCAAACCCATGTCTTGCACATTGCAGGCAGATTCTTTACCATCTTAGCCATCAGGGAAGCCAGTGAGGGAGAGAAAATAAACCACACAGAACAGATTCACCAGTAGCAGGAGCTAGAGTGCTCGGTGCCCTTTATGGGGCCTGGCCCAGGCAGAGATGGGTGATGGGAGATGTACCAGGAGATACTAAAGGAAGCCTGATGCCGTAACTTGGAGGAAGGGCAGTGTTTGGTTGCCAAGTGGATGGGAAGCACTGTAGGTTAAGCAGAGAGCTTGGGGTGCGGGTGAGACTGGGGTTGGGAACAAACAGGCAAACTCAGGGGTGGTGGGAGTCTGTGTAGGGAAGAAGTGGCAGAGTTGAGGAACTGTGTAACAGCGGTGCTCAGCCTGGGCCTGCAGAGGGTCCAAAAGGTGGATAAGGATCCTGCTGAGAATCAGGACTATTCTGTATACTGGTGACTGTATGCTTATTCTCATATATCCATATGCTTCTATGGACACAGCAAGCACAGATACACAAATACCATGCAATGTTTGGCAAATCAATACATGAACCTATAATCATGACTACACGGAACCAGAAAAAAAATACACAAAGAGGGAAAAAAAAACAACACCTAGAATGACTGAAACAAATATCACAAAATCCATAACAGAGTGATTTGCCCACTGGGGATATTAGGCAGTGTTTGGAGACATTCTAAATTGTCACAGTTGCGGAGAGATGCTACTGGCATCTAGTGGGCAGGACACAGGGATGTTCTGAACAGCCTACAGTGCACAGGATGGCCCCCACAACAAGGACTGAAAGTGTTAGTTGCTCAGCTGTGTCCGACTCTTTGTGATCCCATGGACTGTGGCCCCCCAGGCTCCTCTGTCCATGGGATTTTCCAGGCAAGAATACTGGAGTGGGTTGCTATGCCCTTCTCCAGTGGATCTTCCAGCCCAGGGATCGAACCCAGGTCTCCTGCATTGCAGGCAGATTCTTTACCATCTAAGCCACCAGGGAAGAACAACAAAATGTCAGGTGTGCTGAGGCTAAGAAACCCTCTCTGAAGGATCATAAATGTTCTCCATGAAAGCACTAGTGTCCCTCATGCAGTGCTTCTTTTATTTTATATACTTTTAATAAATGCTGTCACCTGACTTCCCAGCAACGGTAGATTACCGAAAGATCAGGGGATTTATGCGTTGAAGTTTTTTAGAAGCAGTCACTTGCAGTTTAGCAAGGATTAAAAGCATTCAATAGGAAAAAGTACAAAAAGCAGCCTGAAGAACTTAGAAGCCAAATGTCCTGGGGACATTGAGTTTAGGGACAAACAGTCCTGGTCAACTCAATGGATCTTATGCCGCTCTTAAAGAATGGTAATTAACAGTTAAGGTACGAGCCTGAGCAGTTAGGAGAGTTTTAGTCATATGCAGTTACTTTGATTACTGTGGCAAAGAAACATAAGATATTTACTTAAAGTATCTTTACTAAAGGTCTTGTCAAAATGGATGCAGCGAACCTCCACGTCAGTGGAGAGGGTACAGTTCCCCCAAAGACTGAAAAAAAATCTCTCCCACATTCCTCAACAAACACGCATGTCCTTAAACCTCCCAAGTCAGGAATCTCTCTCCCTCTGCTTTTTGCTTTTAAGGAGGAAGCGTCATTTTGTGAACAGGGTAGACTGAGAAGAAGCAAAAATTTCCAGGGTCACAGAAAGATTTGATATCAAAAGGTCCATCCCTTTTTACCCTATTCCCTGACTCCTCCCAGGTTCCTTTGGTCAGGCCTTTTGATTTTTTATTTTGATAGAATCAACTGGCTGTAAATATGAGGAATGGACTCTAGACAATTAGTTCTATTGTATTGAGGTATAGGTCCATCCTTAAGGTCAGTATTACACTGTCTTAATTGCTATAGCTTTGTAGCAAATTTTGAAATGAGGAGAAGTAGGAGTCCTCTAACTTCTTTTTCAAGATTATCTTGGCTATTCTAAGCCTCCTGAATTTCTGTGTGAAATTTAGAATCTGTTTCTGCAAAGACAGCTGAGATTCTGACAGAGAATACACTGTATTTGGGGTATATTACCATCTTAACAATATTAAGTTATTAAATCTTCCTGCCCATGAACATGAGATGTCTTTTGACTTATTTATCAGTTTCTTTCTGACAATTGCCAAGTATTCCACACTATAGGTGTTACATGTTTATTTAACTAGTCTCTCTTTTTTAAGTTTTTTTGGCCACTCCATGTGGCTTGTGGGAACTTAGTTTCCCAATCAGGGATCAAACCCATGCTCCCTGCAATGGAAACACAGAGTCTTAACCATTGGACTACCAAGGAATTCCCTTAAACAGTGTCACTGTGGACTTTTATGTGTTTCCAATTTTTGCGGTTACAAATTATTATACAACGAATATTTCTGAACATGGGTCTGAGTACACATATGGGGGTTAAATTCCTAAAACTAACATTTTTAGGAATGTTAACTTGTTAACGTTGCTGGCTACCTGAATATGCACATTTGAAACGTTTATGCCTAAGCCTCAACATTTTCCAGTGTACACTCCTAGGCTCAGTATTTGGGGGAACTTTTTTCCCATATACTCGCTAACGTTGGATGTGCGTGTGTGGGGTGCTAAGTCACTTCAGTCATGTTCTTCTCTTTGCGAGCCTATGGACTGTAGCCTGCCAGGCTCCTCTGTCGATGGGATTCTGAGGCAAGAATACGGGAGTAGGTTGCCATCCCCTCCTTCAGGGCATCTTCCTGACCCAGGAAATCAAAAAAATTTTTGCCAATCTAATGACGGAGGATATTTCATGGTTGTTTTATCTGCATCTCCTTGATCTCTAGGGAAGCTGAGCATTTTTATATATGTTTATTCTGCACGTGTATTTCTTCTGTGAAATGCCTGTTCTTATCCATGTTAGTCAGGGTTCTCCAAAGAAACAGAACCAGTTGATGTGTGTATAGAAAAAGATTTATTAAAAGGAACTGGCTCACATGGTTCAGGAAGCTAGTGAGTCCAGAATCCACAGTGTGAACCAGCAGACTGGAGATTCAGAAGAGCCGATGGAGCAGAGGAAGGCTGAAGACAGTTGCTGGAGAAATTCCTCTTACCAGGAGGGGCCAGTCTTTTTGTTCAATTCAGGCCTTTACCTGATTGGATGAGACCCACCCACATTATGGAGGGCAATTTGCTAAAGCCAAAATACAGTGATTTAGATGTTGAAGTGAAAGTGAAAATCACTCAGTCGCATCAACTTTTTATGACCCCTTGAACTATACAGTCCATGAAATTCTCCAGGCCAGAATATGGGAGTGGGTAGCCTTTCCCTTCTCCAGGGGATCTGCCCAACCCAGGGATCGAACCCAGGTCTCCCACATTGCAGGCAGATTCTTTACCCACAGAGCCACAAGGGAAGCCCGATTTAGATGTTAATCTCATCCGAAACACCTGCCATGTTGACACACAAAACTAGTCATCACACGATGGATTCACAGATACGGAGAACAACCGAGTGGTCATCAGTGGGGAGAGGAAAAGGGAAAGGACAATATAGGGGATTAAGAGGTGCAAACATAAAATAATCTACAAGGACATAATGTACAACACAGAAGATATAGCTAATATTTAAAAAAAAATACTTTATTTTGGGCTGTGCTAGGTCTGCAGGTTACAGAGATCAGAGACTATTCTCTAGTTACAGTACACAGGCTTCTCATTGTGGCGGCTTCTCTTCTTGTGGAGCAAGGCTCTTGGGCACACGGGCTTCAGTGGTTGCAGCTCGTGAGCTTTGTAGTTGCGGCTCCAGGGCCCCAGAGCAGAGACTCAGTAGTTGTGGTGCCCAGGCTTAGTTGCTCCGCCGCATGTGGGATCTTCCCAGTTCAGGGATCAAACTCGTGTCCGAATTTGATCAAGCTCATGTCAAATCCACATTGGTAGGCAGGTTCTATACCACTGAGCCACCAGGAAGGCCCCCAAATATTTCATAATAACTGTAAATGAAGTATAACCTTCCAAAACTGTGAATCACTACATTGTATACCTGAGCGCCAAAGAATTGATGCTTTTGAACTGTGGTGTTGGAGAAGACTCTTGCGAGTCCCTTGGACTGCAAGGAGATCCAACCAGTCCATCCTAAAGGAGACTAGTCCTGGGTGTTCATTGGAAGGACTGATGCTGAGGCTGAAACTCCAATATTTTGGCCACCTCATGCGAAGAGTTGACTCATTGGAAAAGACCCTGATGCTGGGAGGGACTGGGGGCAGGAGGAGAAGGGGACGACAGAGGATGAGATGACTGGATGGCATCACCGACTGGATGGACGTGAGTTTGAGTGAACTCCGGGAGTTGGTGACAGACAGGGAGGCCTGGCGTGCTGCGATTCATGGGGTCGCAAAGAGTCGGACATGACTGAGCGACTGAACTGAACTGATACCTGTAACTTACATGATATTGTACATCAACGGTAGTTCAATAATAAATAAACTAACCATCACATTATCCTTTGTTCGTTTTTCTCCCATGTTTCTCTTTTGCTCACTGAACTGCGGGAGTTTCGTTTATAATCTGGATGTTATATGCGTTGCACACATCTCTTCCCAGTCTGTCATTTGTCTTTTATCTTTGTTTTTGGTGTCTTTTGTGGTCAGAAGTCGTGTTGTTATGTCATCTGAAATCTAGCAATCGATCTTTTCCTTTGTGGCTTCTCCCTCCCCACCACCCCCTACTTGCTTAAGAAGTTAGAAATATGTTCTTCCTGCTGTAGTCCCACCTCAAATGCCAGCACTGCCCTTGACTGAGGCACCACAGGGACAGGAGATCCCTGTGATCAGACACAAAGAAAAGCCTGGATGTGACTCTGGCTAAGAAGTCCCTCCGGCTCAGCCCCAAGGCTGCTTTCAGAGGTGGTGGTCTGGATACAGGGTCGGACAGCATCCCTTTCTCTCCCTCCTTTTGCTACTCTCAGCCTCTCTCCAATTCTGCCCATCACCCCTTCAGGATTTTCTTCATTCAGACTTCCAGTTCTGCCCCACAGCCGCCCCAGAGCAGGGGCCTTTCCCCGCAGGATTGTTTTTTTATTTAATTTATTAATCTTTGGCTGTGCTGAGTCTTTGTTACTTCTCAGACGTTTCTCTAGTTGTGGTAGCCGGGGCTAGTCTTTAGTTGTCATCTGTAGGTTCCTCATTACAGTGGCTTCTCTTATTGCAGAATATGCGCTCTAGGGCATGCAGGCTTGAGTAGTTATGGCTCCCGGGCTCCAGGGCACAGGCTCCGTAGCTGTGGTGCACTGTTGTAATTGCTCAAGCCATGTGGGATATTCCCAGATCAGGGATCAAACCTGCGTCTCCTGCGTTAGCAAGCAGGTTCTTTACCACTGAGCCACCAGGGAAGCCCCCCACCAAGATCTTGAGTTGTGCAATAAAACATCAGATGCCTTGTTAAATTTGAATTCCAGATTAAAGACACACTTTTTAAGCATAAGTATGTCCCATGCAATATTTGACATGTGTGTGTGTTAGCTGCTCAGTCATGTCTGACTCTTTGCAAGACCACGGACTGTAGCTCACCAGGCTCCTCTACCCATGGGATTCCCAGGCAAGAATACTGGAATGGGTTGCCATTCCCTTCTGCAGGGGATCTTCCTGACCCAGGGATTGAACCCAGGTCTCCCACATTACTGGCAGATTCTTTACCATCTGAGCCATCAGGGAAGCCTTATTCGACACATACTTACACTTAAAAATTATTCCTTGGGAGTTCTCTGGGTTCAATCCTTGGTCAGGTAGCTGAGATCCCACAAGTTGTGTGGGGCTGTGGCTAAAAAACATTTTATCCCTTGTGTTTCTGAAATGCAGATTTGACTGGGCATCTTGTATTTTTATTTCCTAAATCTGTCAGCCCTGAACAGTGAGGCCTGGGTAAGGGCATAGAAATGGCCTCTGTCTCACACACACCTACTCCTTCCTTCCCTTTCCTGCCTGAGTCACCTTAGGGTGAGCAATTGTTGCCCAGTTCCTGTGGCGCCGGCCCTCATCATGGGGCACCTGACTGGTGTCTGTAGGGCTCAGCTTGGCCCTCCAGCCTAGCTGGGTAGGTGTGGGGGAGGGGAGGCAGGAACTGGCCAGCACCCAGGCCCAAGTCTGTGGCGGGATAGTTGGCAATAGAGGCGCCAGATCTGGACTCCTGCCCGAGCAGAGGCCCTGAACTTGCCCAGTGCCAGTGGGCAGGGCACTTCCCTTGTTGTTTTTTAATCCATGACTATTTTTTAACAAAGTATAACATGCAAATAAATTATAGTCAAGTTATAACACAAAGCAGCACTCTTTTTTTGGCTGTGCCGCACACCTGCAGGATCTTAGTTCCCCGACCCAGGTTCCCTGCAGTGGAAGCTCAGAGTCCTAACCACTAGACCACCAGGGAAGGCCCCACACGAAACAGCATTGCTATCCTCTCTTTTCCCACCCCAGACTTCCACTTTCAAATCCTCTAACAGTTGCTTCTGTGATTTTCCCCTGTGTGCTTGTATATGAGTTCTTAATTTTTCTTTGGCCTCAATGTGCTCATCTGGGCAGTGAGTGAGCATTGCCCTGCCCTCTGTCAGTTAGGAGATTCAGAGTCTACACAGGGTGGTGGCTTCTCCACCTGGCCCCGGGGTGGGGTGGAGGGGTAGGACCACCCCTCTGTGCAGGCAGGCTGATACTGATACCTTTAAATCCAGCTCTCGGGACACAGGATGCAGGGTAGGGATACAGAGGGAGAGAAGGGAAGGAAGCAGGAAAGGAAGGCAGCTATGGGAAGTCGATTACTTGGCTTTGCAGAGGCCCTGGATGGAGGGAGCTTCAGGGATCCTCTGGCCCAGGGTTCACAGCTCGAGCGCCTGTCACTCAAGGAGCTTCAGCAGCAGCAGAGGGCTGAGGTGCAGGTCTGAGAGCCCCTCATCTCACCAGACACCCTTTTGATGCAATGAAGAACCAGTGAGGACATTCTCTTCTAGTCCCGTTTCCTCTTATAAGCTGTGTGACTTGGCTTAACCTCTCTGCCTCAGCGTCATGGTCTGTACATTGAGGACATCGACCACTTCCCTCCCCATGAGGTATTGTCCGAGGAGCCCTCAGCGTGGGGCCTGAGCCATGAATATGCTCAGTTCACGAAGCTGCCACTGTAACGGAGATACTTCCCCTTGGACCCTCTCAGGCCCCGCTCCCCCGCAACACACACACACCTTAGCATGGGCAGCTGCCCACCCATCCTTCAGCCCACCTCACCCTCTCCTTCCAGGTATCTTTCTTCCCAGAAATTCACCTGGATCCCCCACATGCCTGGCTGCACCCCATGGCATCCTCTTGGTCCAGGGTCCAGGACCCTGTCCAATAGGGGCTCTTTGCACCTTGTCCATTTCAGACTCCTGAGAAGGGCATCCCTCAGGCTGAAACCATCAGGATCTCTCAGCCAGACCAGGATGGAGGGGGCAGAGGAAGTATCAGCCCCTCAGGAACGGGGTCCGGACAGAGAGACACGGGGTAGGGTGAGCTGGGCTGACTTCTCCCATCAGGACGTGGAGTCAGCACCCAGCTTCTGAGGGAGAGGAGGGCACCTTCCCAGGTAAAGTTTGTTTCTAACGTGCTGAGAGCAGGGGGGTGACCTGGAGAAGAACTTCCTGGTTGAGGCAAGGACTGACCTCTGCGACTCTCCAGGAAGCCAGAGTGGTGTCCGGGAGAGGCAGGTGCCCGGGGCCAGAGATGGGAATTAGCTTTTTCGGGAAACCTGGGTGGTGGCCTGGGATTGGGACAGCAGGACCTCATCTTTGCCTGTTGATCTCAAGTTCCAGCTCAGCCTCTTGCCAGCTGGGTGACTTTGGCTTATTTCTTTGACCCCAAATGCCTTCATCTATCAAATGGAGTAATCGTAATTACCTGCCAGGGCTTCGAGAGAATGGAACGTGCTCACAGACGTATGAAAATTGCCAAGCACACAGTCGTCCTTTATAAGCTGTCATCTCCTTCTCCACAACTCCTATGCTTGAGAGAATTCTGATTAAAGCACATTTATTCAGGACTAAAATTTGTTTTCCAAATAAAATGTACAAAATCACAGAACTCCCTGGAGGTCCAGTGGTTAGGACTCCATGCTTTTACTGCTGAGGGCCCAGGTTCGATCTCTGGTCAGGGAACTATGATCCCATCAGCTGCTCAGCATGACCCAAACAAGAAACAAACAAAAATTACAAAATCAACAATGTAAAAATCTGACGCCACTCAAGTGAAAAAGAAAACATCCAGCCAAACCTAAGACAGAGGCTAAGGTTCCACCAAACCCTTCCGAAGCTCCTTCAGGGTGACTGCCCTGCACCCACATCTAAGGACACCCCACCCCTCCCCTGGAAGGCTTGGGAAAGGCTGGGCAACAATGGTGGTCTGGCCAGAGTTATGCCTCCCTGTGGGTACAGGGAGAAACTTTCCCCACCTGGTGCCTTTTTCTGAACTTGAGAATGCCCTGGGGGCAGCTGTGGCCCTGAGTGGTTGCTTCACTGCCTGTGGACTCCCAGACTTGGCTCCTAGCTGTTGTCAAGGGGGGCAGGTGGACAGGTTGGGTCACAGAAGTGAAAGGACAACTTGTGGGCACGGCTGACTCATTGACAATTAGGGCTGGGATGTTCATGAACTTGGGTGGGGGGAGTGGAGGGAAGAATCAAGACCACGTTTTGCCTGGCTCATGTCTGCCACATCACTGAGTCCTTCTAACAACACCGCAGAGTGTTAGCTCCATCTCACGGATGTATGAGACACTAGGGTCTTGTCCAGGGTCAGCCAGCTGCTGAGCAGTGGTGACAGTATCCGAGTTCAAGCTGATCAGGCCTCAGAGCTTTGCCTGCATCTCCAGGCTCTCCTGGATGCTGACGCCAGTTCAACCAGGTCCTTCCCCCCACCCCAAGCCCTTCCAGCCCACCTGAGTTCTCTGTCCCTTCTCCAGGCAGTCCCCCTACGCGTCAGGAGACACCCGCTCTGAGTCACTTGGACAGGCCACTTCACTCCTCTGAGATTGTTTCCTCATCTGTAAGATGGGTACACAGTAACCCCCACATGCTCTCTTACACAGTCATGAGAGACTCACATGGGATGACGGATGTAAAGAAACCTTGTAAAGTAGCGCATTAAATGGGAGGAGGAATTCTTTTTAGGACATCAAAGAGGTTCCTCTTGTTAATCTAATGATCTGCCTCTGAAGCATAGGGCCAGGGCTTCAGTAAGGAAAACTGCCTTCCCCAGAAAACTCAGAGAAGTCAGGTCAGTGTCATGTCCAGGAGCCCGAGGAGGAACAGAGAGAGGAGGCAGGACAGGAGGGAACTCCCCCCTCCTCAACCCAGGTCACCCTTTCCGGGTCACAAACCTCCTTCACAAGCCTCATCTGTCATCTTAAACCTCTCAGCAGTCCTGAAAGGGAAGTAGGGCTGAGAGAATTATTGTTTCCATTTCAAAAATGACGAAAATGAAGCCCAGAAAAGAGACAAATTTCCCCAACAAGTTAGCAGAGAAATCTGTGCTCACATACACATCAGAGGACATGATAATTCAATTTCTTATGTTAGGATGGTCACTGGTATACTGGATTTCCTGTTTTTAAAAAGTAGTTCTGGCTAATGTTTATGGAGACTCAGGTTGTGTAAGGTTCCATACTAAGCTCTCCTTTAATCTTTAACACAGCCTTGTGAGGGAGGTACAGTTATCAGTCTCATCTTACGATGAAAGGAGAAAGACTCAGAGAGGTTAAGCAACTTTCCTGGGGCTCTGTAGTTGGGAGGGGGTGAAACCAGAAACTGGACCCAGGTCTGGTCTGGAGCCTATGTTTGTAACCATCATAGTTGTTCTTTCAGTGTAAGTTACTATGACATCTGAGCCGTCATCTGAGCACTCCCCTTCAACCCAGCCTGCCCTGCTCTCCCTTGGCCTTCACCATGGGTTAATCTCCATTGATGTTCCCTGACCCCTACTTCTCCCTTTTTCTAGGCTAACTCAGGGCCTCTCCATCACATGACGTGTTTCAGTGCTTTCACTAAATTGCAGATGTCCTCCAGGTCTGCAGTTGTCTTATTTACTTGTTTGTGTGTGTCTCCTGTATTAGAAGTATTAGCAGGGACCCCAAATGGCTTGTTCCCTGCTATATCCCAGGGCTTACAACAGTACACTCAAACTTTCTTTTTTTTTTTTTTTCATGGCACTTTGAGCTATATGGGATCTTGGTTCCCCAATCAGGAATCAAACCAACACTCCCTGCCTTGGAAGTGTGGAATGTTAAACACTGGGAAGTCCCAAATATTTTTAAAGAGAGAAAAAGACAAACACCAAAAAAAATCAAAGAGAGAGAAGGGGAGAGAGAGGAACACAGGTCAGGCCTTTGGTCTGGGCCCAGCTGGGACAGCACTTCCTCTGTTTGGGTTGATGAGACATGGGCTCAGCCCTGCACCATGGCCACCCTGTTCTGGAGGCTGACATATTCCTGGCAGACTCGGTCACAGTGAGAAGCAGAGCCTGCAGCTCCCAGGAGGCAATGACACTACACGGGACTACTGGTGCTTGGTTAGCTCCTGGTCCTTTCTGAGGTTCTCAGCAGAGTCAGATCCGAAGTCTTCTTCTGGTAATAGTTTTATATCTCCTGCAATACATTTTCAGAAGTGAAATGTACAGATAGTATATTTCCTATTCACATTAAAAAAATCTGTATGAAATGCAAACTGTAATAGAGAGGAAAAATAAAAGAAAGTAATTTAGAATAAAATATTATGTATTTTCTGTGCGTGAAAGCTCAGGCTTGACTCCATGTAAGAAAAGAAATTTGTAGATGCCCATGAATCTCTGGTGATGGAGAACCAGAAATGGAGACTGGGCTGGAGTATTGTGTCAGCTTCTCAGCTCACACCGGCCAGGTGGCCAACAGACCAGAAATTCTGAACGGTCAGTGATCGTTGGTAAAGTTCTAACGGAGACAAAGACGTGTCTTCCTGAAGACTGCATGATTGTTTTATTCCTGGGAAATTCAACATATTATAAAATCATTTAAGAAGATGTGGGTGAGGTGGCACGAATGGTAAAGAACCCGCCTGCCAATGAAGGTTAGATGTAAGACACACCAGTTCGATCCCTGGGTCTGGAAGGTCCCCTGGAGAAGGGAATGGCAATCAACTCCAGTATTCTTGCCTGGAGAATCCCATGGACAGAGGAGCCTGGTGGGCTACAGTTCATAGGTTTGCATGGAGTTGGACACAACTGAAGCGACTTAGCACTTCATGGCACGGGTGAAATAGAGCTGGCTTCCAGGTCAGATAATTACCAACAGATTTTTTGAATCCACAGAGGTGAAACCCGCGGATACAAAGGGCCGGCTGTATTCACTCTCCTAGGCCATTTTATATAAGGAATTCGACCATCCCTGGATTTTGGTATCTGCAGGGGCTCTTGGGACCAGTCCTCCATGAACACCGAGGGAAGAATGTATGCGGTTGTCCAGAAAGACCGAGGAAAGCTGAGAGGTGTATGGGGATAAATTCTTGTTATGTCAGTCAGTCCTATTCTTTACAGGACATTGAGCATCCCTGCCCCGCGCTCTATCAAAATGCCAGGGCTTCGGGAACTTGTGAAAACCAGAGACGGCCCCTTAAATTCCCCAAACTTCCCCTAGGGGGCGGTAGAGCTCCGATCGAGAACAACTGCCTGCTTTTCAATATAACACCTTTGAGGTTGTTTTACACTCGGAGGTGAATATCAGCATCCCTTTCAGGGTGGTGTTTGTTATACGGGGATATTGTCAGGCAGTCCCCTTCCACGGCTTTCTGCCGTTACACACAGGGCTACGATGAAGGAAACTTGCTGGGAACAGCAGCAAGCCAATCAGCAGAGGAATGCTCACAAGTGGCCTGGCTGAGTCCATGGGATTCTCCAGGCAAGAATACTTGAGTGGATTGCCATTCCCCTCTCCAGAGGATCTTCCTCATCTTCTAACCTGAATTGGCAGGCGGATTCTCGACTTTAGCGCCAGGCTTGGGTATGTGGAATTTTGATAGTTATGGCTCAAAACTGCCCTCCTCCAAGGTAGCTTAATCCACATTCCTCCAGCAGAGTACAAAGAGCCTGTCCGAGTTCCCGGCAGGATGGGGGAAGGCAATTCTACAGAGTCTTAGCCAGGACTATTCCCCTCTAGAGGCCACCCCCTCAGACCACACCCAGGGCCCCCTATTCAGGCCAGGGAGGTCTGGGGTGGGGGTCAGATAGAGGACTCTCTGTAGGTGGGCTGATTCTAGCTATTACATTTATTTCTTATTTTTTTTTAACCTTCAGAAAATGAAAGACAGTTTTGTTGTATGTTTTTTGTTTTTTCTTATGCACAGTTCCACGAACAGGGATTGAACCCAAGCCCTCCACAGTGAAAGCGGAGTCCCAACCTCTGGACCTGCAGGGAATTTCCAGCTTCGTTGCCTTCTGATTCTGTACATGTGTGCTAAGTCCCTTCAGTCACGTCTGACTCTTTGCGACGCTATGGACTGCAGCCTGCCAGGCTCCTCTGTCCATGGGATTCTTCAGGCAAGAAAACTGGAATTGGCTGCCATTTCCTTCTCCAGGGGATCTTCCCAACCCAGATCGAACCCAGGTCTCTTATGTTTACCTGCATTGGCAGGTGGGTTCTTTACCACTAGCACTATATGTATATATATACACACACACACACACATATACCATACATATATATTTCAGAGGGAGAAATCCTTTTCCCCACCAGCTTTTAATTTTGAAACCTTTTAAAACTTCAGAAAAATTTTGAGAACGGTACAGTGAGCAGCATATACCCTTTGCTTTGATCCACAGTTGTTCACATTTTGTTGCTGCTGCTCCTAAGTCACTTCAGTCGTGTCAGACTCTTCGCGACCCCATGGACTGCAGCCTACCAGGCTCCTCCGTCCATGGGATTTTCCAGGCAAGAGTACTGGAGTGGGGTGCCATTGGCTTCTCCTCACTTTCTGCTACATTGGCCTTATTTCTTTCTTTTTGCTGAATCATTTGAGACTAAGTTGCAGATATTCACCCCTCAGCACTCCTAAGAACATTTCCTGAGAACAAGGGCATGCTCCTACAAACCGGCTGTATGATTATCACACTCAAGAAATTCAATGTTGATAAAATAATATTGACCATACAGGCCTTCCTCAGCTTCCTCCAGTTGTCATAATAAAGCCCTCTCTAACTCCCCCGGGCTTCCCTGGTGGCTCAGTAGTAAAGAATCCTCCTGCCAATGTAGGAGACGTGCGTTCAATCCCTGGGTCGGGAAGAGTCCCTGGAGGAGGAAATGTCAACACACTCCATATTCTTGCCTGGGAAATCCCAAGGACAGAGGAGCCTGGTGGGCTACAGTCCGCGGGGTTGCAAAAGAGTCGGGCTTGACTAAACAACACACAATACAACACTAACTTCCCCACCTCTCCCTGCCCACTGGGCTTAATCAAAGCTCTGACTTGGCATTTAGCTGGGGGCCTAGAATTCAGCAGAGGAGCCAGACAGGCTACAGTCCATGGGGTCACAAGAGTCAGACACAACTTAGAAGCTAAGCCACCACCACCAGAATTTGGATCTCTTTTCTCTGGTTCTGTGATCCAGCAGCCTGGGGACTGGCCTCCAGCAAGGCACTTCTGGTGGGAACAGTTCCGGCTCTAAACTCAGAGGTGCTGGTAGAGTCCATGGGAGGGACCTGAACCCTACTTCAGGGCCCTAAATGTCTTCCTAGGCCCTAGGGGTGCAAGCTGGGGCTTGCCCTGGAAGAACTGAGCCTCACAATAAACTATCTTCTGTTTATATCCCTTCCCCAGTGCCAGGCAAGGACTTGCCCATCAGTCCCTGAGATAACCCCTGGCGCTGGTACTGTTTTCTCCCCTTTTACAGTTGAAAGGAGTATCTGTTTTTCCCATCTGGCAAGGAGGCTGGTGATGGCCACATGCTGCCTCTAGGACTTTTGGGTGCCTGGTCAGTGTGAACCATGGCTGAGTCAGCCAGGACAGTGGCCGTCTCCTCCTCAGGACTCTAGGCTTGCTTCTCAGGACAGGCCAGTCTAGCCAGGGTCCCACAGTTATGAGCATCTCAAGCTGTGGCTCCACCCTGAAGTTGCTCTGATTGCCCTTGGATGGCACCTCCATCAGCTCCAGTGGTAGATAACGTCTCCCAGCTACCCACACTGCTGCCAGTGTGCTGACCTTCGGTGCCCAAGGTTTTCTCAGCCTCAAAGCATTTACTTGTAGGGTATGGCAGGGGCTGTGATCTGCTCAGCTCTGGGTGGGGCCACAGAACTATTTGTCAACTCTTTACTTAGCTTTTTACAGTCTTGTCTTCAGCTAAGAGTCTGTAAATCAGCAGGCAGGTGGCCTCATCTTTATTTTCAGTCGAGGAAACTGAAGTGTAGTGACAAACCTCAAAGGCATCCTTTTGTAAGAAGAAACTCAGAAATGCAAGGAGTGCAAGCCCCTCCTTCTACTGTGAAGGAAACTGAGGCTCAGAGATCACCAGGTTTGATTCCTGGTTGCTCTGGGGAAGAAGGCATGTGAGGAGTCATCACTATCTGCGTCTGTATTTAGAGGCAGAAGTAGGATCAGAATCCCTGGTTGCTCTAAAGACCCTTTCCAGAAATTTCTGTGCCAAGGGGGAGGGGACAATGAATAATAACAGTGCTTTCCCCAGCTGGCTCAGTGGTAAAGAATTCGCCTGCTAATGCAGGAGACCCAGGATTGATTCCTGTGTTGGGAAGATCCCTTGGAGAAGGACATCGCAACCCACTCCAGTATTCTTGCCTGGGAAATCCCATGGACAGAGGAGCCTGGCAGGCTACAGTCCATGGGGTTACAAAGAGTCAGACAGGACTTAGCAACTAAACAACAACAGTAATAGTAACAGTCACTGACTGCTTGCCAAGTGCCAGACAGGGCTCTATGTACTTTAGAGCTATTAACTCATAAAATACAAAATTCCTGGGAGGTGCAGGTATTTTGATCCCCATCAGCTCATTTTATAAATGGCTTAAAGACCCCTAGATATTTGCTAGATGTCCCACAGCTGCTGCAGGAGGCAGCTCAGACTGGAACCACTTCCTGGAGTCCCAGAACTCTGATCTTAGGCAGGTAAGTGGTGTGGGCCTGCACATGCTGTATCTTAGAGTTCTTGGGACCTAAGGCCTGAGTAAACCTTTGCCGGGAGCAGAGAGCCCTGGTCGAGAATGGGCTGCGGTGGGAGGTCCTCTGGACAGAGGAAGGTGGGAGTTTGAACTCAAGCTCTTGCATTCATGTGATTTTGATGCAACTCGACCTCTAGGGTCCTCATTTTCTCACCGTAAAATGGGAAGAGTGCATGGGAGAAGTCTGGATTCTAATCCACACCAGGAGTCATTACACACAAGGACTTCAGTTTCCTCCTCTGTAAAATGGGAAGAGATATCTCTTGGCTGATGGCTGTGAAACTGTTTGTAAGCCATGTCTTTAAGGCGGTAAAGGACCTTAACTGGGGCTGGGCTCTCTCCCTGACACTTGATAAAATAATTTTGTGTCGTTTCAAAATTCACTTGGTATAAGAAGGGAATGTGAATGGCGCCTTCTCTCGGGGCCCTTTAGACCAGCAGCACTTCACCGGTCACTCCCCACCCCCCACTTCGGGTTTCCTAGCCTCGGAGAGCCCCAAAGACTTTTCTCAGGGAAAGCGCATGGTTGGCCCCATGGAATCCACGTGCTAATCCGGCGTGCACAGGCTGGCTGGGTTACTCCCGGCCGGGAAGAAACCGTTCTGGGGGTGAGGGGGTGGAGAAGCAAGTGACGTCAGAGTCACGGCCTACCCTTCTTAAAGGCGCAGGCCCGTGTTCGTTTTTCTGTAGAGCAAATAATCAGTAAGCGAAAGAAAAGTTTTAAAGGCGAGGCAGTTGGTGGAGTCTCGGCTAACGGGGCTGGCCTGGGAGAAAAACTGAGTCTCCTGAGAAGCAGGATCGGAGACGTCGTTACAGGATTCACGCCAACCCGTGAATTCACGTCACCCCAGAGAGACAACTTGAGGGGAGGGGTTTGGTATTTGTCAACTTCGAATTCCGGGTTCTTAACTTTGACCCTCAGTTTCGTCTTCCGTAAAATGGGGAAGGCGAATAATAATCTATTTCTAAAAGTGTTGAGACGTAGAAATAGGTTTTGTGAGAGTAACCAACACAGAAATGTCGGTCCCCTTTCCCCCTACTCGATCCTATCTCAGTACAAAGAAGAAATCCGAGGCCCAGAGCGGCGTTGTAACTTGCCTAGGGTCACAAGGAGGTGGGACGAAGCCCAGGTTAAATCCAGATCTCCCAGGGGCTCCCGGGCCAGCCGTTCCTCGGGCCAGCCTGTCTGGCTCCAGTTGCTTACTCATTAACTCCATCGCCCACACCCGCATGGTACCCCGCAGTTTGCCAAGTGGTTTTGGCGTTGCAACCTCGGTGGATTGTCTGTTAAACGGGGACGACCCTGTTTGATACGGTCGTCATGAAGTTGTAAAAACCTCAAAAAAGAGCCGGGTGGGTTGATGTTCGCCATCACTATCTGATCGCCCTCGCGATCGTGGAAGAATTGATTCAAATCTCTTCCGGCCCGCGAATGAAGAAAACCGGGGGAGTGCTTTACCTATGCTTGTCTGGAAAGTTTGCGGGAGCAGCGCTCTGCCGGGGTAATGGTGGGGTGGTGTTTGGGACAATAAGTTGTCGAGTACAGCCCTGCCGCCAGGTCGAGCGCGGCATGGAGACACGCGACCTTGGCGCGCGGGCGGGACTGGGCATCAGCCGCGCGGGTTCAGGCTAGCGCGGGACTGGGAGGAGGCCGCGAGTGGGCGGGACGGCGTCACTCCGGGCAAACGGTCGGTCGGCCCGGGGGGCGGGGCCTCACAGGGCCAGCCGGGGGCGGGGCGAGCTCGGCAGCTTTCCGAGTCGGCCTCGGTGCCGAGTGAGCGCGCGCGGAGCCCGCACCGGCGGCGGAGCCGCAATGGGTCCGCCCGGCCCAGGGCACCGCGCCGCTCGAGCACCGGCCTAGAGCCAGGTGGGCGGGACTGGACCAAGGCTGAGGGCCAAGCGGGAGGCAGAGGCGGGAGTTGGGTTCCTAGGGGTCCGAGGGAGCCTGAGCCGGGCGGGCCTGGGCTGGGGGCCGGGAGTCGCGGGCCGACCTAGTCGGCCCCACCCGGCGCTCCCTGCGCGAGGAGTCGGAACAGAATGTCTCTGAGGGGTGAAGAGCGATCTTGTCGTCCTATCCCTACTTCTAGCACTTTCGGCCTAGCCTACCCCCACCCCCACGCCACCGCCCCCGCTCGCAAGAGAAAGCAGAGAAATTTGTCTTTACCCTTCGGACCCGGGGCCTAGCCCTTCGGGCCTCGAGAGGACGGGTGCGGGGGAGGTCTGGGAGTCCTCACCTTCAGTCCCAGGAAAGGGGATGGACCCTTCGCCGCCCTCAGATTTGTTACCTTTCCCTCGCCGCGCGGCCTCACCTCTCCACGCTGTGTGCGTGACTCGAGGCTGGCATGCACCCATCTCGGGCCTGGGCGCTGGAGTTGGGGGCGGCTCAGGAGCTTTGATCGTTGGTCCCCAGGCTTGCCAGGGCACCTGCACTGAACTGGATCACAGTGTGCCGGTGTGGCGAGGGAGAGGGAATGGCGGTGGGCCGTTAATGTCCATTAACTGATGGGTGACTCTCCCAGTTTCCTTGCTGACTATTCCCAGTATGACCTTGGCCCGGTCAACTCACCTCTCTGAGTATGTTCCCCACCCCCACGCCCCCAGCAAAGTGAAGCTGAGAATAACTGCTTTAGAAAGTGGTTGTGAGAAACTCATGCTCAGTGAGTGAATGGGGTGAGAGTCCCCGTAGTGTCCCCAGGCACCCCTGCTTCCTTTCTTCCCCTTCCTGACTCTGGTTTTTGCTCTAGTTGACACTTGCTTTTCAGAACTGAAGCTACAAGATGGCTGACCAGGACCCAGGGGGCATCAGCCCTCTCCAACAAATGGTGGCATCCGGCGCGGGGGCTGTGGTCACCTCCCTCTTCAGTAAGACCTGGGAAGGTGGGGTGGGAGCAGCTGGGGGCTTGGGCCAACCAGACGTTGACAAGTGACTTGGCTCTGGATGAGGGCTCAGGGAGGGGTCCTGAAGGAGCCTCCAGTCCTGCCCTTCTCCCTTAGTGACCCCCCTGGATGTGGTGAAGGTACGCTTGCAGTCTCAGCGCCCCTCAGTGGCCAGTGGTGAGTGTCTGACTTTGGAGCCAATGGGGGTACAGGGTTCCCCAGGGGATGGGGTGCCTGGGGGCAGGTGGGGGACACTTCTGACTTGAGGTACCGTCTTGTGTTTTAGAGCTAATGCCTCCCTCCAGACTATGGAGCCTCTCCTACGCCAAATGTGAGTGCCTTCACCACGGTGAGCCTGTAAGGGTTCAGGGAGGGAGTGTCCCAGTCTCTCAGGGCACATGGGGGTTTCACAGCTGTGGACTGGCACACACTTCTAGATCTTATCAGCCAGCCCTCTGTCCTACACTAGAATGTCCACCCAGGGACCCCAGGCTCCTTCCAGGGATGGGAGCTCACCACCTCTCTGTGAGGTTCCAGGGCCCTGTCTTTCTGACGCCCCCACCCCTTCCCCAGTGCCCTCCTCTCTCCGATCCACAGGGAAGTGCCTCCTGTACTGCAATGGTGTCCTAGAGCCCCTCTACCTGTGCCCAAATGGTGCCCGCTGTGCCACCTGGTTTCAGGACCCCACTCGCTTCACTGGTACCATGGTGAGGAGCAGCTGTGCCCCTGGATGGGTCTATAGGCATTCGGAGGGATACAGATTGGTAGGGCAGCAGACCCAGAAAACAGTGGGTAGCCTAAAGCACGTAGAGATGGCTAGTTCATTTTGGGAAGCGCTCCCCTGAGCGGGCAGGGCCTTCACGAGGTTTGAAAGGTGATTAGGAGTCTCTCCTGTTCGATGCTCAGTTGTGTCTGACTCTTTGAGACCCCATCGACTGTAGCCCACCAGGCTGCTCTGCCCATGGAGTATTCCAGGCACCAGTACTGGAGTGGGTTGCTCTTTCCTGTCCCAGGTTATCTTTCCAACCCAGGGCTTGAACCCACGTCTCTTATGTCTCTCTCATTGGCAGGCATATTCTTACCAGTAGCACTACCTGGGAAGCCCAAGTAGGAGTCTGTCTGGAGTCAGTTAGGGAGTTACACGTGTGCAGGCCCGAAGGGCTCCTGGGTAGAAGCAAGGGCGTTGGGAGGACCCAGCCTGGGCCACCCCTGCCACGAGCCTTGTTCATTTCATCCTTCCTCCTTTTGGGCTGCTGTCTGCATGACCAGGATGCTTTTGTGAAGATTGTGCGACATGAGGGTACCAGGACCCTGTGGAGCGGCCTCCCAGCCACCCTGTGAGCACCCCAGTTCTGCGGCTTACCTCCCCCGATCCCCCCATTCCGACTTCTTACTCCCAATGTTGGCTGGCTGAGTGGGGCCAGGGAACCTTGGGAGGTTTGGGAGCTTTGGAGAGTTTTGCCTAACCTATACACACCCCCAGGGTGATGACTGTGCCAGCCACTGCCGCCTACTTCACCGCCTATGACCAACTCAAGGCCTTCCTGTGTGGTCGAGCCCTGACCTCTGACCTCTACGCTCCCATGGTGGCTGGCGCACTGGCCCGCCGTGAGCACAGCCCTGGGCCCGCCATCTCCCTTTGACCATCCCCCCGTGCAGGAGCCCAGTCCAGACTCCCAACCTATGCCAGCCTTGGGGTGGGGGGATGTTCAAGGCCCGCAGACTCTGGGAGGGCTGCCACTGGGACCTGTGAGCTGACCCATCTTCCCATTCCCCGCAGTGGGCACCGTGACTGTGATCAGCCCCCTAGAGCTGGTGCGGACAAAGCTGCAGGCTCAGCATCTATCATACCGGGAGCTGGGCACCTGTGTCCGAGCAGCTGTGGCTCAGGGTGGCTGGCGCTCACTCTGGCTGGGCTGGGGTCCCACTGCCCTTCGGGATGTGCCCTTCTCAGGTAGGCACCTGGAGTGCAGGGGTTGAGGAGGGGCCCTAGAAGGACTACAACTAAAGCCCAGTTTTGCTACTACTAATCTATAAGTCATGTAACTTCTCTGAGCCATGAGTATCCATCTCACGTGTGAAGTGGACCCCACGTTTTCATGAGACGCTTCCTGCCCAGGGCCTGTGAAATCCAGTGGCACATAGCATGCAGGCTTCATAATTGGGAGGGAGTAGTTGTGATGTAGGTCCGTGGGAGATGGGAGGTCTGCGCCTACCCCACTGCCCTCCCAGTCTCTAACGAGTGCACCCCCATGCCCCCAAGCTCTGTACTGGTTCAACTATGAGCTGGTGAAGAGCTGGCTGAGCGGGCTCAGGCCAAAGGACCAGACCTCCGTGGGCATCAGCTTTGTCGCTGGCGGCATCTCAGGGATGGTGAGTCGATCATGCTGGGAGTGAGGCCATTGATGTGTGCTTGAAGTGACCAAAGGGTTGTTGGAGATGTTCTGGAAAAGAATCTTTGCGTGCCTGTCCAGGGGTATGCTCACTCCATTCCCCTAGTGATATTCTAGCTAAGGCCAGGAGGCCCTGGTTGGATGCAAGGGATGAGGGTTCTGGGAATGGAGACAAGCCTGTCCCTACCCCACCAGGTGGCGGCCACCCTGACTCTACCCTTCGACGTGGTGAAGACTCAACGCCAGGTCGCACTAGGAGCAGTGGAGGCTCTGAGAGGTGAGGAGCCCTGGCTAGTGTGGGGCAGGGCAGGCGGGGTTGGGGGTGCCCAGCGGGGTCTTACTGGGCCTGGATTTGCAGTGATGCCCCTGAACACCGACTCCACTTGGCTGCTGCTACGGAGGATCCTGGCTGAGTCAGGCACCAGGGGCCTCTTTGCAGGTGGGCGTCTTTGTGCGTCTGTCCACACCCTGGTGAAGTTGGTGCTCCCTGGGACTCGACCTCTGACCCTAGCCTCCCCCCGTGACTGCAGGCTTCCTCCCGAGGATCATCAAGGCCGCCCCTTCCTGCGCCATCATGATCAGCACTTATGAGTTCGGCAAAAACTTCTTCCAGAGGCTCAACAGGGAACAGCTTCTGAGCCCTTGAAAGGAGTGAGGGGACAAGGACCCTGCCTCTTCCATGGACAGGGTGGGGCAGGAGGAGACTGAGCCAAGTGCCTTTTCCTTCAGCACTGAGGGGAGGGGCTCATTTCTCTTTCCTCCCCACTCAGCCCCAGGGGTAGGGGAATGCCCCTCTGCACCCACCCAGAGCACCCCCCCAACCCCAACTGCTTCCTGTTCTTCCCCATTCCCCGGCCCTGAGAATCATCACTCTGTCCCCTCAAGTTCAAGACCAAATCTGCTCACTTCTCCCCTCCTTTCCCTGTGGGTTTGCTGTAAGTGAGCTTGTCTCTAGGAGCCACAAAACCCTGGGCTGGTGTAGTCTGTATCCACCCCTGTTAATTTGTTGAGTCTAAAGATGATAAACTTCTTTCCAGTGCTTGTGATTGCAGGAGGTGTCTGGGGTGGGTGGGAAAACAGGGCTTGGTGAGCGATTTGCATGGAAGAGGCCTGGAAGGGACCTTGACGTTGGCTTTGGCTGACCAGGTGGCATCCCTGTAGAGGAGCCCTCCTGCGATGTTATGAGAACTGGTGGGGGTGAGACCTTTACCCAAGAGCACACTTAAGTGATAACCCAGGAAGGAAGGTGGCTTCAATGCCAGGCTTTGGCCTAATGGAAGAGTCTGGACCTGTAGGCCAAAGCTGAATTGCTCAGGATAATGGATGGGAAATGGGGCCCTGCCAGGGCTTGCCTTCTCCATCTCTGCCCCACCTCCAACTCCCTGCCCAGGATGTCCAACATCTTCTCTGCCTGGGGTAGATGAGTTATCCAAGGGGCCCTTAACACATTTTGGTGTTTCCCTGGGCTGGCCTACTATTTCAGACACTTCATACCAAAAGCCGCCCGCTCCCTGAATTATTCCAACCAGTCTGTTCCTAGGGTTTAGCGGGTCCGGCATCACCTGGGTGTGGGCCCAGCACTAACTCCACCACATTCTGCCAACCTCAGGAGCGGGCCCCCTGTCCCAGCCCCTCCACAGACAAGGCCGCCCTCAGTCCTCTGGTTTTTATTTGCCTGATACCCTCATAGCTGCCCCCCGCCCCCAGCCAGGGGGCTGAGAAAGGAGTGACTCCAGGGCATACACAGGGGCAGACGAAAGAGGCATGGGAGGTGGGGCTGCTGAGGCTGGGCCGCCAGCCCGAGGAGGGTGGGGTGATGAGCGAAGGAGAGTCCAGCTGGGAGCTAACCAGGCATCGGGGTCACCGGAAGAAGCAGCTTCCTGAGGGCTCCCCGTGGCCTTGGTGCCCCTGCCTCTCAGCCCCAGCGGCCTCCCTCTGCAGCTCCGGCCTCCGTGGGCAAGAAGCTGAACTGGGCTAGAAGCAAAGGGTGTCTCCAGAGAGACTCCTGGCTGAGTGGCAGCGTTCTCTGGAGGGTGGCCTGGGTTGGGGAGGCTCTGAGGAAGGGCAGCAGGTGGGGCTGGCGCTGCCCACGCCGCTCCTCAGCTGGGGCTCAGTGCCGGGCTGCCCTCGGGACTGTCGCTCACCAGGCACTCGTTGGATTTGAAGCTCGCCAGGGACTTGCAGCTGGGGATGGAGGCCAGGGAGCCGCAGAGGCCCAGCATGGAGGGCGTGGGGTCCTTCCCTGGGGAGAGAGGGCGGGTGAGGCCTCCGCAAGTGAGTGGTGGGCGGTGCTCGGGTGCAGGCAGCGAAGGGACAGCCCTCGGGTCACCCGCCAGGAGACCCTCATTCCTGGAGCGCTGGCCTTTTGCAGTGAAGCCCGGGAACAGCACCTGGCGCTGTCATGCACAGAGCTGGGGACAGACACTGTATTGGAATCGTCAGTTTCTGTCTCTGTCTCCCCCTGAGGGTTCATCGTCTCTTTGTCCGTTTATTAAACACGTGGTGAGCACTTGTTCGGTTCCAAGTGCGGGGGATACAGAGAGCGGACGAGACACGGTCCCTGCCCTCACGGAGCTCACAGTCTGGTGGGGAGACAGACACACGGACAATCACAGACACAGTGTGGCGGGGTTCCACGGTCCATAGCCTGCCTCGTCTCAAAGAAGTTCTAGGGTCATCCAGTGCGGTGTGGATTTTAGAAAGAAAAGACAGGCGGTCCAGGCACCAGGGAAACTAGGGTGGGAAAGCCAGGTGAAGCCAAGGAGGGAGGGCAACACAAAATGCATGCGTTGAAGTCCTGGACATTCGCTTGAAGGGAGCCACTAATTTGTTTCTGAGCTTCCTGGCAGCCAAAGAGAAGGGGGAAACAATGGTCAGGCAACTGGTTCATAGAGCGCAGGAAATAAGAGCAAAATAGTTAGGCAGAGAACTCCCGAAGGATCTGTAGGGCCTTTGTGGGGCCTTTGAGGATGTAATGGGGCCCTCACCATTTGCCAACACTGGTGACTGTTCTAATCAGCACCCCCATTTTACAGATAAGAAGGGCTCAGCAAGGTGGACTCAATGACCAAGCTCCCATGACCAGAGAAGGCACGGCTGGGATTTGTGCCAGGGTCTGCCTGATACCCCAAACCAAGCTCTCAGTTGCTGTGCTAAGCTCCCAGGCAGGGTGGAGTGAATGAGGGAAATGGCTAGGGCCTGACTACAAGCCCCAAGGCCTGGCCTCAGCCCTTCTGGAGTGGGTACTGGGTGCTGGATTGGGGGGCTCACCGATGGGGCCCCAGGGCTCCTCGTCCCGCTTGCCCTCTCCCAGGCGCTGAGAGTCCGAGCTTAGACTGGCTTCAGCAGATAGGGGCTCCGTGCTCATGAAACTGTGTCTGTGACAAAGCAGAGAGAGAGCCAGTGGGCGGACAGAGGCCCACAGCCCCTAGCGCCCCTCTTCTGTAGGAGAGGCGGGACCAGCACTGAGCCCAGGCTGAGTCTGGCTGGGGCTTACCTCCGGTAGAGCTTGGGGTTGTTGGCACCCTCGGCCCCACTGAGTGTGCCCAGTGATGGCCATTGGTTGACCAGGCGTGTGGTGAGGTCCTTGGAACCCTGGGCCAGGGGAGCGTGGTCACCAGGGATCAGACCTGTCCTGGGATGGGGAGTGGGGGTCAGGCCTGGCTGGAAGAGGGAGCAGAAGTGGGGAAGAGGGGCTCAGAGAGAGGTGCGGGGAGGGGCTAGGATTGAAACCTGGGTGGCAGAAACATTGCGAATGTTGAGAGTCAGTGGGGCAGATCCTGGGAGTCAGTGGAGTGTACTGGGGGGTCACAGGGGTGATAGGAATTAGTGCACTTATGTTGAGGTTTAGCGGAATAATGAGATGTGGAGTCAGGGTGGTGGGCAGGGGGGTGCAGAGCAGGGCAGGGATCATGAAGAATAATGGGGTGTCAGGGGATCAGGCTGGGAGGCCTCAGGTGATGAAAACGTTTAAAGAGGAACTGTTAGAAGGATGGGTAGAAGTGAGGTTGGGGGTCACTGTGCCTGATGATGCTCAGTGGGCCTACATTGCTGTTCAGATGTGTTGAACAGAGGGAATGATGCAATCATGTTGAAGGGCGTTGAATACTATTAATTAGAGATGCTTGTGAGTAATATTGGGGCTCCTGTAGTGCCGGAATCCCAGGAGTACTGCTGAGTGGCCATTCTAGCTGGTGTCGCGTAGCTGAGGATGAAGTGGGGAGCCGGCTTGGGGCGGGGGTGGGGGAGGGGGTGGGGCGGGTCTTAATGTTGAGAATAAAGCTAGGTTGCCCGGGGAGGGGGAATCTCAGGGTGGTGGTATCGGGCTCAGTGGTCTGATGTTGGTGGATGGTATCAGGAAAGGTGATGTTAGAGTCAGCGGGGGCGATGTGGTCGGGGTGGCGGGGGACCGGGGTCAGGGCCGCGACGGCGGCACTCACAGCTGCTCCTGGAGCTCCAGGATCACGCCTTCCAGCTCCCGCTTCTCCCGCTGGTTCTGCGCCGCCGCCTCCTCCAGCTGTAGTTGCAGCCGCCGGTTCTCCGCCTCCAGGTCCTTCAGCTGCGACTCGCGCAGACGCACCAGCTCCTCCAGGTAGCCCTGCGGGGCGCCGGCTCAGCCCGGGCGGCGAAAGAAGGGGGTCCCCGCGGCCGCCCGCCCCGCCTTCTGCCCGGCTCGCCCCGCTCACGCCCCGCCCACACCGCGCGCCGCGCACCTTCTGCGCGTAGACAATGCGGAACTTCTGTTCCATCTTGTGCCACTTGCTGTACCAGCTGTCCTCGTCGGTGACGAGCGGCAGGTACGGGTGCTCGGGCGAGTTGTCCTCGCTCGTGCTGCTCTCGGCGCTGTGCCGCTCCTCCTCGTCCGTCAAGTAGTCGTAGCTTGAGGGAGGAAGCAGTTACACAGCCAAGGTTACACAGTTACACCGACAAGCCTCCTGGGCCGGGGGCGGGGGGCGGGGAGGGGGGCGGCATGATGCCCAGACCGCTTGCCTCCCGGCCGCCATCCCCACCCCTCAGGGCGGTTGTCTGTCCGCACCCACCCACCTCCGTAACAATCGGGCTGCTCACCTCTGAGTGAACTTTAGGTAGGGCGTATAGTCGATGACCACTGGGGTCTTCCCGTCCAGCACTTCGCCCTTTAGGCAGAAGCTGGAGGCAGAGCAGCCACAGGGTAGGGGGCAGGTATGAGAGGATGGGAGTGTGGACTTTCGCAGAGAAACAACCCCAATCCCACCGTCACGGCGACCGCCACCGCCACCCAGACGCCACCTGAAGTCTATGGCGCTCAGTCCGATCAGCATCCCAGTGAGGACCGTGGCTTCCTCCCGCATCATGATGGCTCCTGAGTCGTAGAAGCGTCTGTGGGGAGGAGGGAGGTACCGGCAATGTAGTCTTCCCAAGGAGCCCCACACCTCAGGGCTTCTGTTGGTTTATCACAAACCTTGCCGGGAGGAAGGAGGTGTCTTTTTTCCTGCTCACCCCTCACTGTGTCTCCTCCTCAGGCTGGGGCCCACTGGGGATAGCGCCTGTGTCTCCCACCTATTAAAACGCGTGTCCCGGGAGATTCGACCTCCATCCCTCTGAACTACCCCTTCTCCACCAAGTACAGAGTCACCCAGATCCTTAAAATCAGGAAACAAGTCCTAAACAGTGCTTGGCATATAGTGAAATGTTAGTCTCTCAGTCGTGTCCCACTCTTTGCAACCCCATGGACTATAGCCTACCAGGCTCCTCTGTCCATGGGATTCTCCAGGCAAGAATACTGGAGTGGGTTGCCATTCCCTTCTCCAGGGGATCTTCGCGACCCAGGAATAGAACCCAGGTTTCCTGCATTGTAAGCAGATTCTCTACCATCTGAGCTACCAGGGAAGTATTCTGGCATACAGTCGATTTTTAAAAATAATGTGAATCCTGAAATGTGAGGACACACCAGAGATACAGTGCAGCTAAAAACATCAGGTTGGGTGTGACCACGTGGCGGGTAGCAAAGCACATGGCCCCACTGTACCCATTTTCCCCTTTGGCACATCTTGCCTGTGACCCTGCCTCCCAGACCCAATGTCTCTGCAGACCCACAGTGCACGGACCGGAACTCTGTAGTCCATGGGTAGCAAGTACAGTACTGCTGCTGTTTGCAGAGCAGGTAGAGCTGTGTGCTATAGGTCATGGAACGAGGCCAACAAGTAAAATAATACATAGTTGAGGCTTGTCCAGAGCTGTGTGTGTGAGACCAGCACTGGGGTCATGGGGGATAATGAACTTGACTTGGAAGAGATGATGGTGGTGCTGAAAGTGTGTTCTGGGAAGGGCTGGCCCAGCTGACAGGTGGATGGTCTGGGAGAGGGAAACTAGCAGTGCATGCTGGTAGTTGTAGTCCAGATACTGAAGGTTGCTGTGGCAACTTAAGGATCAAATGTGTTTAGGCAATGAATGTACACCCTGAGACTTGTGGTCCACACTGATTGAGGGGGTCTGACCTGGTGGTCCGAGTGTCCCGCAGGGCTGTGGTGATGTATTCCGACATGCGTTTCTCCATCAGTGCCACCCGGATCCATGCCCGGCCCTGGAAAGCACATTCACTTTTACCGGCTGCCCCAGAGGGACCCACGTGTGTGTCCCTGGGTCTGGACCTCCTGTGGCCCTTCTCCCCAGTGCCTGTGGGCTGGGGCGAGGACCAAGGAGCAAGCAGCCCCTCTGTATCCAGAGGAGGGGGCAGCTGCCCTCCTGCCCGCTGCAGGCCCCTCACCTTGGCCCGGGCAGTACTGATGTTTTCCATGTTCTCAATGCTGCTCACACAGTTGTTGGGCACTTTGCTGCAGGCCAGGCGGATGTAGTCCCAAAAGCCTCGCTGCCCATCTGAGCTGAACCAGCTCACCGGACCTGCTGGGGCACAGGCTGAGCCAGGGCAGGGAGCGGGCTCAGCAAGACCAGGGAGTTTGGAGAGGGTCCATGTAATGGGGCATCCACATGCATAAATAAAAGCAGCCATGCACATGCATCACGCCTACCCCAAACAGACATACCCACACATGCATATACACACAAGGCTCACTGCTGGGGCTTGTGGGTACCCCTTGTATTGTGCCCCCCCTTCCCAGCTCTGTGCTTGAGCTTCTGTGCATGATCTAGAATTGGGACCAGGGTCAATGAAGGGGTTCAGACAGCCACAGAGTAGATCAGAAGAGGGTAGCTGGGAGCAATAGGGGACAGGAACCTGGACCCACCTTTGAAACGGTGACTGAGGATCTGCTCTAAGATGGCTGCAAAATTCACAAACTCCTCGGATGAGTCATCGATGGGCTCCGTTGTGTACTTCTCCAGCAGGGTTTTCACGGAGAACCTGGGTGAGAGGGAGGGAGAAGGGGCAGTGGGGTGTCAGGTGAGAAGACAGGGTAATGGGGGTAAAAGGCAGGATAAGAAGAGATCACCAGGAGCATGGATGTGGTAGGGAGGCAGAGGGAAAGAGGGTGGGGGACAAGTGAGGCTGTAGTGACCAGAGAGGGGCTGTGATGTGAGTGAGTAGGGTGGCAGATGGGAGATTGATTGACAGAGTGGGTGATGGAGAGGTGACAGGCAGAGAAGGGAAGCTTCAGGAACAAGGTATGAGAGGGGATGAAACAACAGGTAGAAGGATGAGGCGCCTAGAGCCAGGGGGCCAGCCCAGAGCCTCTTCCTGATCACCCACCCTTTGGAGTTGCATTCTCTCTGTCAGAGAAGGGTGGGGGTTGGCTCGGAGGTGGGAGCTGCTTTGTGCCCCTGTCCTGAGCTGCCTTCTGCCATTGCTAGAACGTCTCCAGTCCCTTCTGGGGTGGGGGTGGGGTCACCTGTGCCAGAGCATGTGAGTTGCACCAAGCACATGGAGCGTGGGCATGGATGGGTGGCCAGGTGGACCCCCAGCACACGGATGCTCCCCTTCCCCCTTTTCCTTCCTAGCTCGGCCACCCACACACCAGCTGCCCAGAACCAGGCAGTGCAGAGCTGGGCTGGGGGAGGCGCAGGGTGCGGGTCTGACACACACAGTGGGTGGGAGGGGTTACTGGCAGCATCTCTAGAAGGGGGCTTGAGGGCCTGGACACCTGGCCTCTCAGAGAGGAAAGAAGCCAAGGGAAGCCAATGGGGCTGAGAGACTGGAGCCCAGCAGCCCCCACCCTCCCTCCAATCCACCCAGAGCCTGGGCTCCCTCTGCAGTCCCTACGCCTGCAGTCTCCACCTGCCATCGCTGCAGTGGGGTGGGGCAGGGATGAGGACGTGGTTCCCAGCATCCCATCATGGCCCCTCTGTGGGTGGTACAGCAGGGGGGATGTGTCCAGGGACATGGGGGCTGCTTGGAACCATCCTTCTTTCTCTAAGCTCATCCAGTCCTGTAATGTGCCAGCGCTGTACTCTGTATGTCATTTCATCTATCCCGACAGCCTTGGGAGGAAGGCCCTGTTAGTATCACCATCACCCCGATTTTACAGATAAGATAACTGAACGGTCTAAGAGATTGCCTGATCTGTTCAAAGTTACACCACTTGTGAGGCGTCAACAAGTATGTCTGATCCCAATGCCCTTGCTCTTTCTGGGGCCTCCTGGTGGATGTCAGGATCAGTGAGGCCCCAAGCAGCCCCTGCCTCCTCCACACTCTGTCCTCCACTCCGTGCTCCAGCCCTCAAACACTGGCCTCCACGGCTCTAGGCCAATGGCACAACTAAGCCCACAGACCTCACTCCCTTCCTTTGAGTTGGTCTGGCCTGAGATAAGAGTCAGGTCAGTGCTGGGGTTGTACCAAGGGAGGCAGCCTGGATGGACTCAAATCCTGTGTCCTGGTGGTGCCTTTGTGGCCTTGGACACGTCACTCAGTCTCTCCAAGGCCCATATTCCCCAGGTGTAAACAAGAATAATAGTACCTGTCTCATCAAATTTTGGTTCAAATTCTGGGAAAAGTCTGGGAGAAGGTGAGTGAGCAAGCCATGGGGCAGGGGTGGTAAAGTACTGGGCCATTAATGGCATAGCCAGAAGGAGTCTGTGTTTAGGGCATTATCTGGACTTTATTATACAGCCCTGCTCCTGTGATGTCTTCTGGTCATTTGGGTCAGACCTCAGTGGGGGCCTGTGGCTGGTTTCAGCATGGCAGCCATCTGCCATCTGTCCTCAGGGGTGCTGTGGTGCTGGTCATTGCCCCCAGGAGCCCCATGGTGTGTTCCCTGCTCAGAGGTGCAGTGGCTGCTGCAGGTTACCATGGAGACAGGGCAACCAGGGCCCAGGGGAGCCCTCGGCCTGCTAAAGGGAACTGTTCCCGGAGCTGGAGGCAAACCACGTGACTGTGATGAGGCGGCAGGGGCCGGAGGGGTTTCTGAGCCTCTGTCATGCTCCCAATCCCCCCTGCCAACTCTGTCCCTCACATTCCAGCTCTAACCCCACTTCCAGTCCCCCAAAACGTCTGCTTCTACAGCTGAGGCCCAGGGGCGTTTGTCTCTTCCCTACACTTTCAACAGTCCCAGCTGTCCTGGAAGGCAAGAGAAGGAAGAAGAACCTAGGAGCTCAAGAAAGATGAGAGGGACAGGAAGGATGGCATCGGAACAGGCTGTTTTCATGTGCCAGGTTCTGTACTAGGTTCCAACATGCATCGTGTCATGACCATTCCTTGGTGTGACTGTTACATCTACGATGGAGATGGTGAGACACCCAAGGCTCAGAGTGGTTAGGAGACTTCCACAAGGTGGTACAGCTAATAACTGAAGAAGAGCCTGAACCCAGGACCGTCTGTGTTTTACACTGGCAGGGCCTGGGAGGTGAGCATGGAGGCAGAGGCCTGCATTTGGGCTGGGCCACTGCCACACTCATTCCTTCTCTAACGTTCCAGGCATTTTTACAGAGGTCATGTGTGCACAGCACCATGCTAGGCACTGGGGATATAATGGTATGAGACAGACGTAGTAGAGCTGAGTGTGCACCCAAGAACCTGGGAGAGTTATAGGAGACTGACCCAGGGCATCAGGTGGGCACTGATCCCTGGGGGAAGGAGCAGGACCAAGACTGGTATGCAGGCAGGTGGGTCTGGCAAGGGAAGACAGCTGAGCCCTCAGAGGTGGCGTTGGGCAGAGGAGAGATTGCAGGTGGAGAAGGCAGCTGGCAGGGGGCTCCAAGGGGGAGATGAGTGCAGGTAGGGGGTGAGGACTGGTCATTCCTGGCTTCAGGGCAGGGAGAGTGAGCCACTGCAGGGCTGGGGAGTGGGAAGGTTCACTTTCTGGGCCCCAAGAAAGCGGGCAAGTCTTCCCAACACTGCGACAACCCCACCCTTGGGAACCAAGGGCTCGGCCCTCCCAATCTCTTCCCCTTGAACCCGGGAGAACCCAGCTTCTGTGGTCAGGCCCTCACTCCTTCCCACCACAGGGGCAGTGCTGTGTCTTCAGTGGATGGATGCCAGGACTTCACCTACATGCCCGGCTGACCCTGCCATGGGCTGCAACTGCCCAGAGATGGAGGAGGGCACCACCCCTGCTCCAGGATTTGAGCATTGGGAAATCTCCCAGAAAAGCCCTACCCCACAGAGGCCAGGTTGGAAGGGGTGGGAGTGAGGACATGCTTGGAGGGCGTTCATTCCCCTCTCCCATCAGTTCTCCTCTGCCCACCCAGCTCCCGCCCCCAGCAAGGGAGCCAGCCCTCCCCACCCCTCCCCCTCACAGACAATGTCACTTCCTGGTTCTCACAGGAAGCTGCAGTGCCAATTAAACACCCCTCACCCTCCAGGCCCCAGGCTGGGCACAGGCCTGGCCTGGCCTGGCCTAGAAGGGTAGGGACCAGACCTCCAGACCCTCTCCAAGCCTGGGTCTGAGGATAGCGGACGCGTGCTCCTCAACCCTGTGCTGCTTCCCTTTTCTTCGCGTCTGCTGTGCATCCTCGCATCCAGCAGGCCCCGTTGCCTCTCCTTGACCACCCCACCCCCGCCCGCCGGCGGTGCCCACCTGCACACGGTGATCAGGTTCCTGCGCTCCACGGCCACATTGCGGGAAGACGCTTTCTTGGAGGACAACCCCAGAGCCATGGTGGTCTGGACAAAGCTCGCTTCCATCCAGATGTGTGGCCACTGCTGCCGCCGCCAGCTGCCCCTCACCCTGCCCGGCGCCCCGGCCCCCCCACCGCCGGATCACCGCTGGGCCTTCTGCCCGCCGGGGCACATCGACCCCTCCACGGCCATCCTTCAGCCGCTGCGCGTGTTGCCCGGCCCCCTGGCTCCCTCCCCCGGCGGCGATTCCGAAGCAAAACAAGGCCGGGGAGGGAACTCTCCGAGGTGCTGAGCCGGGGCCCGTCACCCCCTCCCCTAGCTGCCCGCCCCCCTCGGCCGGTGACGTCAAAGCCCTCGAGCCCCGCCCCCCGGCAGGCCGGGGACCAATCCGCAGAGGGTGCAGGATTTGGAGGGGGCGAGTAGGGGAGGGGGAAGGGGCCTCAGGGAGCGCCTAGAGGGTCCCAGGAAGAGGCAGCGATGGGAAGGAAGAAAGGGGGCTTCTGGCTTGCCCTCCACCTCCAGGCTCAGAGCCCAGGACCCCACGTCTCGCGTCTCTGCGTCCCGACGTCTCTACTCCCTTGTTTCTGACCTCTGATTAGTGGTGTCTATCTCAGATGTCTTCTCATTTCTCCTCACCTTTATCCCGGCCCCCTCCGCCCACCCGTTGTCTATCGGCTTTCCCAGCGAGGCCAGGCCAGGTCTGCGTTCAGAGACCCTGGAGACCAAGGAGCAGTCGGAAACTGCGTATCTGTCTGCCCCCGGGCTTGGTTCGTCTGCGCCAGCCGGCAGAGTCCACCGCTGTAGGGTGGGGGATGGGAATCCAGAATAAGCCGTAGGAGCCCTGCGCCTGGAACCCCTCGGGACAGAGTGGAGAGTAGACTGGCAGCTAAAGGCCTGGGCTCTGTGGAGGTTCCCAGCCGTAGAGCTGATGCCCATAGTGGTGCCAAGTAACTGCTTCTGAGTCCTACCTCCTCACACCACCCCAGAGGCAGCTGGTTTGAGGATTAACCCCTTGGCTGCTAGAACTGCTGCAGGGTCCATCAACCCTCTCTTCAAGGCCAGAAAAGCTGGTTGCATCCATTTTCCGTGTTTTTGTTTTTTAATTGAAATATAGTTGATTTACAGTGCTGGTTGCATCTTTTAGGGAAGGTGGGGGAAACAAACAGAGGGACAGTCTAGCTTCCCATACTACCCGTTGCTCTCTCACATCACTGCTCCCACATGCTCCATTCCTCTATTCCTCTATTTAGCCTGTTCTCTTTCAACCACTGAAATCCCCAGCTCCCACAGAAAGGCTTTCTGTGTTGATCACAAGAGCTTCACCCAGTTTCTCCATCTGGCCTCAGGAATGTCCATTCTCCAACTCTGCCCACTCTCTGGGTTGACGCTGCTCGATAGTGGCTGGTCAGTGTCTCCACATTGATCCAGATGGATACCCACATCTGAAAATGACCAGAAGGCAGGGACCCTCCATTAGCACAAACAGAGGAGGAAGAGATGAAAGACCTGTAGAAATTTCCAATCTTGGTCTGACTCCCTGGGGACTGGGGAGAAGGTCCTGACTCCAGAACAGATCTCCTGTTCACTCAACCTCAGCCTCAATTCTTGGCTTCTGGGGGCTCAGACTTAGTCTTTTCAGCCCCTCCTCTCTGCTTTTTCCCTCTCACCTCACCTTCGTCTTCCTTCCTCCAGATTCATTGCCAGGGGCAATCATGATGTTTGTTCTTTTGCTTTTCAATTGCAAGATATATCAGATGCATGAAAGAGCATCTAAATCACATATGTGCAGCTTAAAGAATATTTACAAAGCACACAGCTATGTCATAGCCTCAATGATCAAGAAATAGGACATCACCAGCCCCACAGGACCTCTCATAATGCTTTTCCCAGATCTCATCTTCATCCATCCCTGTGAGAGATAACCACTATCCAGACTTTTGCAATGAGCATTTTCTTGCTTTTCTTTATAGTTTTACCACCTACCCATCCATCAGTTTAAAAAAAAAAAATACAGTTCAACGTTGCCAGTGTTTAGGCTTTGAAGAAATGGAGTCATTTCTGAATTCATATGAATTCAGTTGTAATTTGCTTCTTTCAGTATCACATTAGCAAGATTCATTTCCCCTATATACTATTCCAGTGTATATCTCTACCACAATTTATCTGTTTTACCATTGAGGGTCACTTTGTGCATCAGACAGGGCCAGGTCAGAAAAACAGAAACCATATGATTTTAAATAGATGAGATTTGGTCACACTGGAAGACTAAAACAGCGAAAAGAGAAAGCATAGATACCATGGAAGTAGTGGAACTCATAACTAGAGAAAGAAGCAGGGCTGAGAGAATACGAGGGAAGAGGCGGGAGCCCACAGGTAGGGCTGACTCAGCTAAAGCCACCAGTGGCCTGCCGCTGGTGCCATCCACAAAAAAGAGCCATCTAGAAAGCTGGTTCTCAGAATACAGAAAAAGCTGAAGGCTGGAGCCAACTTCCAATGACAGAGTGACCCTGAACAAAACCCCTCAAACAGGAAGATGTCCCTTCTCTTCTCCTGCCTTCCGTCTCCCTCTAGTGCCTCCTACTAGAACCTAATGGGAAGTCAGTTAGTAATGAAGTCTGGGAAACAAATTTGCAGAGTTTTGCTCTCTCTTACCAGCATCAGTGAAAAGAGAGTCATGAAGGACAAATTTGGAGCAGAAAAGTGTTAGTGTTAATCATTCAGTCGTGTCCGACTCTTTGCAACCCCATGATTTGTAGCCTGCCAGGCTCCTCTGTCCATGGAATTCTCTAGGCAAGAATACTGGAATTTGATCTTCCCAACCCAGGGATGCAACCCTGGTCTCCCACATTGCAGGCAGACTCTTTACTGTCTGAGCCACCAGGGAAAGCAAGAACTAAATAATCTGCACAGAAAAAGCAGGGGCCTTCTGCTCAGCATGTGCACACATCTTTTCTATACATATTTGAACAATAACAACTTCATGCCTTTGCCCATTAAGATGCAATTGTCCAAAAAAAAAAAAAGATGTAATTGTCATTGGTACAAAGGTCTGTTGTCTAGCGAGCACAGGGAGTCCGTGCTCAACTCCCACAAAGTGGAGTTGCAAAGTCTCTGCAGTAACAATATCCATCTCTGGGTTATAGTAACACCTTTCTGAGTTCAGCCACATTTTCTCTTTTGTTGTTATTTAGTTGCTTTTACGGAGAAGGCAATGGCACCCCACTCCAGTACTCTTGCCTGGCAAATCCCATGGACGGAGGAGCCTGATGGGCTGCAGTCCATGGGGTTGCTAAGAGTTGGACATGACTGAGCAACTTCACTTTCACTTTTCACTTTCATGCATTGGAGAAGGAAATGGCAACCCACTCCAGTGTTCTTGCCTGGAGAATCCCAGGGACAGGGGAGCCTGGTGGGCTGCCGTCTATGGGACTGCGAAGAGTCAGACACAACTGAAGCGACTTACCAGCAGCAGCAGCAGTTGCTGTTACATCTGACCCCTTTGAGACCCCATGGACTATAGCCTACCAGGCTTCAATGTCCATGGGATTTCCCAGGCAAGAATACTGGAGTGGGTTGCCAATTTCTTCTCCAGGGGACTCTTCCTGGCCAGGGATCAAGCCCACGTCTCCTGCATTGGCAGATAGATTCTTTACCACTGAGCCACCAGGGAAACTTCCATTTTTCTCTAAAGGAACCTAAAGACTAAATAAGAAAGCTCACTACCAACAACAATCTTTTTATAAGATGATAAAGGAAAGGAAGGAAGGGAAAAAATTATATACATACATATATACATATGCACACAGAGTATATAATATAAAACAAGCAAGCAAGAAAATACCCATAGCTTCTACAGTCCTTATTTCTGTAACTGGTTAGAAGTTGATATTTTTAATTTCCTGTTTCACTACTCATTTCATTTTCACTTTACCCTTAGCCAGCACTTCAGTTAGCTGTTGTTTTTTAAACCATGTCAGGTGACCACTTCGTTTGTGAAGAATCAAGATCCTCAGAATTGGATTGCTGTCAGTTGAGTAGAACCATTGTTGTATCTAGTGAAAGGATTCCTCCCTTGGTATAGCAGATGTTATCAGCATCCTTCCCACACTCCCTAAGCACTGGGGTACGGTGGGCAAACTTCCAGCTGCCAGAAAACTGCAACGATACCCGAGGGCTCCTCTCTCTGGCCACTGAAGCTGAACTACTCAGATGCTAGGCAGGCAGAACATTCTGAGGAATTCTACTCCAATCTTCAACAACCCTCAGGCAATAACTGATGGTGACTGGTGGATAAATATCCCAGTTCTCTCAGCCATCTGGTGGGATAGTCCTGAGGCTTCATCATTACTGACTTCCTGAGTCCCCAGCAGGACTCATTTCCAGCCCACAAGCTTAATTTCCTTGATAGTGCAGCCTTTCGGAGAAGGCAATGGCACCCCGCTCCAGTACTCTTGCCTGGAAAATCCCATGGATGGAGGAGCCTGGTAGGCTGCAGTCCATGGGGTCGCAAAGAGTCGGACACAACTGAGCAACTTCATTTTCACTTTTCACTTTCATGCGTTGGAGAAGGAAATGGCAACCCACTTGCCCAGAATCCCAGGGATAGGGGAGCCTCGTGGGCTGCCATCTATGGGGTCGCACAGAGTCAGACACAACTGAAGCGACTTAGCAGCAGCAGCAGCAGTGCAGCCTTTATCAGCCTTCTTCTCTTTTCTGTGTCACTTTCTCACTTGGAGGTGGTTCCTCATGTGTGTGCATGCTAAGTCATTTTAGTCGTGTCTGACTCTTTGCAACCCTCTGGACCATAGCCCGCAAAGCTCCTCTGTCCATGGGATTCTCCAGGCAAGAATACTGGGGTGGATTACCATGCCCTCCTCCAGGGGATCTTCCCAAACTAGGGATATTACCTCTCCTGCATTGGCAGGTGGGTTTTTTACCACTAGCATCAGTTCTCAAATATGGGAATTCCCTGATGGTCTAGTGGTTAGGACTCTGAACTTCCACTTCAGGGAGCTTGGGTTCTATCCCTCATTGGGGAACTAAATTTTTTACATGCCTCATGGTGTGGCCAAAACAAAACCAAAAAAACCTCAAAAAATGTACATGCCTTCAAATCTTGAACTGAGGTTTTATTCCTAGGGGGACCTCCCTCCTCTGCCAAACCCAGTTGGTATCTAAAGTGATCCTAGGAAGCAGATCCCCTGCATGGGATTCTGGAATTGGATCACTCACCATCCAAATGACAATAAGAATTCCATGGCTGGGGTAAATACCCAGAGCACCAGCACGATTACTAAAACTCTCACTCTGGTGAATATAGGGACACACCACCTGTGCATATTTCTAGTAATTGTGATGTGGGAGGGAGATGGGAATTAGAAGGATTGTGGAGTCAGTCAGTCTTTGGTAAATGCCATTGAATTGCTAAAAGAAAAAAACACAACAGACTCACAATGGCGATTAACTCAGGATACAGTGTAAAACCCAGGAGTCTTCTAGGGCAGCACTCAAGGAAGTGCTCATCTGTAGCCACTGTGGCTGCACTGTGCTGAAAATCAATCCCATGATGCTGTGGAAGTAGCAGGAGGGAGGGAAGGAGTGGGATGCTGAGGCCTGGTATGGAAACATCTGTTCTAGAATCCCCATATTATCCTGAACCAATAGGGCCAGTAGACATGGCCTCTCTCCCTTGATGGAAGAGAGCAGTGTCTCCTTGTCAGATAAGATGCCAGGTCCTCACCTGAGGCAGATGCCTCACAAGATGATACTTGTTCTCTTCAAGATCTGGCCCTGACCCCACTCCAGGATTCTAGAGACATGACCGTGGGCAAGTCTCAACCTGGAACAAGTGGAGAAGTACTATCCTAACCAAGGGGAGAGAGGGATTATTTACCAAAAAGTGCTGCAGGATCTGGCAAAGGTAGCAGCAGAAATTGGGAGAACATGCTTGAGAACAGTTCTTGAGGGTGTTAGCCTAGAGTCAGAGAGTGGAATAAAAGGCTGGAGAGTGGAGACTTTATATTGATCTGGATACTCTGCCATGACTAAGCATTTAATATTTTAAAGCCCTAGAAAGGACATTTGAAGCCAGTTGCAATATGCTACTGGGATAGAGCATCAAAGTTTGGAGGAAACCATGTGTTACAGCAAATGAGGTGGAGATGCTGGCATTTCCTTGACAGAGTACTGGGGAAAGGTCAAAAGGTTCAGAAAGATGAGCTCACCAGAATGAAATTATTATCATTATATAAGACCAGAGAACCCTCCAGCTTCCTGTGTTCCTCATGAGGACCCAAAGACACTCCCTTAAATAAAGTGAGAAGACACGTGCTTTATTGGGACTTTCCTAGTCGTCCAGTGGTTAAGAATCTGCCTGTCAATGCAGGGTACACTGGTTCAATCCCTCGTCCAGGAAGATGCCACATGCAATGGGGCAATTAAGCCCATGCGCCACAACTACTGAGTCCTTGTGCTGCAACTACTGAAGCCCAAGAGCCTAGAGCCCATGCTCCGAAACAAGGAAAGCCACTGCAAGGAGAAGTCCACGCCCCACAGCTAGACAGTAGCCCCTGCTCACCGCAACCAGAGAAAGCCCACACACAGTAATGAAGGGCCTGTGTGCCACATCAAAGACCCAGGGCAGTCAATAATAAAATTTAACCAAAAAAACAAAAGAAACGTGCCAGTTGTTGGAAACACACCGGCATCATTTGCCACTCAGTAGGGGCTATTCTCTGCAGGCCAAAGTTGATAGTAGGGGACATGGCGATGGAACAGGGCTTCATAAAGTCAGTGGGTATGACTGGAACTCAGAACAGAGGCCAGGTGATGGCACTCAGTCATCTGAGTCAAGGTGGATGTAATTATATGTGCAAAAAGACCAAAATGGAAAACTGCAATCTACTGTGATCGCTAATGGTCTTCACAGGGAAGACCATGGTATTCCTAGGTAGATGGACAGCCAATGAAGGTATTTCTGGATTTATATAACCAAAAACAAGTTGAGATTTCTATGGTGGTCCAGTGGGTAAGACTCCTTGCCCCCAGTGCAGGGGCCCTGGGTTCAGTCCCTGGTCAGGGAACTAAATTCCACATGCCGTAATTTAGAGTTTGCATGCGTTAACTAAAGATTCCACATGCCTCAGTGAAGATTGCAGATCCCATGTACCTCAAATGAGACCTGGCGCAGCCAAATAAATATTTTTTTATGTCTAAAAAGCAAGAATGTGTAAACAGAAGGCTGATGTCAGCCACTGTGAAGGAAAAAAATCACAATCCATCACCCAGTTTCCAGACCCTAGCCATTTTTTTAGCTACAGAATCCGTTAATCAAAGGGGAGGACAGTGCCCTTCAGGAAGAATCTTGGAATTCCACAACAAGCTTATCTCACAGTAATTATCTCACTCCTCCTCCAAAGCCATTTCTCAGAGCAATTGTACACTAGCAAAAGATTCAGCTCTTTCAAGGCTTTTGGGTACAGGATCTGAGCTGACAGATATAACGGGGATCAAAATGCCATCATGGACATGTATTAGAGTGGGGGCATCCAGAGGCCAAGTGATGAAAGGAGACCTGGCAAAGTCATTCCCACAGTGGGTCCAATAGGCCCACAGACTTACCTGGTGGTTAGTTTCCTGGTCCCTGGATACATAATTGAAATAGATGTACTTGGCAGAAAGCAGAACTCCCATATCGGTTTCCTGAAACAAGAACCATCAAAGTAGAAAAGACCAAGCAGAAAGTACCCCCTACCCCTGCCAAGATATTAAATCAGAAGCACTACCACATCCCAGGTGGAATGACAATGATTATAGTCAGCCACGAAGGATGCAGCTAAGCTGGGGCACCGGCCACAGTGAAAGATCCTGCATGATGCAATAAAATCTCGCTTGCAGCGACCCAACGCAACCAATAAATAAATATTTTTTTTTAAAGAAGTCTTTCTTATTTTGAGGTTATGATATTTTTTTCTTAAATCATCTTACAAGAGTTTTGTAGTGTTGTTTTACTTCAAAGTCTGTAATTTACCTGGAGTACATTTTGTGTATGGTGTGAGGTGGGGATCCAATTTCAGTTTGATCCAGCTCCATTCATGATTTTTTTTTAAAGTACGTTCCCCACTGCTTTTCTGTCTCTAATCAAGTATCTGTGCATATGTGGGTCTGTTTCTCGGCTGTGTTCGGCTTTAGTGGTCTCTTTGTCTATCCTTGTACCAAATTATAATGTCTTACTTATTAAAACTTTATGAGCCTTGAGGAATAGTAGAGCAAGTCCTGCCATCTTACTTATTTTTCTTCAAGTGTGTCTTGTTTTTTTCTTGGCCACTTGTGTTTCCCTTGTGTTTTGGTGCAACAAAAACAAGCTTTGTTGAGGTATGACTGACAAATTTAAAATTATGGATTAAAAACTAAACTTAATAGGATATATATTGGAATTGTGATTATATTGAATCTGTAGCTTAATTGGTATAAAACTTACATCTGTATAATTCTGAGTCTTCCAATCATTGGATATAGTATATTTCTCTTTTTACTTAGTTCACCTTAAAAATTTATCAATAAAATTTTCTCATTTTATTCAAAGAAGCCTTCTACATACTTTGTTAGGTTTATTCTAGGTTATTCATAAGTTTTATGCTATTTTGAAAGGTACTTTGTTAAAATTTCATTTTCGAATTCTTGCTGGGGTAGATGAGCAGTTGATGGTTTTTTTTATTGTGCTAAAATATATACATAACATAAAAGTTGCCATTTTAACTATTTTTCAGTGTACAATTCAGTGGCATTAATGACATTCACAGTGTTATGCAAACCATCGCCACTATCTATTTGCAAAATATTTCCATCACCCTTCATCAGGCTGCTATGAACATTTGGGTACAACTATCTGTTTGAGTCCCTGTTTTCAATTTTTTTGAACTGCTGTGTCATATGGTAATTCTATGTTTAACTTTTTGAGGAACAGCCAAACTGTTTCCACGGTGGCTGAACCATTTTGCATTCCCAGTAACATACAGGGGTTCCAATTTCTCTACAGCCTCACCAATACTTACTATCTTTCAATTTTCGTAATAGGCCTCCTAGAAGGTGTGAAGTAGTATCTCATTGTAGTTCAGATTTCTGTTTTCTTAATACCTAATGATGTTGAGGATCTTTTCTTTTTTTTTTTTAACTTTTATTTTATTTTTAAACTTTACAATATTGTATTATGGATCTTTTCATATTTATTGGCCACTTGTATATCTTCTTTGGAGAAATATCTATCCGTGTACCTTGACCATTTTTAAATTGGGTTGTTTGTGCAATTAATTTTGAAGTTGATTCTTTTAATTTATTGAGCATTTTTATAAATTGAAATAATTTATTTGTAACAATTTTTCTTGCTACATGATCAGATTTTTTGCAAATAATAGGTATTTTCTTTCTCACCAAATAACAAGCATCCTTGTCCAGTTTCTGACCTCAGAGGGAAAGATTTCAATCTTAGATATGATGTTTGCTATAGGCTTTTTATAAATATCTCTAATCAAGTTATAGAAGTTCCCTTCTATTCTTAATTTGCTCAAAATGTTAATCATTAATGGGTGGCAATATTATCAAATACTTTCTTTGTTTCTGAGATGAATATATGTTTTAATTCTTCATTCCTGTTCATGTGGAGGATTAGATTAATTGATTTTTCTAATGTTACTAAACTCTATATCTGGGATAACCCATTTGGTCATGATGTATTACCTTTTTCTTTTATTACTGGTTTGTTAAGCTTTATTCATTTAGGACTTTTGAATTTATGTTCATGAGTAAGACTGACCTGTTATTTTTCTTCCTTGTACCTTCCATGCCAGGCATTGGTACTAAGAATATGTTAAATGATACGT